>NC_056728.1:1186875250-1187107750 GCF_019279795.1 Protopterus annectens
CTCGCAAAGTGGGACAGGTGGTAACCCTAAAGTCCTACCTTGGCCAACTGAGAAGGTAGCAAACCTATAATTGGTATGCGGTAGCATGACCCGTCCAACAGATGTGGCTACCACAACCCATCTACTCGTTTGTAATGCAGGGTCTTGGTTCCCATGTATCAGCCGGATGGGAGCAGAGAGTATGCGGAACACACAAATATGATTAATTCACTGGACAGGCTATTGGTTCCGTACAGTCGAACGCCATGCCATCACCTAATGGGCAGCCATTCCCGATACTGTAGTTATGTAGTCTGATGTGATAGGCATTACAAGGTGGGAGTAGATTGTAAGAGGAACATACAATTATGAATGATTCACCGGACAGGCTGCTGATTCCGTACAGTTGAACGCCATGCAGTCACCTAATGGGCAGCCATTCCTGATACTGTAGTCAGGAGTGGCCTTAGGTCAACTGGTGCCCTAATCAGAGGGCACAACGGCACCCCCCCACCACACCCAGTCCCGCATCCTGGTCTACCTACACCAAATAAATACTGGTAAAGGGCACCCACTAAATCGGTGCCCTAGGTGGCCACTTAGTTGGCCTATGCCTATGGCCGGCTGTGACTGTAGTCATGTAGTCCGATGTGATAGGCATCACAAGGTATGCCTAAGAGGACCACATGAATATGAATGATTCTCTGGACAGGCCACTGATTCTGTACAGTCGAACGCGATGCCATCGCCTAATTGGTGGCCAATCCCGATACTGGAGTCATGTAGTAAGATGTAATAGGCATCACAAGGTAATATTGTGGTCTTCGATCACACCCAGTGGTGTGAGTGACAGATGCAAGCACCAATGCCGGTGCATTAGCAAGTGCGGGATTGAGCGGGTGTAAGCGTGTTTGGCTACAAGTATGTGAGTATTGCATTGGTTAAGCAATGTAGAGGCTAATCGAGCGTAAGAGACTGTAACCAGAGGATATTATACAGCGCAGTCATTCAACAGTGTAGGAATGTATCCCATCAAGTAGATGTACATGTGAGTGTTTATGTCCAGCATATAGGTACATACATATATAGAGATGTATCAGGGACATACCATGTGGCAACAAAGCATTACAAACAAATGAAATGGGAAACACCAGCGACGCCTGTATTATGTAGTGGTGTTGCTCTATGTGATCACAAAACTCCCTCAGACAGACAATAGTTGTACATTGACCGTATACATTACTCTGTGCATGTAATGTACATTAACACAACAGTACCTGTCCAATCATTATGTGTGAACAGTACTCCTGCAATGTGCTGTGTGCAACATCATCATCATGATAAAGGTAAATGGGGTAACCACAGGGGGACTGGTAGTGCTTTGTGTACAATGGGGTCGTCCTCCTCACATGTACCTGGACCATGTAGGAATGATGTGCATCCACAGTGGTGAGGATAACAGTAGTATGTTATGATGCATATTACCAGGGTTTCATGTGTCTAGTGGGCACGTGTGTGTAATGGACAGCTATGTACAGGGCAGATGGTGTCCTAGGAGCCAAATGGCCTTATGTGTCTGTAGGTGAGGGTCAGATGTTGGGGAAGGAGTGTAGGTATGGCTGTGGAGGATAGGTAGGAGCACAGAAATGACAGCATACAGGGTTGGTATATGACACATGTGGGGGGGATACACCCTGGATGGGGATGGGTTTTTGGCATTCAAAAGCCCATGGGAACAGCGGGACGGAGGTCTCCAGCCATGGGCAACTGCCACTGCACCTACACAGCTGCAAAGAAGGCAATGCTAGGGGCTGTCCAGGAGGGGCAGCATCACCCTGTAAATGTGACACTCTGCCCTTGAACTGGTGAATCTGGCTTCATAACCCCTTAGAGAGTCACCTGCGCAACATGTCCAGGACCGCACGACAGCAGATATGTACCTGTCTGGTCCCGCTCCCAAGGGGGACATGCTCCATCCTCAGTGATGGTACAAACAGAAGGTGGTGCAGAGCCAACAGAGGTTGATGTTAATGGCTTGGCCCCAGGTGTGCTAGTGCCCGGTGCCATGGTCAGCTGAAGTGGGACAGGAGGATCTGCCGGGACCTACCAACCCATTCAGCCTATGGTGTTGTGATTTAAACTCACATATGGCTTAGTGATGGACAACAGCATAGAGGATTACCTACGACAGTATGCATAGATATCACCAGCAACCCAACACAACATATAGTATACATTTGCAGAGGGAGCACAACACGTGCATATATACCGCATGGCAACTGTACAATGTGTAGTAGACGTATGACGGCAGCTATGAACAGTTTCCCATCATTGGCTTGTCACTGGGAATCCCGAACAGTGTCAGTCATGCCACTGTCTCATGTGACACACGTCCAGTCAGGGATGCGATGACAGTAACACATCTCTATCATTATGTACTATCTGCAATCCCCACAGCATGCTTCTGCTGTGCACAGAAGTGTGTTCAGTGTGTAACACAGGAAATAAATGGTTGCACACACTGACCTGTTCACAGATGGCCCTACAGATGGGGTTCCCTCATGAACAGAGTACTGTTATGTCTGTATTTTAACATGCAGAATAGCCATTACCACACACATGTTAAACAGGCAGTAGTCTCAATGCAGCATAGCTAAACTTACATGCTGTAGTTGTGTGGCACATCACCCTCTTGTCATTAGGCTATTTCCCACTGTTGAAAATGATTGAGGTACATCCAGATATCATCTGTGATGCCGTGTCAAAATACCACATTCAGGTACCACTCACAGCGACTGTCATGGCCGGATAATAACATGTTTCCCTAGATAGTGTACTGTGTTTATCATGCGGATGGCTATGGGAACAACATCACAGCTGTACCACATGCAATCAGCTAGAGGAGAACTGCAATAGGTGCAGAAACCATCACCTGACCATTTTCATATGTTACAATACACATGCTGCTGCAGTGCAAGTGTACACCTTCACATCCACCAGACAGTGTGTGTGCGGGACAGGCAATGTACACCAGGGAAGGGCATGGAGACTTAACCATAATCTGCCACATGCTGAATAGTACAGGGCCAAACCCCTGACTACTCATTACTATTACATGTGCATGACGTTACTACATGTGCCACAGAGGTGGAATGTTGCAGTGCTGTAATAACATGTGTGTAGGTGAGTGAGTGCCATCTGCAACAGATATAGTAGACATACATTAGGTGTGGCACACATGTCAGTCCACATGAACGGATGCCATTGTCACCACAACCACACTCTAATGGCCACACATTGACACCCACAGGGGTGTAGTGTCTGCAATGTCCCACATAGATGGGTACTGCATTATCTGGCCTGACATCCTGGTTACCAATGTGTAAGGCCATAGCTTTGCAATGCATGCCATGTCTGTGTTTGATAATCCTTCACATGGACATTGCCTGGGATGTGCATGATCCACAATACTGTACAGTTACATGTACAGGTGTACCTGGTTTGGCAGACACATGTAGTGTACACAGCCTGTTATACCCCGATATGCCAATACTGGCCTGGTGTGGTGCAACCTGCTTATAGTGAGCAGGTCAGCCCTGCACCTGCATGGATAGAATGGACAGGTATTCCGTGGTGTCAGTGGCATGGGTCCATACAGGGCACATGTGTACAGCATAGTCTGGCCTTAGTGGATAACATATGGTGGCACCACATATGTTGCAGCCATTCAGTGTGGAACATAGTGAAGGCACAATGTCCGCATATATGTGCCTATTGTACCGCTGTACAGGGTGCCATGTTCTCTGCAGGCCACTGCGGTCACACCATGCCTACTATCTGTCCTCAATGTGCATGTTACTAGCAACATAGTAGGATATCCTAGGCAAGGTTGTATGTGCATGGCACATGGGTGCGGGACATATATCGGGTACTAGTAGGGCTGCATACTTAGTTCACCAGCCCTTTTGCCTGATGTATGGGTATGGCTTGCCAACACAGTGCCGTGGCTGACTGACAGCTGTACTCCTCCTGAGGTGGCCAATGTGTCATAAGATGGATACTATATAGGAAAACTACAAAACCCACTCCCAAACATGTCCAATGGTAAGACAATCACAGCCACCTCTACACAGGCTCTGACAGACAAGCACACACTTGCCATGTCCTGTATACAAACCCCTAGCGTATCACACTGTAGCAACACACATTTAGGGCATGCACTACAGCGAATACTACAAAGCACTGTACTTGTCTCATGCAGGCAGACACACACACACACACACACACACACACACACACACACACACACACACACACACACACACTTGGCATGTCTGGGATTAGAACACAGACCTAACTACTTTACCACACTACAGCATTACACAGTTACAGAATGCACTACCGTGATTACTGGGACACAGCACTCCCTGAGGTGTATTTGTAGATGGGTGAAATCGTCTGCCTTAATAACGGTGGGTATAAGAAATGTATGGAGCATGAGTATAAAAGCATTACTCAGTCCTCGGGCAAACGGGGACATACACACGGCAAGTGTGGGACTAGAACACTGACTAAAATACTTTATTACACTACAGCATTACGCAGTTACAGAGCATGCTACCATGATTACTGGAACACAGCACTCCCAGAGGTGTATTTGTAGATGGGTGACATAATTGGCCTTGATAACGGTGGGTATAAGAAATGTATGGAGCGTGAGCAGTATAAAAGCATTACTCAGTCCTCAGGGAAATGGACACACACACACACACATGGCAAGTGTGGGACTAGAGCACCAACCTAACTACTTTAGTACACTACAGCATTATGCAGTTACAGAATGCTCTACTGAGATTACAAAGACACAGCATTCCCAGAGGTGTATTTGTAGATGGGTGACATTGGCCTTGCTAACATTTGATATAAGAAATGTATGGAGCATGAGCAGTATAAAAGCATTACTCAGTCCTTAGGCAAACGGGGACACACACACACACACACACGGCAAGTGTGGGACTAGAACACTGACCTAACTACTTTAGTACACTACATCATTACGCAATTACAGAATGTGCTACCAAGATTACTGGGACACAGCACTCCCAAAGGTGTATTTGTAGATGGGTGACATCATCGGCCTTGCTAACAGTGGGTATAAGAAATGTATGGAGTGTGGGCAGTCTAAAAGCAATTTAGAGTCCACCGGCAAACGGGGATATACATACACACACACATGCCAGTGTTGGGTACGGAACACCTGCCTATTTACAGATTACTATTACAATACTTCATACTTACGAATACGCCACACAGACTACACATGTCAAGGCTGTCATTATGACCAACTGGGAATGTGGACATCAACAGGGATGCTGGCAGTTAAGATGTACATACTTGTGAACCTGTGTGTTTAAAGTAGGAATCCATCCTGACCTGGAGTATGCCCATCTGTGGAATGGGCGACTACTACCACTATACAGGGTTACAATGGCCATGCCCATACACAGAGGCTCATAACCAACACAAGGTGTCACTGGGCATGATCCAAAACTCAGTAGCACAGGGGGCATGCTCACACACTTAGTAACACAGGGCTGATCGGAATGCACTACTATATGTCCATATACACAAGGATATACTGGGCATGCTCATACTCCTAGTAGCACAGGGCTGACTGTGATGCACTCTGATGCTAAACACGGAGGGACACAGTGGCCTTGCTATTACAGGTAGATGTAAAGAACACATTGTAATGGGCTCTGGTGTTAGTAGTTGTCATTGTTAGCGAGAACACTGCTCTACATATATTTGACACCGGTCTTTTACACATCAGCTGTCATTTTGGGATGACATGGCTGACAGTAGGCAAGCCTTTGTCACATATCACATGCATCCATGATACAAGGGAGTGTGGATATTATCCAAGTCGAATCCGCCCACACAGTGCCATTCCAAGGCAAATGTCCTAAACACAGGTTAACTCCCATACACCTACAGGACAACTGCATTGTTTTTTTATGCTAACCAGTGCTAGATGTGTAGCATGCATATTCACAGCTGGCCACTGTAGATCCAACAATGGGGAGTACTGACGTCTGTGCAATGAGGAACACCTGGCTGATGTCTCTGTAGTGCACAATAGCACTACCACCATATACCTCAGAACCTAGCACTACCACCATATACCTCAGAACCAGACATGTGGACCATAACACTGGTACGGACTGCTCCAGGTGGTGTACCCACATACATAAAGGCCACTCACATGTACTGACCAGTCCCCCCATGAAAGGCATCACAGATGAGCCTTGTGCAGGACACAGTGTCACATGCTGTATTCTAGGATGTAAACTGTAGACACCACCATGCCCTCAGACCACCAACACGCAACCATACATGTTGTATGACAGACAATTACACCACCATGTGACCCTTGACCTGTGCACTTTACTAAGCTCTACATCAACTGTAGACAGTAGACATGTACTGACACAGTTGCATCATGTGTTATGCAATGCAATGATACCTGTGAACCCGTCTGTGACCAGGTCAGCTGCACACATACCAAGGGCCCTAGGTACTTTCCACCATTAGCAGATGTCCGTTGCTGTACACCAGTACATACCCTCATGTATGGATATTACATACATGTACCTGCCCTGGGTATGTACATGCCACACACACAACATACCTGTAAAGAGAATAGCTGTTGTAGTAATTTCTGCAAATAGGTGGCTACAGCCATTACACACATGCACATGGAATGTAGGTCCATGGCTGCTGAATGCTAACAGTACATAAGGTGTGATATCAATGTTGACAGAGGTAACATCCCTTCTGTACTGGTCACCCATCATATCATACAACAGTCCATGTGTCATGTATGTCATTACACATATCCACCAATTGCAATGCCTACAAACATGACCAAATGTCAGGATTGTAGGACCTACACACCTGTACATGTAGTGTTGTGCATTCAGATAACATGCGTGTACAGTTGCTGATGTATGCAGGTGGCATGTATCCTAGTACATCATGCAGCTGCAATGCATCCTCAACATTGCCAACTGTATATGGTGATATGCTGAATGTACAGAAAGATGTACCACAGGTATAGACAGATGTATTGAAATAACTAAGTGGTGGGGCATCTTTGCAGACAGCTGTTTGCCTTGGACAACTCACAGGTGTGTCACAAGCAGTCCTGCAATACCTTGTGTAACCAGTAAGCAATGATTTCATAAATTGAAAGACATAAAACACAACTTAGACAGCGGTCAGGGTGACAGCAAAGGTAAATCACTCGACACCTGTTAATAGATATGACGTCCCTAGTACATATATCAGCACTGTTGGCACTGGAAGTGTCAGTACAGTTTGTAATGCATGCAAATACTGCTGTATGTCTGACATACATAACATGAGCTAAGCAGGTCTGAGATTCACAGTACTGGCATGTGTGGTTGTGTGCGTGTCCATATATGTCACGTATTGTGGGGAATACATCTCAATTGTTACTCACTCTCCTGTACACTAGTATACATATCTGTACAGACTGTAATATAGAAAGCAGGACATAGACAGGGGCATGTATCTCACACATGTGAGGTATCTGTATGTGCATGATATAGGTGTATTAATTACTGAATGCCACAGTGTGTGTATGTAGGGCTGACTGGTCCCTGAGGTGAGGATGTATGTTACCATACTGAACTGATAAGACCCCTCTCACCATCCAGGCAATGCATTCAACTATCCGTGTTGATGTCCCAGATATTAGGCCCTACTGGCTACCTGTACATGTGTATTCTCTGTGGTGTGTCATGTAGGTGAACAGTACTGTAATGATGATTTGCACATTGGCAGGGGTCCTCATCCCACCAGTAGCAACTGTGTGTGAGTGTGTGTTACTGTGTCAGTAAAGCTGTGAGTGTGTGTGTGTGTGTGTGTGTGTGTGTGTGTGTGTGTGTGTGTGTGTGTGTGTGTGTGTGTGTTACAGTGTCACTGAATACATGTGTGTCAATAACTGAGTGTGTGGGTGCAGTTGTGTGTTGGCATCCTGTCATGGGAACGTGTATTACTGATTCCCATTGAAGCATCACATTTCCCACTGGCCTCTACCCTTGTAATCAGCTAGACCACTCTCTTACCTCACCACTCCATATAACTGCACCTGTGATGTCACCCTTTATGGATGTCACGTCTGTGGCCACAGTAGCTTAATACACAGCTATCATGCTCTTGGAACAGTAGACGTGTTTGTAACATCGGACATTCTCACTGGTATGTGGCAGCTACACGGTGCATGCTGGTATATTCATACATACCTGTGAGTAGTCCACATTGACATATGGGACACTTAACTGTAAACACTGACATCCACCGGCACATGCAATTAGAACTGAAGAAGGACAGCAGAACATCATGACCAACACACATTTACTGTTGTTACACATGACACATACTGTTAACAGTATTGTACACCTGTGCTATATGGTATATCTGCTGCATGTCAACAGTCCTCAACATTTGTAAACTACACATATCATCCTAGTCTGTTCACCCTGTGCATCAGACCATATGAGCATGTCCCTGCACTGATGGTGTGGATGTCAGGGATGCGGCACAGGCATCATCATATATACAGGGTGTTAATGTTTTCTGGAGGCCTAGGCTGCACTGTTGTTACACAAGACACATACTGTTAACAGTATTGTACACCTGCACTACATGGTATATCTGCTGCCTGTTAACAGTCCTCAACATTTGTAAACTACACGTATCATCCTAGTCTGTTCACCCTGTGCATCAGACCATATGAGCATGTCCCTGATGGTGTGGATGTCAGGGATGTGGCACAGGCATCATCATATGCACAGGATGTTAATGTTTGCCAGAGGCCTAGGCTGCACTATTGGATGACATCATGTATGTGGGTTTGGGCTTTTGATCTAATTGGGCGTGTGTGGATGTTATGCATGTGCGTGTTGTGGTGCCCTACATATGTGTCCAGTGTGTGCGTGTATGTCTGCACACAGATCTCCCATGTGTCTGGCCTACACAGGGGTATTATTGACAGCTGCAGACTGTACAGGTGAGGTTTTACAGTTCACAGTGTCTGGCCACGGACATGTGACCTGTGCCTGCCAGGGGTTGCACGGGCACTACCAGACAGAGTGCAGATTGGGTACTGTCTGATGTCACTAGTCCACTGGAACTGTGTCCCTGTTGGGACCATCCCAGCCATGTGCACGGGGCCTGCTGTGTCATGGTGTGGACAGCACAGCACCAGATGCACTTCTGCTGCTACCGCCACTATGGGAGTGGGCATGTGAGGTACCTCATACATGTAGACATGACACAGGTGATGTAGCAGGCCTACATCCACATGCCCAATGCCTCACTCCTACCAGATGTTCCAACAGATAGCTCACGCTCGTGGATTGACATGCCAAGGTCAAGGACTCCAACCATGTCACCCAACCCTCTATCTAAAGCATCAGCAATCTGCTGTTGAGCATTTACCATTGCCTGGATGTTGTTGTTTAAAGAATGGACAGCAGCACTTTGTAGCCTCTGATCTTCTCTGCTGTGCCATTCAGCACATGCCTGTGCCTCCATTACAGCCTGAAACTTGCATCTGATGACACCAGCTGCTGTGCTCTGTCGTGCAGGAGCATGTTGGCCAGAGGTCCTCCTATGAGCAGCACTGGCCACGTGCCTGTGTGGGGCACCACCAGTAGTATGGCTGACACCATGGTGTGCAGGCACACCTTCCATAGCCCACACACTTTCCTGTTCCAAGCTACCACATGCCAACTGTCCTTCCTCTATGGCCACTGGTGATGGGGTATGTGCAGGTATGGGATCTGTGTGTGGGGATGAGGTGGATATAGATGGAATGGCAACCAATGGCACAGTTTCAGCTTCTGACAACTCTGCCTGTGTCCCAATCATACGTTCGTCATCACTGCTAGAGTCTGTGGGGAAACTAACATCTGATGTACCGCAGGAGGGCAATGCACCTACATCACCTGTGAGGGCAGACAAGAAGTGTACATTACAATCTATACAATAGACACACACACGCATGTGATATGACAGAAGGCATGCATGTGATACGGCAGACGGCATGTAGTGCAACAATAATAGTGGTAGTTATCATACATCCCTAGGTTGCACACAACAGCAGGCATGTGTCATAGCAGACGGCATGCAAATTACATAATCATAGTAGTGGTAAGCATACATCCCTGTGTTACACCATGTGGACCAGCACAGGTTAAAAGTACACCTGCCTGATGTGAGGTATATGACCTTGATAATCACATGCAGTATGACATGTGATCTGCTGACGTGTGCAATGACATGCATACATGTTTAACACAATGGTGTCCTGTCACATATACAGTGGGGCAATGATGTACCAGTTCAGTGTTGTCTGTCCACCCTACAGATATACTGCAAATTTAGCAGATGTGCATGGCCATTGCAGGGAATCATGAGGCATCTCTAGTGCTATACAGTGTGAGTTACAGACAGGGTTCATAGCCATGACTGTGTTCAGATACAATACATATATACTGTGGAATGAGACCCACGTCACTGAGGTGTATACACATTAAATGATGATGTGGAAGTTGTGACACAGGTCACTGATGGGTATACGGATGACACCCCTGCACATCTGCAACCATATTGCTGCAGCCTGGTGACTATGGCCAGACATGGTAAACATGTTGGTACACCATGTCCCACATGACATCTGTGTACCACACACACACACACACACACACACACACACACACACACACACACACACACACACACATGAGGAGCTAGTATGGCATTTATGTCCAAAACCAGCAATGGGAATGTACTGTATCTGTGGCCTGATGTTGATACTGTACAAGTGACTGCTGTCATGTTGCAACACCCTCAAGATGTTCAACACATCTTATGTGGTGGATTGATGTTATGCCTACACAAGATGTGCACAGGCCTGTAGGATGTCTAGTGTTCCACATCTACATTATGACCATTATACGAAGGCCATGGTTGAAACATGTGTAGCCATTGTACAGCAGGGTGTACACACAAGCACAACACGTCTACTGTGTGTGTTGCTCCATGTCTCTGGCCATCCTCCATTGCCATGTGTGTACATGTGTTGTCCAAATTATTGTGATGGGCATCGATTTCACATGTCTGTGTTGTCCCATATGACATATATGCCCCACTGACAACAGGGTTATGCAGATAAAGGGTGGTATGTGGGATATGTTTTCAGGTAGGGAGGCAGTCTAGCAGCCAGGCTATAGATGTCATGGACATGTCAAGATAGCACATCACTTTGCGTGACATTCATAGTAGGGCTATGATCCACACTGGTGAAACCTGTGTGCTGGCCATACTCCAGCCCACTGTGTAGTACTGTTTGTATTCACCACATGTGTATATCAGATCTGTTGTATGTCCTTAAAGTGAACAGCACCTCCACCATTGTATGCACAGCTGTCAACACATCTGGCAATAAAGTTTGTGAGGATGCATGTCAGTGAGATGATTCACATAGTTTGCAAGTATTGCACATGGGTAGTCATTGTGATGCATTGCAGGTCCAACCTGTATATTGTGACAGGACCATACATTATGTGTACATATTGTGAATGGCCACATGGCAGATAGAGTTGTGCATTACAGTTCCTGATAAGTAATAACACTCTCACCTGCAGCGGGCTGCTATTGCCTAAATAGGAGTAACTCAGCAGTATGGGCATAATTCACCCCCGTATAAAGGCTACAGGGAGAAATGTGCATAACACATACACCAGTACATTAGACTATACTATGGTGTATGCACATGTGTGCATACACAGAGTAGCATGCTATAGTATGTGGCATGTGTGTATACATGTCTTGCATATGATGTTACATTACATATTGTACAGTGACACATGCAACTATATGGAATATAGTTGTTATAGGTGCAGTACTGACTTACCAGGAAACTCCAGGCACAGTGGTTGAGAGGCACCCACCTCCACAATATCGGCTAAGGCTTGTGGATGTGGTTCTGCAGGTGTCCCCAGTTGGCCAGTAGCTCCTCAGTACGTGTGAGTGGGGGCTGGGTTGGTGGTCCACCACCTGTTGCACCTTGTTCCCTGGCGATTGCATATGCATGATGTTTCACCCATCTAATGAGGTCTGTACAGTGTCTGCACACCTGCTGGTATGTGCAGTTGTGGTCACCCACATCATTAACCCTCCTGCGAAGTTTCATCCACAGGGCATCACGCTGCTGTGCATTCTGTGGCACATGGCTGAAAAGTATATCATGATTGTCGAGTAGGTATGGGATGAGGGCCTCATCCTCCAAGCGTGTAAAAGGGGAAAGCCTTGCACATGGCATACCTGGAAGACATAATGATGGAGACAGGTCACAGTAACTCAAAGAGACATATAGAGCTACAGCTGAACATACATGTGTATCACATTAATTCAGTTTAAATAGTTGTATTTGCAAACCTACATGACACTGATGTGTTTGTGTCACACACATGTGACACTCAATGTTGAGTGGATATTATCACCATATATGTGTATTTGTCACCTGATTACATTGCTCATACTCCATGTGGTTGCCATCTTGATGTGGGCATGTCTGCTTGCCAGTACTGGTGTTCCTACCTATCAGCACATGGCTGGATGTGTCCACATTAATGCAGTCGACCTTGATGCAGTGTATATGTCACATATAAGGACTTACACTGCCTTAACAGACTTGACCTGTGACCCTGCAGACATGCTCACATAAGGTTTTACATGTATTTGTTCTGCCATATACATCTACACGGCACTGTAGAATGATTCAACATCCTGCCATGTATCACCCGTGTTGCACATGTGATACACATGGGACACTGGCTAGCCAGGTGGTATTTGGAGGGATGGATATCAACTATAGCATGTACAGTCAAAGTCAACTAGTGGGCTATATGCCATGGGCCATGTATGAATCAAGGATGAAAGGTTACCTGGCAGTAGCCGGCAGGTCGGTCTGTGGGGTCAGGTGGAGCAGTGCCACATTACTGATCCACAGGGTTAATAATACATATACCATGCATTACCATGCGGTCATCACACCATGTCTGTGAGGGGAGCGATGTGCAGCTTTGAAAGACAGAAATGCATAGTATGGCAGGACTATGTCAAGTGTATGGGACAAGGATCTGTCCAGCATGTGGTAGGTGGATGTCCATGAAGTATGTGTTCGAGATCAGGATGAGTACGTGTAGCATGTCCAACATCATCGGGTTGGACATGGATTTATTCAGGGTATGCATCATGCTACATAGTGGAGATGGGGAATGGGAAGGCTGGTGTAGGCCATCTGCACATGGACAATACCCCTTAAAGGAAATATGTGATCTGATATGGGTCACCTGAGTGTTCTGTATGGCTGGACAATGATCTCTATATTCATGAATGGCATCCTATCATTATTAGGGTTGCCACATATAACTACCTGACAGGTGTGGTGATGTAGCTATCACAGGAAAGACAACTGCCCAGCTGCATCCCTCACACACGTGTCCATTATGTTGACCGCTGCCTAGGTGGTAGTTCATGGTTACAGGGTTATTAACATAGGGGTGACAATGCAAGTCAGCTATTGCTCCTAGATCATAGTCATTTGCATACTTCAATAGGCAGATGCCTTCTGTTTGTCTGTGAGGTATGGACTACAATGAGGGGGAATAAAATTCATTAACCCTGACATACTGTAGGTGCCACTGGTGTGATGATCACGTATTATTCAGACACCTTCTGTAGTGTTGGTTCTGCCAGCAGTCCTGTTGCAAAACACTCTTGTGCTATAGGAATGTACATCTAGTATACCGAGTGCAGGTGGTACACAGTATGGGTGATGATGTCCTATGACCTGGCAAGGTTATGATATACAGTGTGACATTAACCATACTGTCATCTACATCAGTACTGCTGACATCAGTTAAGTGATCAAGGTTCATGGCCTTCCAGACCAGACTCAGCAGGGCAGTAATAAAGTACTTCCCATTATCAGTGGTGTCTCCCCCTTTGTGGGTTGTGATACCTGTTGGTGTGCACCATTCAGTGTGTACACAACCTGACATGGAGCTATGTTTTACATGATGTGTACATGGAGAGCATCTTGTTTTGCCATATGTGTATGATACAACCTATGATGTGGGAAGGTCCCATGCAGACTGAGTGCAGCTTGTATCTGCATAGTTGTGGGTATAGGGGCCCTGTGGTGTATATGGATATATTCTTGCGTACCTGTTGGGAGGAGGGGGCCATGTGTTTATATTATCCAAGACTCTATCTGGATTGCTTATTCATGCTAAGTACTTGTTCAGGACTTGTAAACACTACATAAGCTAATAATTACTATAGCACTCAATCTTCCTCATTACCTACAGGTAAGGGTGAACAGGTTTTGTACATACTTTTCTCACTTGCATAGAGTAATGTAGCTCTTGTACTCACTTTCCTCACTTATCTAGGTGAATGTAGTACTATATTCAGGCATGTCCAAGAGTCAACTGCCAGTGTTCTCACCTGTCTAGCTGATGAATCTGGACATCTTGAGGCAATATACACATTGCCTCATGTACACAGACAAGCCTCTCCACCTACCACCCAGCACTATAACCTGTGAGAGATACACTCATCTAGCCAAACTGGAGGTAAAGGTCTCTGCAACCAAGTCTGACCCTGACTGCCATGTGGAGAAGGTACACAGTCGCACAATATCACCCTCATCACATAAGTCTCACTGAATCTACCCCACCATTAACTGGGAAAACTACTCGTGTGCCAACACATTAGCTCAATGGTTTCTGTAATTCATAAACACCAATGCCCTGACTCAAAATATACACACACCCACCAGAGGCAACAATATCCTAGACCTAGTCATTCCCAACATGAGTGACTGGTGCTCCACACGTGAAGCCAACTCCTCGTTGGTCCGATCAGACCATGTGCTGAACACCATTGATATCCACATCCCGCACCTACCCCCCATTAAGGGAACCACAGTATAATATGTCTACAAGGCCAACTACATGCTTCTTAAGACAGACATGGTGGACGTCATGAGACAAAGAACAAAAGGAAGAGCCAGCAAGACCAAACCCAATAATAAGCAATTTATTGTAAATACATAGGACAGCAAAGAAGTACACAAACGGTTTCGGCTGGTACTAACTACACAGCCTTCTTCAGTGTGAAATAAGCTTACTCCAAGCATTCCTTTATATGGACTGCAAACAAATCTGATTGGTTATATTTAAAACTTGTCATTCAGACCGGGTGGGAAAAGACCACCCAACTTAACAATCCATTTTTTCTCCTTTGAGTTTAGTAATGCATGCCAACCTGTTTTATTGGATTTTTTACCCCTGATGATGTCAATAATAGTAAACATAAAAGACGCTGAAGGGTGTGATACCTGATGTTTATATAAAGCATTGTTGATTCTACCTTTTTTGATGTTACTGATGTGCTCTGAAATTCTTAGTCTGAGAGGCCTAGATGTTTGGCCTATATAGAAGGCTCCACATGAGCATGTAGCTAAATAAATAAGCCAATCTGAACTTTTTTTATATTGGACGTCATGAGACCCATGCAGATGGACAGTACTGTTACAACTACTGAATCCTACACAAATGCACTCTATAAGCACTTACAGGAGTGCATGGCTTGTGCTATCCCAAACAGAACCAGGACGCTATACTCCTAATTAACTAAACCAATCTTGTGGTCCCCTGCCATAAACATATTGTACTACAGGAGGAAGACACTGTTGCAAATGAGAGTACAATACCATGCATGAAGGAGATCCCTGGCCAGCCTCAGTAAGAAGGTGAGATCCCTTATAAGATCCTCCAAAGCTAGCTATGAAAACTATAACACAACTAATACCAACAACAGCCACAAAGCATTCTATAGCTATGTCACATATCTCTATGTCAACAATCAGATCTGCTCTGAGTTACAGCACAAAGGCATTAATGTTACAGAAACAATTGATATTGGCGACATCCTGGCAGATCCCTCAGAAAGCTGCACACTCTAAAGGCAATATCACAGCATCCATGGGACCAGACAATATCCCAGGCTGCATTTTACATGAACTTCAGATCGTACTGTCTCCCCACCTATGCACCATGTTCAATAATAGCCTCACATCAGGCATAGTGCCCCCTGAATGGCACACAGCAACAGTTATCCCACTCCACAAAGGTGGCACCACAATGGACCACATGACCTATTTCCTTATAGGCCTGACTAGCCTGGTCTGCAAGGCTATGGTACACATCATGGATCACTGTGACAGAGACATTGAGTACCTCCCAACCTTTGACCCCTCCCTGTTTGGCATTGTTAAGGCCGGACCATGCCTCCTAATCCTGGTGGACTTCTTAGAGACAGATACCAAGGCATTAGATGAGGGTAAGGAGGTCCAAACAGCCTACCTAGATCTCTCATAGGCTTTCAACACCATTCCTCCTTCTGGTATTATCAACATACCCATCCGCCTGAACATTAACCCTACATCATGTGATGGTTTGCAAAGTGGCTCATGGACAGAACCTTTCCAAACAAAGTCCTATGCACGGGGGAGTGCACGGCCACACCAATATCAGCACAAACAGAAATTGGCCAGCAAAAGCAGACACGGATGCTAGAGTAGATAATAAATCCTTTATTCCCAAAAGTATTCAGACCGGTTTCGGCAGGAATTGCCTTCTTCAGTGTAGGACAAACATATAATGCCCTGTTATCAGTATGTAATATATACATAGTATAATCCAATAGGCAAACAGAAGTCATGAATATTAATGAAAACTAATAAAATGAAATCCAAAAGGTGCTATGAAGCCTTATGCATTTAAAAAGCTTGAAGAATGAACAAGTATAACACTTAAATACACAAATAAAAAATTATGAAATAGATAGTGTAAACAAATACAAAAGAAAAGACACATGAATATGAACCAATAACAATAATAACTAAAATAATGAACCATATAGTAATACATAATTCTGGATTACAAAATTAATGATTCTGATTGTGGATTGTGGAATGTTCTGGACAAATATGAATAAAGAGTAGAATAGTAAACATAACTGACATACATATAATGTATAAATATTGAATAATGATGAATACCCCCAAAAATATATAATAAAGATAGACCAAAGGTAATAAGACCATAAATATAAGAAACATGTGGCTAGACATAAACTATCTGTTGATGTTTAAAGACAGAAAAAGTCCACATAATGGATCACTACAGATGGTCATTGAGGCCAGGAGGAAAAAGGCCCCCAAGGGTGACAATCCAGCATTTCTCTTTATGATCCACAAGACCATGCCAACCCTTTTTATGACTACGATCGCCCATGATACGATCAATAATCATAAAGGTGAATTTGGCTTGTGGATGTTTGAGAGTATGTTGATACAGGGCATTAGTAGTTTTATGATTTCTAATATCACTGCGATGTTCATTGATTCTAGATCTGAGGGGCCTGGAAGTTTGGCCAACATAAAACGCCCCACAGTGACAGTTGACAAGGTACACAACCCAATCACTACCACAATTACCAAATATTTTGATGTTAAATACTTGACTGGTATTGCGACTGGAAAAGTCCTTAGATTTATTCATCAGTGAGCATGATCCACAATGACCACAGGGGAAGGAACCCACTAACTCCACTCCATGTAATGTAAGCTGCTTGTGAGTGGCCCCCCCCACTACCTATGTGTTTATAATGAGACAAGTATGAACCCAATGTTTTGCCCCGTTTATAAGCAAAATGACACTGTTGCCCCAAAAGGGACCTCAATTGATCATTGGCAAGCAAGATGTTCCAGTGTTTGTTGATGATGTTCCTTATCATGTTAATATTTCTACCGAAGGTAGTGATGAATCAAAGGGGGGCCCCCAATCTGGTGTCCTGCTCTGTTTTATATTCCAACAACTTATCCCTACTGATCTGGTTGACCCGGCATCTGGCTAAGTTGACATCCTTGTTATCATAACCCCTGCTGGTAAATCTCTGACATAAATCCATGCAAGCTGAATCATATTCCGCCCCATTTGAACTAAGGCACTTGATGCGCATGAATTGTGACACAGGAATACTCCTGATAGTGTGGCATGGATGCATACTGGTAGCATGTAACAAAGTATTGTATTGTGGGTATTTACGGAAAACCTTAGTTGATAATGTAAGGTCCTGGTTCTTGGTGACTGTAACATCTAAAAAGTTAATGATATTCTGATCATATGATAAGGAGAATTCCAGTCCCCATATATTACTGTTAAGATATTTGACAAATTCCCATAAATAACCCAAATCAGCACGCCACACTAACCAGCAGTCATCCAGATAATGTCGCCAGATGTCCATTTCAACCTGATAAATGTTGTGTGAATTGTCATAAATCTTGTACTCCTCGAAATAAGCCATAAACAGGTCAGCATAAATGGGAGCGAAGGACGCTTCCATTGCTGTACCTTGCAATTGCCAGTAACACTGGCCTTGAAAGTAAAACACATTTATATTGAGTACATGTTCTGAAACAAATAAGTAGAGTGTTAAATCCCGGTGTGTACAGATTTGCCCTGTTCAACCAATATTGAAGGGATTGTAGGCCTGCCAATGTGGAATACTGGTGTATAAAGCCTTGACGTCCAAAGTACACATATACCACCCTGGTTCTAACTGGGTATCCTGAATAATCTGTAGGAATTGGGTTGTGTCCTGCAACCTGGCCCTAACCAAGCCCAACAAAGGTTTAAGATATTTTGTGAGAAAAGCTGATAGAGGTTCCGTTAGTGATCCTAACCCAGAAACAATAGGTCTACCAGGAGGTTTGATTAGTGATTCATGAATTTTCAGCAAAAGATATAGAATCTGTTTGCAAGGTTCTGATACAGTTAAAGATGATAAACATTTTTTGGTAATGATCCCCTCCTCAAAAGTAAGGTTTAGAAAAGAGTCAATTTCCTGTTTAAAATGCGGAGTTGGATCTATGGACATATGCATATAGCAAGTTTTATCTGATAGTTGTGACAATCCCTCCTGTATATAATCATCTGAATTAAGTACCACCACAGCACCTCCCTTATCAGCTGGGAGAACCGCTATGTCTTTGTTATTACGTAGTTGATCCAATGCCAACTTATCACATGTAGTAAGGTTATTTTGTAACATAATGTGACCATAATTTTCAAAATGAAGGATGAAGGTCCCTGCATACAGATTCCATGAAAATCGAAACATATTTATTCATAGGTGGTTGAAACACAGATCTACGAAACCTAAAATCATCTGATTTATGTGAACTGTCTTGAGCAAAAAACAATTTCAGATTGAGGTTGCGACAGAAAGCCTGAAGATCCTGAATAATGTGATATTCGTGAGAGAAAAAAGCTGGTATATAATTGAGGCCCCTGTTCAATAGGGCTGTTTGTTCTTCTGATAACATGGTTCTGGAAAGGTTTAAGACATTTTGATTAGATACTTGGGCTGTACCTATGTCAGAAAATTGTTGAGCAAGCCCTGAAAAGAGATGTCCGGAGGTTCTTTTCTTGTGCTTCCTGCCCCCCCCGATGCCCTGTGCCACGTCTAAAGGGATGTTTTTAATTACTTTTCTTTCTGTTGGGTGATCCCCTATCAGAAACCCCTTCACTATCCGTAAAGGAAGAGTCATCCCCTGATGTACTATTAAAGGAACTATCCCTATATTTTAAAATAGATCTAGGCCTCTTTTTGGTACGACTGGGCCCTGACCTTTTTTGATCAGTTTCAGCAAATCTCACAGATCGACTGAGCTCAAAGGGTCTACCCCTTGGGTAATCTGAAAAGTCTCTATGGAACTTTTTAATTTTGCGTTCCTTGACAATCTTTTCATGTTCAGTCAGATCTTTTGATAATTTTTTGATGTTATCGTGATATTTCGGAGAGGATTCAAATTTGCTAACATCTGAACATAATGTCTTAATCTCTTGAATATTCATATCAACAATCCTTTCATAATATTGTAATAATATATTCACAAATAGCATGGACCCCGCCTGTAGCGCTTCCTTCCAGTCTTGATTTAACTTATCATCCGGTCTCCCAACTAGGGGTTGAAGGCGTATTCTAAGCCCCCTTGGAGCCATCTTCTGGGTAGAGTAGGCTCGAAACAATTTAAGATGCCAAATATTGGATCTTAGTGTTTTAAATCCCTTAATATGGGAATGAAAGAACATATCACAATCCACAGATATTGATTGTTCAGTGGTGTCTGGATCATTGCTTGGTGGGGTGTTGATCCCAAAAACACCTATATCCTGCCTATCAGCACATAATCCAGACAAAATACTATCCAGGTCCATGCTGTGAATAGGTATGGAAAAATAGCCCACGCCACTAAGAGAGGATGAATTATAAAATGTAGTTTAGGAACCCTAAACGTACCAAAAAGAGGATATAGTCCCCGTGACAATTATATTCCAAATATGAAAAGGGATAATCCCAATAGGTGGCACCAAAACCAAACGAAAAGGGCAGAAAGCACACCAAAATTCCAAGAATAAGTTTTGAGAACAAGTCAAATCCAATACCAGAGAATTGGCTAATAAGCACAATAAAGTATAGTTAAAGCCAATATTATAGCAATAAAAATTACCAAACAAAATAGGTCAAAATATTGCAGCCCAGTTCATGGTTATATAAAAGAATATAATTTCAATACACTTGAAAACAAGATAATAAACTACCCAAGATATAGATCACTATATTATTGAGACCATTTATTCTGTGGAACCAAACAGTGGATGTGAATCCAAAAGCACCAGACACTAGTTTACACCATTCATAGTATTCAAAGCTGCATAAAAAGTGATATAAGGGGCTCGTATAAAAATATTGTTATTGAATGAATATACAGTCATGGACAGAACCCACACAGTGGGAGTTGCATACCCTACGTCCGACTGTATACCAGTTACAACTGGCATCCCCCGGGGCTCAGTCCTAGGACCCCTTATGTTCGGTATATACGTCTCTGATGTACAGACAAGCACAGGAGGGCTTTGGCTGAAAAGGTTTGCAGACAACTGCAAACTAGGGGACATAATTGTTTCCCCAGCTGTTACAGACACCCTCTGGAAGGGACGCACTGAGATGGATACCTGGTGTTACTATCATGGTGTCAAGCTGAATGCCTAAAAGTGTATAGTCATCCCCTTTGGATATAACTAATTACCCGCAGACTACCACATAGGTGCTAGTCCCCTACATACAGAAAAGGTAATACAGGATCCGTGAACCCCAATAGATAGCAATCTCTCCTTCGATACCCATAATGACAAGGTGGTTAGAATATCCTTCTACATGTCCCCCCCTAATCTCTAAAGGGTTCGCATCCAGATCAGGGGGGCCATTGTGACTCTACACATGTCATATTAGACCCATTAAAGGATACAGCACACTATTTGGGATATACCTTACAAGACAACTGCAACAGCTTGGAAGACCACACCAGTACCACACCAAGAGGATTACTGACCTCAAACATATGACCTATGCAGCCCAACCTACGAAACTCCAGCTGTACTCAGTTGCATACCACATACTCACAGGTGATCTCTGCTTGACATACAAGGCCCATGTCCAACCCTGTATTGCTGGATGTGCTCCACCTAAACAGAAGCCTCTGAGAGCCACATGCTCTAGGGATATGCATCTAACCACAATGATGAGCAGGACAAGCTGGATGGATAGATTCCTGACCCAGACACTCCCTATGCTTTGGAACATGACTCCAGTGTACATCAGGCAGGGCCCCTCATGAGCACTCTTCAAGGGAAACCTTGACGTGTGGATGGGAGACAGACATGTACCCCGGGGATTACTGCAGTGGCTCTGCTGGACAGAGGCACAGGGAACTATTGGCTCTGCCATTCAGAGGCACTGGAAACCAAATTATGGGGGTGGCGAAAGCCAACACACACTATCTAGGCTTACAGATACCCATGGTAAGACAGCCTAGTACCTACCTTTGCACATATTACATGTCTTATGTGCATGGATAGTTAAATAGCTCTTCCATTTTACTTTGCTATCATGCTGATAAACTGTTGGCTCACTAAAAGACATATGTATCCTGTTATTGTGTATTGTAAATGCCAATTGACATAACTAATTTTTGCCTAACATTACAGTAATGCTATGTAGCTTGTAATACATATCCGCCTACAATACTGTACATTACACAGTTATTGGCACAATATCCCACAATGCAAATCATACTTGCACAGTGGCCTAAACTTCCACATGTTATTCTCTGTAATACACCCATACATATGGCTCTTCTCTCCTCTTCTCTTCTCTTCTCTTCTCTTCTCTTCTCTTCTCTTCTCTTCTCTTCTCTTCTCTTCTCTTCTCTTCTCTTCTCTTCTCTCCTCTTCTCTTCTCTTCTCTGCTCTCCTCTCCTATTCTCTTCTCTTGTCATCATAAGATTACATGGTCACCCCAGCCCTATAGGATGCTAGTCTTCACAAACCCATATCTGGAGTGAACAGACACTTCTGCAGATTCAAACGCCTGATTACTAAATTATTGCTTTGCTGTTTTGTTAACCTACTGTGCTAAATAGTAACATATCAGCTGGTGCACAGTATCCCAGCTTTGTCTCTGAATCATACACTGACATTTTCCATGCAACCTTCTATGCACTTGTCATGTACAGTGTGCACTATTTTAAAGAATTTTGCTGAAATACAATATTTAAATATGCACTGGGATTCTAACATGTTTGTGCTTCTCTGCCTGCCCTTTATCATATGGAATCTAGTCATATCAAAATTCTGCTACTGCAGGAAACTGTGTTTAAATCTTGAAATGTATATAGAGTTTAAAACATGCTCAGGGTTTTAGTATTGCTGAAATGTAATGTCGTAAAATGTCACATCTGTTATAAGCTTCTTGGGCCTTACTTACAAGTTGAGAATATGTTTGCTAAACTCCACTGCCTGGTTAAGAATTTATTTTTATGGGAATCCATTCAGTAATGCAATTCATTTAATATTGATATATGTAACCTTTACCATTATATGCAATTTCCTGGTTGAATGAAGTCTGTCTTATTTAAGTCACTGTGCAAAATCAATTTTTAAGATGGGAAACAGTGAGCAGTGCATGAAGAATGACTGTCATCATAACATAAGCTCCTGTATATAAATCATTACTTTAAGATGTGAGAAAATGTTTAAATGCGTATCTCTTCTATTTTCCGAACGTTACACTGAACATAAAAAACTGTAAAGTTATGCCTTTTTACTAACACCAGTGAACATATCGTGTTACGCATTGTTTTATGAATTGTTTACACTTCATTTTACTTAACCTTTGTAAGGCTTTAGCTCTGCAGAAAATGTAGATATAATAGTCTAATCAATCGCATAATGGAGTTATGCACTGATCAATAATTTACCTCTTATAATGGAGCACTTCATCTGCTGAGATTTTGATTAAATATTTTAAATATAGCAGTTACAGGGCTACATTTGTTAAAGTGTAAGGCTTGCATCATATTGGTCAAATATTTCACAAAACTCCAACTTGCATTCCAAAGACTAACTACCCTTTATTAAAATACAAATTCACATTTCTTTAATAAATGTAATTTTAATATATCATCCAGAAACTCAGCAATTTATACTGAGCTGCATACTTTGTATATAACACTTCATCCATTTCACGTTATAAAGAAGACAACTATAAGTCTGGCACAAAAATATGCAAAAAATGTGCAAATTATTTAATAGATTCAAAACATTATTCAGTCTGATTTATATACTTTTTCCATTGACTGGCAGGCATTAAACAAAGTTGTGGATGTGGTCTCCAAAGTGTCATGACATTCAGCCTGTTTGTGTAGAAAGTATACATGGCCCTAAAAGATGTTGGTTGAGAGGCCCTGTATAGATCAAACTATTACCAGATACCAGCATAGTTATTACATATTTAAGTATAAAAAACAAATAAATGCAAATATGCAAATAGCCTGGAATATAGTGGTAACTGCAAAATACAAGTAATGGCTGTAGGACATGTTTTTAAAGTATGATTGTTTCTGAAGTACTGACAGCATTACACAGATGACTGTGGTCGTTAACTGCTTTTCATTATAATTTAGTAGCTGTGGGTTTCTGGTTTCTACTCTTGACTAGCCTGCTATGGAAATCTAAGCAAACAAATTAACCAGAGGGTAATCTACAGTCATCAGGGGCAGTAGTCACATGATACCAGTATGAATGTATGCCCATTTAGCAAACAAAAACTTACAGTTATTCCAGATATTTTAACTACACTTGTTGGTATGTGTTTGTGTGTGTGTGTGTGTGAGGGGGGGGGGGGTGTCTTCAGTTTGTAAAAAACGCAATTTGCAAGTTAACAAGCATGTAACATAATCAGAAAATCTACTTGTACATAATGCATGGCTAATGCTGTTACTATAACTCATAAATTAAGTGTGCTTTATATTATCTATCTATCTATCTATCTATCTATCTATCTATCTATCTATCTATCTATCTATCTATCATTTGTTAACCAGGGTAGAACCATGATCCACCTGAACTGTTTTCAAGATCAATGTGAAAGACCATCACCAGTAAACATAACATAAGGAAAGAAACAAAAACATTCTTAATACAAAGTAAAATGTGAGAACAACATATTCTTGCACAGCATAATGTAAAACATCTTGAGAAATAAATACTATTCTAAGTGAGACAGAAATACCAGTTGTAAAAAAAAAAAAAAAAAAATCAACTGAAACTGAAAATCAGCAGCGAGAACCAATGAAACCAGACCTATAAGCCAGTCTGTTCATCTTCTTGCCCATTGTGCGAATAGCACATCCTTAGAAAGAACACCCCCCCCCCCCCACACACACACACACACTTTCCATCATCTTGTGCATCTCATACAGGTTTACACTGCAGACTCTCATTTGTCATGTCAAAAGCTAACATCCACCACTAAAGTGTTTTACTTTGTATGTTTGATGTTTGTTAAAAATGTTTATATGATAGCCAAATATAATTAATATGTTTCACGTGCTCAGCATGTCTATGGTATTATTTGCTATTATTATTGAGGGCTTCTCCTATGTATCTCCAAAGCAGAGCCTAACTCAGATCCAGTCCATCAGGTTAAACTGCCTGCAGACTCAGCTTATTGACAAAAGTTTTAAAGTGAAAAGAATCATTGTTGGCATATATCTAGAAACCACATTGTTAGCAATTCATATGTAAAGCAGTAATAGCTGAGTTCAATATCTAAGAGTTTAACTTGGCAAGTTGGTCCTCATCTAATAAGATCTCAAGAAAATTTCAGACAGACATTATCTAGGTATGTTCTTTAGTTCTATGAAGAAATCATGCTCGACTTCTTTTTCAAAAAAGAAAGCATGTAAATTTGCACATATAATATCCAGCTATAAATCTAAAATGGCTCCCTTTGTTTTCCATAAGAGAAGAATATGTGATATTACCATTAAACAGGAGCTTTTGTAAGACCAAGGAGCTTGCATTCTACTGAAATGTCATGCATTCTCAAAATGAACTCTGGAGACTGATGGTTATTAAAATTTAGTTTCTCAGTATGCAAAGCATACAAACTGCAGTGATGTAAAAGAAGCACAAAACGAAAGTGCCAATAGGAGCATAGGATCATAACAAACACAAGGTAATTGAAACATAAGGCCATTTGTTCAGACTCTCCTTGTTCATATGTAACCATACCACTTAACATAAGAAGATAATTTTTTAGCAACTAAACACAGGAATAATTCCATAGCATTCAAATGTCAAGTTCAAACATAGCAAGTTCACAGTAGGCAGCATTACCAGCTTGCTTTCACTCAACCTTGATGTAAAGCAGTGTTAAATCAATTTGGTCACTCAAACTCAAACTCCAGTTAGAGCTGCATGATACCGCTCACTTCTATAAAAAAAAAAAAAAAACAAACAAGCACAACTAACCAAACCAAAACAGAATTAAAGAGAAGAAGGGGTAACAGAAGAGGTGTTCATCCAAACCTATCTTCTCTGTCCCCAAGCTGTACCCCACACATACTTCTTTGAGACACTCACCAAAACCATGGACAGGGGAAGACAGTGCACACTGCTTACCTTGACCTGGCCAAAACCTTCGATACTCTTCCCCATTCTGGTACAATAGATAAACTCTCTCAACTAGGCATCAATCCATATGTTATCAGATGGGTAGCAAACTGGATCATGGATAGAACCCACCAGGTCAAAATAGGGGAAGCCACCTCAAGCAGTAGACCTGTAATGAGCGGTGTACCCCAGGGATTGGTCTTTTATGACCTCTGTTGTTTGGGATATAATTTTCTGAGGTGCAAGCCAAAACCAGTGGGCTATGGCTGACCAAGTCTGCAGATGACTGCAA
This sequence comes from Protopterus annectens, assembly GCF_019279795.1. Lineage (NCBI taxonomy): Eukaryota > Metazoa > Chordata > Ceratodontiformes > Protopteridae > Protopterus > Protopterus annectens. The sequence continues at coordinate 1,186,901,774 of NC_056728.1, forward strand.
GCTGGGTGCTATCATCAGTTCCCCAAGTGATGTGGACATCCTCTAAGAGGGTCACACCTAAACAAATGACTGGTGCCAGAAACATGGCCTCAAACTGAATGTCAAAATATGCATCATCATCCCCTTTGGGGAGAGTGATGTCCCCACAAATTATCACATTAATAATGGGGTTCTAAGTACGCAATCAGTCGTGAGGGACTTGGGCACCCATGTTGATAGCAGACTGACTTTTGACCATCATATTACCTCCATTGTATGGAAAGCTTTCTTTATGGCCCAGTAGTGGTATCTAATCCATGGACAAGAAGGTCATAGCATCCCTGTATTCATCCTTTAAAAGACACATTATTGAGTACAATGCCCCTTTTGGCATGTACCTCACAAAGCACATGCAGCAGCTGGAGAGACCACAGAAGTTCCTCACCAGGAGAATCCAGGACCTCAAACATCTACCCTACACAGATAGGCTAAAAGCCCTGTCCCTCTACTCAGTCTCATACAGACTCCTCAAAGGTGACCTCTGTCTGGAAAAATGAGAAATATTAGACCGTGCCTTGATGGGACTGCTGCATATCGGCAAGTAAAGCTCTATTTGAGTAACCTGCATGCACAAACTCAACCTGGTCTGTGACATCAATAGGACTTGGCAGGACAGATTTGTGTTCCAGAGACTCCCTCTTCTGTGGAATAAACTCCCTCTCCACATCAAGCAGTGTACCTCATTAACCTTTTTTAAGCACAACCTGGATAACTAGATGGTGAACATAGAATACACTCCTGGAATTCCACCTGTGTCCCAGCTGGATAGGGTCATTGTGTTCTGACTTGTCAGAACATGGGCTAAATTCTTGGCTAAGCTTGTAATGACCTCAGGGCCAGTAGCCTAGTAACTTCCTATGATCCTATGAACATCCCAATCTCCTAGAAAGTCAGCATAAACCTAAAGGGACCAGGGAGGTGGGATCATCAAGCCAATGCCAGAATCTAATCCCTTCACTCTTGGCTAATGAATAAAACCTAATCAACTCCTCCATACCCATTACCTCAGCTAGTACCCAAACTACTCAACACTTCCTATTCAATTTAAGCCTCTCTTTCCTATTTGTTTATACTTAGCTTCCTTTCCTTCTAGCTGCCTACCTTACTCTGTCTAACCACCCCCTTCCCCACTACACTGTCTCTGGACAAATTACTTTGTAGCCAAACTGCATTTGCCCAAACCCGCCCTTGCACACTACTTAAGATAAGATGAACATTTTATTAACAGCTTAACACAGGAATGATTCCATAACATTTAAATGACATACATTCAAGCATAGCAAGTTCACAGTAGGCAGCAATACCCACTCACCTTCCCTCAACCTTGATGTAAAGCAGTGCTAAAGCAATCCGCCACTTAAACTCAACCTTCTATAAGAAGCAGAGTGATACTGTTCCCTTCTATAATAAACAACCACCACCACTAACCTAACCAAAACAGAATTAAAGAGAGGAAGGTGGAACAGAAGAAGGATTCATCCAAATCTTTCTTCTCTGTCCACCAGCCTAATAACAGGCTTTTGCCCCTTCCTCTCCAGCTACAACATCTTACTCAAATTCTGCAAAAATAGAGAGTGATGCACATTAAACAGGTCCAGACCAATATCACTTAAACACCTAGCTGCCCCAAAACTTTTGAAAGTCAGTTATTAATAAAATGACAGTACCCACAAATATGGTGGCATGCCTCCATACTAGCTGTGGCACTATCTCTGACCAAACTACAATCATAAATGGAAATTTACATCCAAGACTTGCAGATTCATCCACTATTGTAGCTAATAATTGTAATTTTGGAACTCTCCCCTGATTGTTACCTGCCAAATAAAGGACTAAAATGCATGGTATTCCAATCCTGAACTGGATGTCTTCCAACTTGTCATTGGGTCAATGCAACTTTAGACCTCTAACATATTGCCAAGACACTCCAACCACATTCTTGCAACCCCAGCTCAGCTCTTTCTGGCCTGATTGCAGCTCGCTTCACTGCCTGTGCACAAAGGAATGGCCAAGTATGATAACAATCCATCCTGAAAAAAAAAATAGTGATATACCAGACATACAGGCCCACATTACCAAAAATAAGTTACGAATGCCCTCAATGACCGCTGGCCCACCCTCTTTATGACCTCAACTGATTTCCCCTCTTGTGCTAAGTCAAATGATCTCCCTATTCATATGGAATGGATGGAAAACCTTTTGCCCTCGAGGCCTTGACAATTAAATGCCTTTCTTACAAAGCAAAAACATTAGCTGGCCTCCACCACTTTAAAACTTTGAGTATGAAACAAACAGATCCTGGGATTAACCTCCATCTGAAAGCTAAACTTTCTTAACCCAAGCCACAGGGCAAAGTAACTCCTCAACACATTTGTGCAGCACTACCTGTGTACCTCTACCAACTTGAACCATTTCAGATCCTTGCAGCCAAATGAATACTGTTGAAGAGAATACAAAAGCATCCCTCTACAAAAATGACCCTAGCATATCTCTAACCCTAAACATTCCTTTGTACATCCACACTACATTCCTTTGTACATCCACACTGCCAAGGTAGCCAGACCATGGTAGCCAAAACATGTAATCTACTCAGTTCCCCATTAACTACAATCCTGACAATATCACCCTAAGGGCCTGCTTCATTATAAGTAGCTGCCCATCATCTCTTCTACCGCTTACCCAATCTCACCCTGTCAACATCTGAACTACTACTCATGATTTGGTTAGGTTTCTTTAAATCCACCACTCTGGTAAACATGCTAATAGCTGCCAAATGTCCTCTAACAGATCTAACCACCAGGTCCTTCAGCTACTTACTGGACAAGTAAAGCGATAACAAATCCAGAGACCATACTATCTTCTTCTGGCAGGTCCTTTATAAATTCTACAAATACAGACAAAGTTGCATGATAATCCTTCTGCAGAGATACAGCCCACAGTTTCTGAATTAGATATACCACTACATCTGACCAAGATGCCACACCTCTGCCAGTGGCAACACCGGTTCAACCTGTGCCCCTAGGCCCAGTTGCCGAAACCTGTGAAACTGAAAATAAGAGAGGCTGTCAGCTTTCAAATATTTTGTACATGGCAAATATGCACCTGGAAATTAAAAATTAATCAATAAATGTTGCAAAACAGCCTTCCTTTACAGTAACAAAACTGACTTGGAGTTAGCAGTCTTCATCTTTAAACCTGCACTACCACCAGGTTATCTGAATTGAAAACCACCCAAACTACTGAGGCTGCCCAGATGGGCCTCAACTCTAAACATACAATGTCCTCCTTTACTCTTCATCCCATTCATCTAGCCACTGAGCTGCAACCCACTCTCCATTGAAATATGCCCCCATTCTATGTCCTCCACAGCATCTGTGAAGAAATGCAAGTCCACCAAATTAGCCCAGTCTCTCTGTCTGCCAAAAGGATATATCATTGAAGCTGTAGAGAAATGAAGCTCACAAACATAAATCTGCTTGTATTAGTTTTCTAATTTGCACTCAGTGATGTTTGTTGTTTCCAGCTCTCAGCATGAATGCTACAGACCTACATAAGTTCCTAAGGTCCTACCTGGGCTAATCACCTGGCATGCAAAGTTCAGGGACCCAAAAGCTCCATAGCTTCCTTAAACTAAACCTTGCCTGTAGTCTGAAACCATTCAATTTTACCCTTCAACAGTTCTAATCTCTCCCCTGTGGGAGATGAAACAAACCCCAATGTGCATCCACTGCTGGACCTAAAAATGATATGGCTTTGCCCAGACCTTCCAGTTTCTTTTCAGCAAGGGGGACACCCAATATATTGTACATATGAATGAAAGTCTGCAGCCCTTCTGCAGGTCATTCATACCCCTCACCTACCAAAAGTAAAATATTCCAAATAATGAATGTCACTCTGACTGGCTACCTTTTGCTATCATCATATCCAATAAAGAGCAGAGCTAAATGTCTTATACATACCACCAAGCAGCCCATGGGCATGGCCTTGTCAAAATCAAATTTTTATAACCACCATGCCCAAAAATGTCAATTCATCCTCATGAACCAGCATCTACTGAAACACTGACTCAGTGTCGACCTTCACTAGACATGGGTCCACAAGCCCCTTGATCACCTCACCAGCATTGTTCAAGGACACATACTTAACTTGCATATCCTACTTGAATATATAATCATTAACTAACTCTCCTTGTTGGAAGGACAAATGTTTAATCATTCTAAATTCCCCAGGTGACTTTACTGGGAACCAACCAGAAAGAGAACACCTTAAAACCCTTCAAATGATCCCAATAAGTGTAGTCCAAAATTCTTTCTATATCAGCCCCCATAAAATCTCTTCTTTTCCTCAAACAGTATCTAGGTTTTTATAGACTGCCTCATCCCCTTTAACCCATGTCAGAATCTGACCCCTTGACTCTTGGCTAATGAATAAAACCCAAATAACTCCTCTATACCCCTTACATCACTTTCTACCCAAATCATCCTTCACTTTTTTGTTAAATTTAACCCTTTCCTTCCCAGTTGTCTATACCTAGCTTCCTTTCTCACCAGCTGCTTTCCTTACTCTAACTATTCCCCCCACTCCCCCTCCCTACTGCATGTCTCTGGACAAATTAGTCTGTAGAAAAACTGCATTTATGCCTGCAGTAGTGCAGTATGCTTCTCTTTCAAAATAAGTTTAGTTGTTTTCTGTTTAAAAACATTTATCTAGTATCTTAGCAGGAGCCAGTAACTAGAATTGTGGTACTCTATAATCTTTTCAGCAGATGTGGAGAAACATCTTCTATTTTAATAATATATACCACTAGCCAGATAAACTTTATATGATTTAATTTAGATCTTCTAGAGAAGACTCATTTTGTCACTTTATATATGATGCTTTGTTTTCTCTGATACCTCTAGATAAATAATTAATCTGTCCTGTGACAATTGCTCTATGAGTTTATTCACCTTCTGCATGTCATCCATTTGATCCAGGATCATCCCAAATCTGCTTGTGTAAAGACACACATCCCCAAATGCACACATATATACACCCACACCCACACACACACCCACACACACATATCTATCTCTATCTCTCTCGCTCTCTCTCTCTCTCTATATATATATATATATATATATATATATATATATATACGGACAGTGCTTGCTGCATGTACATCTACTGACAGTGCCTGTTGGGTGTACTTTATATTATTTTCTGTAGGGTAGAAAAACGCGACAGTTCATAAACAAAAGCATCCAAGAAAGCAGCAAACTATTTGGTTAGCAAGAACAATCTTCCTTATTATCATAATAATTCTAAGTTAGCTCAAATGTCTTTAAATGGAACCTGAATTTGCTCTATGGAAGTTTCATTCATAACACACAAGTTACCCATCAATATGTATAACTCATATAACCCACTTTCTGAAACTCAAACAAGCAGTTTAATTACACACTTATACAATTAATAGCAAATAGCATGCATACACTCTTAAAACATTCAATAAATACTTCTACCAGCAGCAAATGCACAGAACTGTAGTTAGAAGAATGCAAACTGGAATTTAATTGTTTATGCTCTTGTTAACGTTTTTAAAAAGACATACCACATCCTGCTGCACAAAACTCTAGCCAGAAGAATGGAAATGGGCGTTTGTCAAAAATTTGCATTTTTATACGGAGAGTAGCCAAAAGCAACACTAAGGAAGCAGATTCCCATTTGTATTCCTTCTACATAATGTGATTAATTGTGAGACCATCATTACTCATACAAAAAAGGAAACATTTGTTTAATAATAAATCAAGTGTTTGCTTTTCTCTTTTTATAATCAGCAAATTCAGAGAAAAATGTCATTTTGAAACACAGTGATTGCATTTGCCAGACTAGAATACTTGTGTTTGACAGAATACATGAATTCCATCAAATATATTTCAGTTTAATATTAAGCATATTTCTGTTTTATTCTATCATGGTTAATAATGTGCATATGAGCACACACAAATAACACATACACTAATTATACATATACATAGACAGAGATTGAGAGAGGTGTGTGTGCGTGTATTTGTGTGTGTAAGTGTGTGTGTAAGTGTGTGTGTGTGTGTGTGTGTGTGTGTGTGTGTGTGTGTGTGTGTGTGTGTGTGTGTGTGCGTGTGTGTGTCTGAGAGAGAATGTACAGTTTGCCAACATCAAGGAAAGCAATCCTCACACCATTGTAACAGAAAGCCCACCAAGTTCTTTTTCTTGACAATAGAGTCAGAGAAGAGTAAGGAGATAAATGTTATATTTCATCTCACTTTCCTCTTTTTCTATATGGTTGCACAATCTTAGATTAAGAATACCTATATAATTTATGAGTCCAGTAGCTTGTCAAAACATTACTTGTATATATCCCAAAACAGTTCCAAGGCAAAGGCCAGCCAAATGAAACCAGCAAAAAAGGCAGTTGCAAATCAATCAACCAGGTCTTCTTTGTTATAAATGTGTACAAGACAAAGTAAAATCCACTTAGCGCTTTCACCTGAAAACAGGCATCATCAGAGTGGTAAAAACCAGTACTAAGCCAGCTGCTATAAATAAATTTCAAAAAATTCCCGCCCTAAAAAACTAACCTATCAGAAAAATTGTTGGATAACAATGATAAATTAAACAGCACAAAAAACAAAAGCAAACCCTTCGTGAACTTGTTTGTTGAAATTGTGGAATAATATCAAAAACAGCTTAAAAATCCACACCACCTATATCATACAACCAAAATCAAAAAACCCAAAAAACAAAAAACAAAAATTAATGAAATAAACAAAATAATAAAAGTAATAAATAAAAAACAAAAAAAATTATAATTTTACCAAAGAATACATAAAACACATCTGTCAGCATGTTCAAACTCTAAAAATCATTAAAATACTTAAAACATAGTTCAACTGTTCGTCAAATAAAAAGAGATCTATATTTTAGAATACTAGACATAGAAATATTCTCATTGATACCTGGGGGTCTAGAGGCATCTAATCTTAGTTGTCACATAGTTTCTCTAACGACTAACAAAATCTTGAAATCACCCCCTCTATCATTGTCAGGTATTCTGTCAATAATAAAAGATAAAAAATAATAACTTCTTGAAACTGACACAGTTCAAACTATGCATATATAAAGCGTTGGTCGTCCTTTTGTTCTTAATGTCTCTCATGTGTTCAAGAATTCTTAATCTTAATTTTCTAATAGTCTTCCCTATGTAAAAACTTGTGCAGCTCAAGCATGTAGCAATGTAAACTACCCTCATGGTATAACAATTACAATGACCAGGGCATTTAATGGTTTTGTAAAAAAATATGGACAGTCACATAAGGGCCATTGTTGATATATTTACATACACTACAGGAACCACACTTACTCATACTGCAACTCTTATAGGTTCCTTTGTTGGAATAATCCCTTTCCAACAACTCCTTTAAATTCAACCCCCTGCTATAAGTAACTACGGGCAAGTTCCCTATAATCAGTTTGGTCCCTTGATCCATAGTGTAATACCATGTTTCTCTTAAAATATTGACTACAGTGTCAGCTTGACCATTGAATGGTTATACCATTGCTCTTTTAAAATTATCGTAGGCCAAAGAATAACTAGTGTTACTTTTATTCTTCTGATCATAAGTCTCCTTTTGTAACCCACCTTGTAATATTGGTTTGAATGTGAAAGATCTTTTACAGTCCACCTCATCTCTAATCTTGTTCAAAAAATTGTCTGGGTAGCCCCTTTCAAGAAACATGTCAACTAAACCTTTTATCTCCACAACATAATTGGCATCCTCATTAATTAATCTAGACAGTCTGACCATCTGGCCCTTAACAACATTCCTCTTTTGGAAAAGGGGGTGGCAACTCTGAAAGTGCAGAAAATTATTTGAATATGTCTCCTTACGGAAAATGTTTGACTCAATCCTGAGTTCACTACCACCTTCTTTAATGTACAGAAGGAAATCCAAGTAATTACAAATGTTCCCATGTACCTTGGAAGTAAATTTCAAAAAACTAGTGGTGTTGTTAAGATATTCAACAAAGGTGTGTATCATTTCAGTTGGCCCTGTCCAAAAAGTCAACATATCATCAAGGTATCTGAGGTATAATACCACATTCTTCATGAATACAGAAGGAAAAACTTTCTCTACTTCTCATTGTGCCAACACTAAATTAGTGTAAATTGGCGCACATTTTGCCCCATAGCAACACTTGTAACTTGTTTGTAAAGTTCTCCTTCAAATGACAAAAAATTGTTAGATAGGGTGAGTTCCATAAGGTCAACAAGAAGTGCTCGCTTAAAAGTGTGCAAAACTCCGCTACTATCAAGACAAGTTCTAAATAAATCAAGACCTTCTGACTGTGGTATCACAGAAAAAAGGTTGATAACATCTATGGTAACCATGGTAAAGGGCTCAGAGAAATGTCGTTGTCTAATAACTTCTAAACAATGCCATGAGTCCTGTAAAATGTGTGGAAAATGGTTGACAATGTTTTTGCAATAAAAATCAACAAAAGAAGCCATGGCTTCAGTTTTAGAGCCTCTAGATGAAACAATAGGTCGGAAAGGGGGGTCATATATGCTCTTGTGAATCTTAGGTATACCAAAGATGGAGGGAGGAGCTGGAGCATCAACTTGTAAAAAATAGTATTCGTCACTATCTATCACACCATCCATAAGCCATTCATACACTAGCCAATCAATTTTAGAGTAAGCCATATACATCTCATTCCGGGATACTCTATTGTAAGTGTTGGTGTTATTTAGTAAACTGGACATTCTGTTGGAATAGTCGGTGGACAGCATAATCACGACTCCCCCACCCTTGTCCGGTTTCATAAACCTGAATTGATTGGAAGATGTCAATTCACGTAAACAGAAGCGTTCACCAATAGTCAAGTTATCATATTCATGATTTTTAGAGTTTGAACATGTTGACAGATGTCTTTTATGTATTCTTTGGTAAAATTATTAATTTTTTTTGTTTTTTATTTATCACTTTTATTATTTTGTTTATTTCATTAATTTTTTTTTTTTTTTTTTTTTTTTTTTGTTTTTTTGTGTTTTTTGATTTTGGTTGTATGATATAGGTGGTGTGGATTTTTAAGCTGTTTTTGATACTATTCCACAATTTCAACAAAAAAGTTCACGAAGGGTTTGCTTTTGTTTTTTGTGCTGTTCAATTTATCCTTGTTATCCAACAATTTTTCCAATAGGTTAGATTTTAGGGCGGGAATTTTTTGAAATTTATTTATAGTAGCTGGCTTAGTACTGTTTTTTACCACTCTGATGATGCCTGTTTTCAGGTGAAAGCGCTAAGTGGATTTTACTTTGTCTTGTACACATTTATAACAAAGAAGACCTGGTTGATTGATTTGCAACTGCCTTTTTCGCTGGTTTCATTTGGCTGGCAGAGCCTTTTTAAGCTTAGCTATCCAATCCAACCCAAATATGTCCCTATGTATCCTGAGCATATATTAAGCTGTGGTATTCTATTTAGGAAGTTTCTAGAGGTCACGTGTGTGTGTGTGTGTGTGTGTGTGTGTGTGTGTGTGGGGCAAATTTGGGCATTACTGTCTCTCACCATCTATCAGAATATATATATATATATATATATATATATATATATATATATATATATATATATATGGGTCTACTTTCTTTGATCAAACTACCATTATTTCGAATAAAGAAAGTACAACCTTACTTTCGTGCAAGTGCCCTTCAATGAAAGTATACTTTCACAAATTCCGGTTCGGCAAACCAGCAATCTAAATTAAACAGAGCACTATAGTGGGAATAAGGGAATATACCTGTTTCCCTACTGTAGTGTGATCTCAGTTAATGTAGCAGGGATATGGGCCTTGCAAAATGGAGTTTTATTTTAATTGCTGGTTCACTGAACCAGAATTCACAAACGCGCCCTTTCGTTGAAGTGCACTTTTGGGAAAGTAAGGTCGTACTTTCTTTGTTCAAAATAATGGTATTTCAATCAAAGAAAGTAGACCCATATATATCTATATATATATATATATAAATATATATATATATATATATATATATATATATATATATATATACACACACACACACACACACACACACACATATATATATTATAGATATCAGAATGCATATAGATTTAGATATAGATCTATAGATGTATGTCTATATCTATGTGTATATATATATATATATATATATATATATATATATATATATATATAGATCGTTCCAATAAAAAGTAAATATTCCATAAAATATGTATGAGTTTTAATTCTGGGTTGATGCTGAATCAATAGAGATATTGTCATGTATTACGCTTATTATCCTGAAAATGAATTACATACCTACTCCTAATGGAAACTGACTGTAATGCAATGTCAGACTGGCATGGTGGTAAAATTCCTGCAAAATCATATATTAAGTACCAGAACGTTACAGTTCATATCTCTATCCAAAATTTGCTAAGAATTACACTTCGATACTTAAAAAGAAAATGTAACTAACACTGTTCATAACTAAAACAAAATTGCTTATCAACTCTGAATTTTGCCCAGTCAAATTTTGTGAAAGTACATGATTTTTTTTTTGTTTTAATTCTGGGTTGATGCTGAATCAATAGAGATATTGTCATGTATTACGCTTATTATCCTGAAAATGAATTACATACCTACTCCTAATGGAAACTGACTGTAATGCAATGTCAGACTGGCATGGTGGTAAAATTCCTGCAAAATCATATATTAAGTACCAGAACGTTACAGTTCATATCTCTATCCAAAATTTGCTAAGAATTACACTTCGATACTTAAAAAGAAAATGTAACTAACACTGTTCATAACTAAAACAAAATTGCTTATCAACTCTGAATTTTGCCCAGTCAAATTTTGTGAAAGTACATGATTTTTTTTTTTGTTTTGTTTTATTTACATCACAACTCAATAGATATATATTCTGGAAGACATTACATTCATTTTCCTGAAGAGAATTCAAATATCCATCCTGATTTTGAAGGCTTGAACTGTGATGCAACTATACATGCCTATGTATAAGAGGCAGTAGCTCTTTTCACATCAACAGTTCGTACTTAAACCTTTAGATAATTGTACATGCACATTCATGTACCAACTTTACCTAAGGCTTTCATTTTGTCTTAATAATTTTCATTAAAACGAGCAATAAACTTGGATTGAAAAAAGAAATAACCTGACGTTGGCAGTTTTTTAGTGATACAAAATTATCATTGTTCTAGAGCAATATATACTTCTTTTACTTCCGTATCAGCCTAGGCACAAAGAATATATGAGGTGGATATGTACTGTGCCCCTAATGTAAAAAGAAGCCTTATAAAAGCAACCTGAAAAAAGAACCTGTATATAATGGAACTTGGCAGTCTGGTTTACTGTAAAGGCCATGTTGGTCTACTGGTAGCACTTCCTAATACAACAACTGGGTATCATAAACAAACTGTGCACACCCACACAGCACTAATATATGATTTTTTTTTTTTTTTGCATGAGATGGATGTTAAAATTGTCTCAGGATCACCAAAACCATCTGTTTAGCCTCTACACTCAAAAAATAGCATCATGCTGTATGATATATATCTATGAATGCCAGCTGTGTTTATACCTCTGAAACAATCCAGATTTATGTAGTAATGTTTCAATACACATAAATGTTTGCTTTGCTTATTATGCTATATTTCACAATATATCTCTGAATGTATTTATTATTAGGTAAAATGCAATGCCAAAGTGTTGTACAAAGATAAATGTGCATTTATTTATTGACTCCTAACTTTATGAATATTTGCAGAAGGTATGATGTGAACCAATAGCAATAATGTTGAAAGCTGTGGAGTGAAACCATGGATTATGTCTTCATTCAAATTGTGAAGATCCCAAAACAACAGTTTCATCTTCTTTTGGTCACTGAATGTCCAAGTAGAATATGTCCCTTCTGCTAATGTAAAGCTCATTTATCTATGAAGAAGTAACATAGACTGTTTACAAATTGTAGAGATTGCTTTTTCACAAATAGATCCTGTCAACCCCAAGCACTCGTACATATTCACCACTGCTCATGAAACATGGGATTACAATTATTTAGCCACAATAACGGATTTCAATTTCTTTTCCTTTTTCTATTTTTAGTGGTCTTGTATGCTGGCTAGAAGCAGAATTCAATTTAAAACAAGGTGCTTTGTGTTCTAAGAAAATGACTTGGAATTGTCCTCTAAAGTACAGATGACATAGTTGACAGTAATTAAGATTTCACATAACTCCTATGTGAATTGAGCTGCTCTGACTCATCCAAAGATATCTGAGGTGTTAAGGTGCAGGTGTTTTCAAAACAGTAAACTACTTAAACAGTTCTTTTGGGATTCTGTTTAGGTTTACTTTTTTATTTCAATGGTAGAGATGAAAGTATAATCATTTCAAGATCAGATAGAAAGTGAACTCTGGTTGTTACGTATTTCATTTTATTTTCTTACCTTCAGTTTGCACATGTTTTATGGTTCTTCCCAGTTTTTTTTTTTTCATTTTTTCTATACAGTGTTTGTATCTAACTTTTCTCTTGTAACTACTGGTTCTTATATTTGGTTTGTAGTGTTCTCTGTTTCTTATTCAGTCTTTGGTATGCTTACAAACAACTACATGAGACATTTACAGCAAGCTTCCTGGAGAGGAGGTAAACCCTATTTGACTTTGTATTTAAATTTTTACTGATACTTATGTTAATTTTTTATCTATTTTCATTTTATTTTATTTTTTCTACTTTTTAACCAGTTTTTTGGTTGTGTGCTGGCGTATTGATTTTTCACTTGTACTTTGACTATTGCTGTTGGAGTTCTTTAGGCTTTCCATCTAAGTTTTGCCGTTTATTTTTATATTTATTTATTATTTATTGCTATTTTATTTATGGATTTCCCTGAGTAGGAAATTGTTTATCTGGGATTTCCATCCTTGATTAATTTATTTAGGATTGTCTTACATATATGGGTCCATCTGGAACATTGAGTTTTCTGAAAGTTGAACTTCATATGGTCAAGACCATATGCTCAACTTTATGAAATATGAAAGCAGTTGCATGAAGATCACACTACAGTTGGGGATCAGAGAATTTAGTCTTTCCCCACTGTGGTGTGTTCTCTGATTTGGTATATACCATTATCATGGGTTGTAGAGGGCACACTGGGAATTGCTTCCCACCCATGCAAAACACAGACATTTCTATTTTTCTTTCTTTTTTGGAATTGCATTAGTTGCAAGTTCAGCCTTTTGTCTCAGCTAAAGAGCAAGATGCAAGATCAGAACTGGCTAATCTGTTTATCTTTTAGTTATGAACTTGTTCCTCTGGGAAACTGTCCTCTTTGAATGAACTGACTGTCTTATCCACACAAATAAGTAAAGCTGCCTTCATTGTTTGGTTGGTTTGCCATTATGCTCCTTTCGTCGAATCTTTCTTTTCTGAGAATTTATTTAGGAGTCATTTGACTTAGTGTAACTCAGTTGTCTGACTTTTAAAGGCTGCTAGTATGATTTGTTACCTCCTTCCACTCAGGTGGCTTTACTTGATGACAGCCTGAGAAAAGAACACATTAAGTGGTTCTTGAGGTTAAGTATATCAGATAAATTATTACTGTAGCATATTAGTTGTTTATTGTAGAGAACCCTGCTTAAATCATCTGATCTGAACACCCTCTTTCTGTCCCCTTCAGGTAAGCCCCACTTCTAACTGGCCTTAGCTGACTGGAAACCTTGTGTATATGTTGGTAGCAAAGAAGTTGCCAAATCATCATTGACATTTTTGATTTGCAAGCTGTTGTATCCTGGTGGCAACGGAGTAAACTGGCAGGCATTTATCACTAGTACAAACATGCATATGAAATTAATGTCTGACATAATGGGATGCATTATTACAAGTGCAGATTTAACTCTAAGAATGAGAATTTACAGAAAAGATATTGATGGAAGGAAAGGATAACCCAACTCCGGTGCCCATCAAGAACTGCAATCTTCACAGATCAACTGATTCAATAACAGTATAATGTACAAAACATATACAAATTTTAAGCATTTACTTTTCTCTGGTTTGTCTTCTTTACATGAGACATTCAAGAAAAGAGTTGAAAATCTGACATGTCAGAGGATTCTTCTATTTATTTAGAGTAAGGTGGACAAGGAAAGATTTCTTGTAATTATTCAACTGAAATATCAGATGCAATGTTTTTAAATGTTATATTATCTAGTTACAAATAAATATAGAAACAAAAGCTAGCAGAAAACAAAATATATGATAGATATATAATATATATATAAAGTGAATGCTGAAAAAACAATATTATAAAATAATGAGGGGGAATAATGGAAAAAGAGGCAGATAAAAGATTATGCTGCTGTGTGCATCACTGTTTTAAGGAAGTCCTTCTATGTAGTACAACTTATAAATAAAGGGATAGTCATAACATATAAGGCCAGACTTTAGCCGTCATTAGGCCAACCATACAGTACAATGCCCCCTTAGGTATGTACTTCTCCGGATACTTATAACAACTATATCACCCACAGAGGTTGCTATGGTAAGAATAGTGGGCTGAAGTCATATGACCTGCATGGACCACTTTCATAATTCTGTTGCTGTAATTGGTCTCATACAGACTACTGAAAGTCAACCTCTAAGACATACACAGATCTAGCACTAGTCGGCCTACTGCACTTCTGCAAGTCAAATGATATTAGAAATACCCAGTAAATTAATCTCTTCTTCTTCAACATAAACAGAATGGTGTAGAGGGCAGGCACTTATCTCAGAAGAATACCACCACTATGGAACACACTCCCCATATACATAAAACAAATGCTTTTCTTGAGCATACGTAAACATAATTTGCGCCATTAACTGAGAAATGGGAAATTTACCCCAGGACTGACTTCTATTCACATATTAGAAAGAGGTAGTGCATAAACACTCTAAAGTAGGGACCTCTAATATACTAAAGGGAAGCCCAAACCAAAATAATCCACTGCAAATGAGAATTATTTAAATATTGGTATGGAAGGGATAGTTAAGCACTTATTGGATAACACAGTTGGATGACAAATGGAAAGTATAGCTAAGCTTAAAATTTCCCATGTGGGACAACACATTACTATTCAGCTATGGACATTGAATTTCTTTTTTATTTTCTCTCCCTCTTTACACGCATATATATATATATATATATATATATATATATATATATATTTATATATATATGGATTCCTATCACTTCACTTAAAGACCATTTCACTGAAACTCATTTCACTGAAACCAAATCACCTAAAGTTCATTTCACTGAAAGTTCATTTCACCTAAAACTCATTTCACTGACAAGTAGTACTCTAAGGCAAGTCAAAGATATATGTCCTTTTCCCCACTGTGGTGCGATCCTGGTGTTAGTATATATAGTTAGGGGGGTGTGGGGAGGGTGCAGGCCCCTACATTGGGCAGTTTGGGGGCGTAGCCAACCCCCACTTATTTTGTTTTATGTTGTCTGGTTTTGTTTTACATTATTTGGTAAAAGGCAACTAAGTGGGGGGGCTACACCCACCACCCCCACCCCTCACAACCCCCTAACTATATATACTAACATCAGGATCGCACTACATTGGGGAAAAGGACATATACCTTTGACTTGTCTTAAGAGTACTACTTGTCAGTGAAATAAGTTTAAGGTGAAATGAGTTTTAAGTGAAATGAACTATAGGTGATTTGGACTCAGTGAAATTAGTGTCAGTGAAATGGTCTTTAGGTGAAGTGATACGAATCCATATATATATATATATATATATATATATATAGAGAGAGAGAGATAGCTCCTCTTCACAAAATCGAATTCCTTTAAACTCGAAATTCATAACCCCAAAGCCAGAATCTCGAGTTTACAGAAACTCGAAAATGTAAAGGGGAAATAAAAATAAAAAAAACACCTTTCTAATGTTTTTGCAGGGCAGCTTCATCCCCCTGCACCCTCCACAGCCCCCTAATTAAATATTCCTACTCCGAGATCACACTACAGCGAAGGAAAGGGAAATCTTCCGTTCCGTGCTATATGCATAAGTGCAAAATGGAAGACTTTCCAGTCCTCCGCTATAGTGCAGTCATGCAGCTCTTAGATGACAGCTGCAAGGTTGCAGAGGGACCTAGCCCCCTGCAAAAAGGTAACTGAACATTTTTTTCGAACCCTAAACTTCCCATTCACAATTTTGAGTGAATGGAAGTTCAAGATTCTGGTCTCGAGCTTATGCATTTCGAGCTTCCATTCATTCACTTTTGGGAAGGAGAACCACATATATTTATATATATATATATATATATATATATATATATATATATATATATATATATATGTGTGTGTGTGTGTGTGTGTGTGTGTGTATGTGTGCACATGAGTATGGGTGTGTATGTGTGTGTGTGTGTGTGTGTGTGTGTATGTGGGCACATCAATATGTGTGTGTGTGTGTGTGTGTGTGTGTGTGTGTGTGTGTGTGTGTGTGTGTGTGTGTGTGTGTGTGTATTATTTTTTTTATTTCCTGGGTTATTCTCACTAGGCTAGTAACCTCTTTTCAGGAGAGACACAATGTGGTATCTACTAATAGGGGAATTTAGCCAGGGCATGGTGGAACTTCTTCTAACATTTGCATCTACTAGATGGTACTGGAGAGAGAGCTCCTACAGATGCAAAGAAGAGGCAATGAGAAGAGAAAAGTTAGAGAATTTGGGAGGAGAAAATGTGACACTGAGAAAAATTTGATCAATATTGTGTGTCAAAATGCAGATAAATATTCCTGTGTGGCGGATGATGCAAAGGATCAGTGTTTAGCTGTCTCAAAGGAGAATGAAGTAAGTGAATGCATAGCAGGGGAGAAGAAAACAGATAAATGTCAGCAAGGCTTGCAGACTGTGTAGTTTTGAAAATACTGAAACAGGATGAGCCAGGTGACAGTTTTGTTGTTTCATGGGGTAAGATGGCAGATAACTTCTTGGAAGTGCAGAAGATGGTAATGTAGAGAAGGAACCAGGTGATGTGGCAGTAGAGAATATAGCAGTTAAAATTTATATAGCTGTGACTAAAAATAAAAGAGCAAAGCAGCAACAAACTGAGGAGTCAGGTTTTGTGGCAGTAGGGAATGAAGTAATTAAAACATATGTAGCAGTGACAGTAAGCAAAACAGGAGAGCAACAACAAACTTTGTGTAAAACACTTTTTGAAATAAAGAGACGACCATCTCTGAGTATAAGAAATAAAAATGACACTGTAATTGACAGACACTGTGCAAGGTACAATTTGCTAACTGTTCTTGGCTTTAAAGCTCAAGAAACTTGGTCCTTTATACCCGTAGGGAGAAAGACTTTTTTTGATTTAACATTTGAAACTGTAGGACTATGAAGACATTTCTTGAACTGTATAACAAAAAAATATGACATTTATTCTTGAGCAATTATTTGTCTTCTTGTAGCAGCATAAATGTTAAAAAATGTTACTTTGCAATGTAGAACTGATGAATTGGAAGAAGAGGATGTTAAAAAAAAAGACATGCAGGGTTTGTTTGAAACTGATGATAATAATGTAAAAGTTACACATGACAAAAACTTATGGAATGGAGGGTGAAGATTGGAATCTGTTTTGAAATGAGAAAAAAACATGGTGAAATGCTTGTCAGTGTTATTTTTATGGCTGGTCACAGAAGGATATTAAGATATTCTGGCTAGCTTAAATCATGTTTCTTTTGTGCGGCCTTTTCACATTTAAATAATGATTGTGACAAGTTATAATATGGGGACAAAGGACATACAAAAAGAAGGTGAGTGTCTGAATACAGGTTGTGTAAAAAAGGGACATTTTTCAATGGGTTATCAAGAGCAAACACAAAAAAATGAAAAAGAAGGGGAAAGGGAAGAAAACATACATAAGTAAGAACAGCAAGAGGGTGGACAAGAGGGTGAACTAGGTGAATAAGAAACTGTAGAATAAAAAAATATGTAGAGGTAAAAGCAGGAGAGAGAGATAGATATATATATAGAGAGAGAGAGACTGGAAGAAGGAGAAGGTCTAGACACTAATAATTTTTGAAGTCCTAGACAGTGAAAAATCAAGCAACAATTTTAAGAGTACTTTCAGTAAATGTGAACAGTATTAATAGCACAGTACAATGGATAAGGACACCAGAATGGTATGCTAAATATGATGAGGATGTTATTCTGTTAGGATGTAAGATTCCTGATAAGTAAAGAAAGAGTGCACAAAGAAAAATTGTGAGGTGGAAATATAATATGGAATTTAAGAAGGGAAAGTTGTTCTGGAGTGTCTGTGTTGTGTGAAAAAACAGCAAAAACACTGAATACAGGTTGTGTAAAAAAGGGACATTTTTCAATGGGTTATCAAGAGCAAACACAAAAAAATGAAAAAGAAGGGGAAAAGGAAAGAAAACATACATAAGTAAGAACAGCAAGAGGGTGGACAAGAGGGTGAACTAGGTGAATAAGAAACTGTAGAATAAAAAAATATGTAGAGGTAAAAGCAGGAGAGAGATAGATATATATATAGAGAGAGAGAGACTGGAAGAAGGAGAAGGTCTAGACACTAATAATTTTTGAAGTCCTAGACAGTGAAAAATCAAGCAACAATTTTAAGAGTACTTTCAGTAAATGTGAACAGTATTAATAGCACAGTACAATGGATAAGGACACCAGAATGGTATGCTAAATATGATGAGGATGTTATTCTGTTAGGATGTAAGATTCCTGATAAGTAAAGAAAGAGTGCACAAAGAAAAATTGTGAGGTGGAAATATAATATGGAATTTAAGAAGGGAAAGTTGTTCTGGAGTGTCTGTGTTGTGTGAAAAAACAGCAAAAACACTGAATGTGATGTTGGTAAGGATGTGAACTTTAACAATTGCAGATGTGAGGTGGAGAGAAAATATTCATAGAATTATAGCATTATATGCATATATAACTATCAAGGAAAATGGGAATCTATTTTCTCAAATATTAGACTATGTGGTAGTTATCACGAAAATTATAATTGCACGGACTTTAAATATGATTTTTGAGGAAGACATAAAAAGAAAGGAAAATATGTCGAAAATACATGAAGTGATAAAATGAGGAACAAAAGTCAATGGACTAGAGAAGGGGGCACTTGGATGTGAAATTGATTATTTTGTATTATTGGAAGTCTTGAGGGTAGCAAACAATGATACAATTGTAATGGATGGAGCTGACTGAAAAAAAAAAGGAAAACTCTTTTGTGACCAATTCTATTTGGTAAAGGATGGTTAACTGAGCCCATTTCTATTTTTATACAGAGTAAGTTGGGGCCAATAGTAGAAAAAACACTCTGTGCTGACAGATGTAGACATTTTTTGGTAACCGTGTATGAATCTGTTGGTCATTTAAATATTTCTGATTTTTTTTTGTTACATTAGATATTTGTATATTATTTGCAGTCATTCCTAATATCAAAGGGGTCAATGAAGTTAGGTTGCTTCTTTCTAAGAATAGTATATATTCTAATGTTATGATCAGTTTGATTTATTTTTTTTTATTGAAACTTATTTTAGAAAATAATATTTTTATATTTAATAGTCATATTTATCTATAGAAAACAGGCAAAGCTATGGGCATGGCTTGTGCCAATAGCTACGCCAATTTAGTTATGGCACAGTGGGAGGATACATTTGTTTTTGGCATGCACAGATTTATTTCATGTACTAAATACTACAAGAGGTTTGTGGATGACATTTTTCTTTTGTGGGATGGGTCCATAGATGCATTGGATGAGTTCATACAGTATTTGGGGAATACCACCACCTTCCTTACATTTACTAAACATGTTTTTTTTAATACTATCGGTTTTTTAGATGTACAATTAGTCAAGACTTCTGAGGGATCTCTTGAGACCAGGATGTTCAGGAAAGTATGCTGGAAGTATAGTCTTTTGCATTAGACTAGCATGCATCCTGGCTATATATATTATAAGTCAAGCTTATAGGTTAGATTATATACAGATGATGCTTTACTTCAGCATGCAGTAATGGGGTGTTAGAGAAAAATGCATCTCTCATGATTATTCTACACAAAATGCATATTAATTTACAATTTCTTCACAAATATGTTCGATGAATTATTTAATATTTGCTCATGTTAAAATGATATGTAGTATAGATGCATAGTTATGCAAACCACAAATACTTATTGTAGTTCTGAGTGTTTTACAACTGCTTTCTAATATCAAGATGCAAATTTATTAATAGATGACTGAAGGTAAAGAAAGTGCTGAAGGGGTTAAGGGATGTTATAAAGATCTAAAGACTGGTTTCTGAAAGCAAAAAAAAAAAACAAAAAAAAAAAACACTGTATGTAATCTCTGACCTTCCCATGCAGGGATGGGTAGTTACAAAAAATGTTAAAAAGTTAAAATGTTACTGGTACTAAAATATACAAGGTCAAGACTGAATGTCAAGCCAGATAGCTTGTGTTTTTCTAAAACATTATTGTTACTAAAACCATGAGTGATAAGTGTTCACGTGCAGCACTAAGCAAGAAGTGCAAGGGTCTGTAAAGATCTTATTAGTCAATGTCAGTATTCTGCATGCATGATACTGATAAAAAATAAAATAAAAACTTTGTATTTTTACTGCTTGGTAAGACTGATTTAATAACAGCTATGAAGATAGTCTCCCAGCACTGACGTATATGGATTTAAATAAAAAGAAAATGTTTTGCACATCCTGAAGAGCTATTCTTGACTCAAGACTAAAGGTAATTAATGTTATTTATGTATATTTTAAACTGCACTTTAAAATTTTGGAGCCATGACTCAGATTTGAACCATGTTTGCTGCAGAACACTGAAAAATAAATAATAAAGGGCCCAGCACAGAAAGTTCTTCTGTGAATTCTACACTGTTTTGTATAAAATGGCCAGAGCTTGGACACTTAACTATTTAGGGTGTACAAACATATAGACTAGAGATGGTAAAATGGCTTTGAAAAAAATGTTTTTCTTTCTTTCCTCTCTCTTAGAAAACTGCAGTTCAAAGTAATGGTGGTACTGTGTTTATTGTTTTGTTAAATGACTGACTGCTTTTAAATATATACTGTGTACTGTTTTGTTACATGACTGACTGTTTTTAAGTATATAATGTGTACTGTTTTGTTCAATGACTGAGCTTGCTTTCAAGCATTGTTTTGTTGAATGACTGACTTTGCTTTTAAGTATATGAGGTTCCTGTTTGTTGACTAAGTTGTTTATTAGGTATGTGGTGTCTTCTGCCTTGTGAAACGACAGAACTTTGCTTATTCATTGTATGTAAAAGTAATAGTGGGCAGTTCCCATGAGAAATAATGAAAAGTTTATTAATATATAAAATAACTAACACAAGGAGCTGCCTTGTGTTGAAGGTAGTACCCTCAAGGTTATAGTGGGTGGATCCCACAGCAGCTAAGAGCAAATTGTTACTATATATATATATATATATATATATATATATATATATATATACACATATATATATATATATATATATATATATATATATAACAGAGAATTTAACACAAGAAGACGCCTTGTGTTGAGGGCAGTACCCTCAGGAAAAAAGGTAAAAGGTATGACTGCTTTCTGCTGCTTTAATGTATGACTTATGTCTGTGTTGTTGTGTGATGTTATGACTGCAGAGACAGACAGAGAGAGAGAAAAAGAGAAAAGTTAAAAGTAGAGTCAATTCAAATTTATGTGCCTACACCATGTTAAAATGTAAGTGTGTCTGTTGTTAAATCAAGTCCAGGTGTAACTGTGTAAAAGTACCCTCAGAGGGTCCAGAAGAGTGGTAGTTCTGGACACAATTATCAGTTACAATGCTGGAGCTGTAATGTTTGAGCTCGTGATGCAATGAAAGCAATGGAGTGCTGTGAAAAATAGCTGATCAAAACCTCTCCTCTGTCACTGCATGATGACAACATTCCTACTCTTCCCTCCCTAAATGGTGTGTGGATTAATATAGTTATTTATCTTTTCTCTAAACTGTCAGGATACAGGGTCTGTAAGGTAAGTTAAAAAAAAAAACGAAAACAAAAATATGCAAGCAAGATTAAATCCCTAAAAAGGAAACACCTGTATATTTTATGTATCATAATTAAAATAAAGGAAGTTGTAAGCATTTGTACGACTGGTTTCAACTTACTAAAAAGTGATCTGGTGGAGTATTTACATAAAATAAAACTTATGATAGAAATAAATTCATGAACTTAAAAGGTATTAAGTAAGTGGGTAACAAATGTCAGTATTTTATTCTTGGTATACTGAAGCTCTTAAAAAAAAAAAGAGTCAGCATTAAGGGGGTTACAGAATTCTGATAAACAACTGTTGCAACAAGTAACATATGTTGGAGTACAAACCAGTAAAAATGGATCCCTGTATCCTGTTTTGGCAGGCTTAAAAAAACTAAGCATTGCCAAAAAGCAGAGACTTTTAAAGAGGATAATAACCCTCAGTAGCTACTGCACCTCACCCCCATATGTACCAGTACGGGTGGCTCCTGTACAACATTCTGCTGATTCTGAAACTTCTGCATTTTTTAACACATGTTCACACGGTACTGTTACGTCTGAACTTAGTTCTCCTGTTCAACTCTCATTTCTAAAACAGGCATCTGCAGTTACATTTTTTTCTTTCTTTTTCCTATCATTCTCAACAAGCTTCTAGCTTTCCAACAGGAGCACTAGTGTTTGCCACTCCTGTGGCTCATCACAAGCACTCACATGATGGGGTAGGACAAGAGGCTATTGCCTCTGCAGAAGATTGTTTTTTGGCACCTTTTAAAAAAATTGGGGGGGGGGGGACTAATGCTGATTTGCATACTATGGCTAAATGTTTTCTAACTGAAAGAAAAAAAAAAACATCCATAAAGAGTTAAGGTGGAAAAAAAAACTATTGCAACCCTACTTCGACAGATTTAAACCAGCTGCATCAGGAAGTTACTTCAAATGAAATAAGAACACAGTTATTTGAAAAGGCTAAAATAATAAGTTTCACACCCACAGGAAATGCATTAATAGATAAAGGATAGCATTGTTAAATTACAAAAGTGTAGATATAACTAAAAACCAACAACCAAAAGTTCCAAATCTCGGGGTGTAGTACCAGCAAAATCAAACGAGTAACAACTGATAAACAACGGTTGCTGGTACACACTATGGCACCAATACAGTACTTTATAAAGTCTCTATTTGGCTCAATATATGCTCACCACTTCAAACATTAAGAGACAGTCAAGTCGGTTAAGTTCACAGCTACATCCCCTTCTTGATGTCTATTCTAGGATGATAGAAAATGATATACATAAACACTTTGAAGAATCACATGATATGAGATTTAAATGCAATTTAAACTACAAACAAAGGCAGGCACTTAAAGATTTAAGAAATGACAATAATGTGGTGATCAGGCCAGCAGATAAAGGAGGACCGATAGTATTAATGGATGTCACTGACTACAATAGGAGAATGTGTCTCCTTCTTGAGGATTCGTCCTCGTATTCAAAGATTGATATAGAATTTGTTAAGGAGAAAGTTCTACAGATATCCTATACATTAGATGAATTATTTGCATCTAATAATATAACCAAAGAAGTATATAATTATTTTAGAGTTCACAACCCCCTCATTCCCATTATACAAGGCCTCCCTAAGGTTCATAAATCACACACAGAACCACCCATGAGACCTATTGTTTCAGGACAAGGGTGGGTGACTGAACCTTTGTCCATTTTCATTGAATACCACCTGAGACCCTTGGTTAATGATAACCATACTATTCTGAGGGACAGTAAACAATTCCTATTGGATTTATATTCCTACATGAAGTACGTAGATGACCATGCATCATACTTATTGGTCACACTGGATGTAGTGAGTCTTTTTACTGTGATCCCTAATGATTTAGGGATACAATACATTCAAGATTACTTAAAGGCACACTCTGATCTCACTCCTGAGAGAATAGACTTTCTTACTTTATTATTAGAAATTGTCTTAACTAACAACATCTTTATGTTTGGAGAGGCATTTTTTCTCCAAAAGGATGGCGTAGCCATGGGCACGTCTTGTGCAAACAGCTACGCCAACCTTGTTATGGCTCAATGGGAGGAGACTTTCCTTTTTGAATCCCATTTTTATAAGGAACATGTAGGCATCTATCGTAGATTCGTGGACGATTTGTTTTTCATTTGGAAAAGTGATGTAGACACACTTTTGAGATTTATAACTGATATGAATCATTCCACCAATTTTTTGAAATTCACTACCACGTACTCATACGATCAGATCTCTTATTTAGATGTCAACATCAATAGGCTCAGCAATGGGCTGTTGAACACCTCAGTATATAGGAAGTTGTGCCACAGGAATACAATACTACACAAGGAAAGCATGCATCCTAGGTACGTTTTTGATAACGTCATGAAAGGACAGGTAATTAGGGCATCGAGGTTGAACCCCACAGAGGAAGGCTATACCAAGGAATTAGCTGAACTAGAGAATAAGTTTATGCAAAGAGGCTATGATATTGCTGATTTTGAACGCACCATATCAGATATTGAAACCTTGAGGGAGAATAAAGCCAAACCATATTTTTCTGAACCATCGCTTAATACAAATATGGACGTAGCACCTAGATCTATGAATACCAGTAGAGCCTCCATGTTGTTTACTAGAGATTCGATAAATATTAGACACATCATGGAAAAACACTGGGATATTTTGCTACTAGATAAGGACATTAAGGATATAGTGGGACCTCATTTAAAAGTAGTGTATAAGAACCAACCCAATTTGAGAAGAATTTTGTGTAATCCCAGGCATCAATATAATATTTACAAGGAGCACACGAATAGCATTAACACGATGCCATGTGGAAAATGCAATCAGTGCACTTACATCAATGGGACCACAGTCTTTACTCACCCTATTACTGAACGTGTATATAACTTTCAGACGAACACCACATGTAATAGTGTACACATTGTTTACATGGCCACCTGTGAGATATGCCCAGCATTTTATGTTGGGAAGACCAATAGGGCTCTGAAAGAACGCATTAGGGAGCATATCTACCACATCAGGGTAGGTTCTATGTTCAACGCACTAGCAAAACATAACAAGGAAAGAGGAACTAGCCATAACTTTAAGTTTTTTGTTATTCAAAAGATCATACCAGGTGCGAGAGGAGGAGACATTATTAACTATACTCTAGAGAATGAGATGAAGTGGATTATCAGACTTAGAGCTGACCATTATCCGGGCCTCAATGATAAGGTCCAAATCAAACCTTTTTTAAGAAAAAGGAAATTACGAGCTCCGAAATACTAATAATAATTTTAGTCTCCCCTTGAGAGAGAATCATGGGCCACTTTGGTCACTACCCTTTGTTCCATCTTTTTCTTTGTCTATGGTCACATATGCATGCACTTTTGTGACTGACTACAATTTATTTTGTGCAGTTTTGACATAATATATACTTCATTTTCTTTTTAATATATTAATGTTAGCTTTTTTCATATATCTATGTTAGCTTTTTATTAGTATAAACTGTTACAGTTGTCAATTTGAGGACCATTTCATTTGTTTATTTGGATAGAGGAGCCTCTTAGTGGAAATGGTTTGTACAAGGTCTATCAGGCTAGAGGAGTCTCTTAGTGATAAGGTGATATAGGTTCCTTACATTGAGGTCCTATGGTATCGCATGGTTTGTACAAACATCTTACACCAAAATTAAATACATCTATTCTCCCCTGTTTTTAATACAAGTAAGTAACATATGAGTATTTTTGGTATTTTCAGTATACCAACTTTTTCACTGGCCTTCTGTTTATGTCATATTCTTGTTCCAGGAACTTTTAAATAGTTGCGTTTTGCACATCCCTGATAAATGACATTAGATGAGGGTCGGATAGGCTTTTACACTGTTTACATGGTTTGCACCTGTCACAGATCTGTTCTACTACTTATTTCTGTTCCCTTTATCTTCAGCATATGTTGTGAATGCGATTCCTGTTTTTATCGTAAACATTGGTAATTTGTAGCTCTTCATTTGCTGTAATGAAGTTTTTCCTTACCTTGTTCCTATAGTACGATAGGTGAGGAATGCATATGCTTTGAAAACATTTTAGGAAGGTTTTTTAGATGGTAGACAACGCACCCACAGTTTTCAATACGTTGTCTTTTTATATTAGCTTGTGTTTCCTGTTATATATTTTTTATTATATATTATGCACTGTTGCACTTTACGTAGATAATTACCATCTGCTGGTTTTATTAGGAGATGTATGTGTATGTATTTGTTTTGAAAGTCAGCTGCCTGTTCTGTTTTGTCGCCGTTGCAATACGAGGTGACGTCATCACCACGCAAGGGTGCACGGCAGTCAGTAGCCTTCACTGTAGTAGTTGCAACTTTGAGGATGGTTATATCTCTAAATGTTATACTAACCCAGAGCTCCTACGACCTCTTTATGTATGAATAACATCAGGTAACCACCTAAATATGTATTTAAAGGTGTTGGCGTTAGCGCCCTATTCATGGTATACACATGTATATATATATTTTTTTAACGATCTTGAAGTAGTTGAATTGACTCGATTTTAACATTGAGTGATGTATATAATTTTTTGTGACTTTTGAATTTTTGTTTTGTGTTTTAAACTACTTATGCTAGTGCAGGGTTATTTCCGGCCTTAGTTGTTTTGTGTTTTATGACATGTTCATGGTTCTAACCAATGAGTAGTCGCACTAGAGTATTTAAATGTTTGTTTCAACTATGTCTTATTGTCATACAGTCTGAGGAAGCCGAAAGGCGAAAGCGCTTACTGTGAATAAAAGGATTTTATCTTTTATTACTGCTGCACTTGGTGATTTTTCATCGCAGAAGCAAGAGCTGTGATTGTGCTATTGGCACATCAGCATTGGATGTTTGTGAACTTAACCGACTTGACTGTCTCTTAATGTTTGAAGTGGTGAGCATATATTGAGCCAAATAGAGACTTTATAAAGTACTGTATTGGTGCCATAGTGTGTACCAGCAACCGTTGTTTATCAGAAATTACAAAAGTGTGTCAG
Organism: Protopterus annectens; assembly: GCF_019279795.1. Lineage (NCBI taxonomy): Eukaryota > Metazoa > Chordata > Ceratodontiformes > Protopteridae > Protopterus > Protopterus annectens. The sequence goes on from NC_056728.1 coordinate 1,186,928,982, forward strand.
GCATGTAGGCAAAATAAAGAGAATGCCCCTGCAGATTATTTGAGTCATCTTAAAGCAGTGTGATAAACATTCAGAAATACCAGACCCAAATTAACAAGCTAAACCAGCTATTGCAGCTGCCTTCGTACAAAATCAAATGAAGCAAGTGCTTTTAGACTGGCAGGAAAAAGACTTTAAGTCCATACAAAATGCTGCAAATCACCATACTGACTAGGTCAGAGTAATAAAACAAAAATAAATCTTGACCCTTTGCTGCCACTGGATCAAAAAAGGACCCTGTGTTAAGGTAGAAATATAGCCAAAACAAATTCTATCCCTGGTGGAACTGGCAACATTAAGTCTGTATTAAAATTTACTTCAGACAGTTTAATACCAGTATAGAAACAAAGTAAAGGCAGTTGGTATAACAAATGCTACTATTATGTATCCTGTTTTAAAACCTATACCCATTTCTTTAGGTACGATTTTCAAGATAGGCATTCTTTTCTTTGAGTACAACTGCATCAATCAATCTTCTGTGTGAGCTGGGTGGTACCATTTACTGTACACCAGAAGGGGTGTATCTAGATGTTCTAACAGAATCAGAGGGGGAAGTATTACAATTCTTAGCAAAAGCTAAGAAAAGCCATTTGAATGCATATAGACAACTGAAAACTGTTGCAGCAGGTACCTGCTAAATTATGGGTTAAACATGCTAATGAAGTAGGTATATTAAAATCTGCAAAACGTGTAAAAATGAAATTGAATCTATCAAAACCACTCCATAAAATTCCGCAGTATCCACTGAAATCAGAAGCACAACAGGAAATCAAAACTGTAATTCAGTCTTTGATACAACAAGAAATAAATAGTATCAGCTAAACATCTTTGTAATACTCCTAGTCTCTCTGTAAAAAAAAAAATACTTTTAGGTTTGTGCAAGATCTGAGGGCTGTAAACAATGCAGTATTACCAACTTTTTCTGCGATTCCAAAATCAGCAAAAATACTTGGTTGCACACCATCTACAGGAAATATTTTTCTGTAACAGATCTCTGTTCAGCATTCTTTTCTCTACTTATCCATTCTGAAAGTCAGTTTCTGTTTGCTTTGACTTATAAGGGACAGTAGTATACATGAACACAGTTGCCACAAGGATGCACTGAATCTCTTTCATTATTTTTTTTCCTCAAATTCTAAAAGAAAATATTTAAAGGATGTGACATTTCCAGCTGGGTCTGTGTTAGTGCAATATGTAAATAATTTACTGATAGCATCTGATTCTTTTCAGCAGTGTTAACAGGATACCCTGCATCTTTTAACTATCCTTACAGGAAAAGGACACAAAGTGTCATAAAAAAAAATCACAGCTATGATTACCTCAGGTACGTTATCTTGGTCATTTAGTATCTCAGAGTATGATCTCACAGAAGCTATCCCTCATTCAGAATCACCTTTTTTACTTAAAATGAAACTCATCCCTTCTTGACTGCACGTCTAAGTAAATATGAATGTGCACGTTTTCTTTTCCTGAGCCATCTGTTTCTCTGATAACACTGTTCTGTTTTAAATCCTGCATCTTTGTTATCTATTGCTGAGGATAATAAAGAGCATGATTGTGTATGTGTGTGACAAATTATCTGCTTTCTTCTAGAAAGGAGTTAAAGCACACTCCTATACACAATGCCAAATTAAATTTGTGGATGGTGCCTGATCACGACGAAGATTTGGTTGCAAAAATAATATTTTGTTTTAACAAAAAAAAATAGTATTTTTTTTTTTTGCTGTTAAAAATTTTCATTGAGTGGCTGTCAAAAGGGGATAGATAATTTGGCAGATTATGGCACCAAGCAGATTATAAAATTGTAATATTTCTTATGTGATGCTATTGTAAAACTCTAATAATAATGACATGTTTGATTTTGATAAAAGTGCCAGTTTTCAAGCTGAGGCATCACGGGGAGATGTTCGGAAGTGGCTCAAAGATGGATATATATTAAATCCTGTAAAGGAGTGTAGCAACATCCAAACATCTGACTGGTGATGCCTGTCTCTTTGCTACCTTCTCTGGTAAGGGTATATCTTTTACTACCCCATGCAGGTAAGGCAGCTTTATTTAATCAAGTTACCCACAGTTGGTATACCACTTACGTCTCCTCTTTGATATGTCAGTATGTTAATAGCTGGGCAATTGTTTAGAATACAGTGTCAGCTACCACCACTTTGGGAACCTTTTGTTAATGTACAGATGGACTTTGTCCAGATGACTAAAGTGCATAATTTGCAATAATGTTCTACTAGCAATCTGTATGTTTTGTTAAAGCTTACCCATGTCACAAAGCAGATTCTGTAATTTTGGTGTACCTTGTACTATCAGTTTTTTAATCTTAGTCTTCACTGTGCCAACCATCCTCAATCATCTGGACTAGTAGAGAGATTTAATAGGATCCTTTTAAAAAAAAAAAAAACTTTTTTCTCTCAAAGATTTGTACTAAACAAAATTTAAATGGTCAGAGACACTTTGAATTCTACAAGGAAACTGAGACCCTATGAGATATTCATAGATAGGTACTAGGCTATTGGCCCTAGGGCCTATATAAGCCTAGCCAAAAAGGTACCCTGGCTTTCGCCACCCAAGAAAATTATTTTCCTGTGCCACTGTTGAGCAGAGCCACAGAGGTGATCGTTGGGGTGAATTTCCTATTTCCCATCCAATCATCAAGATTTTTCTTGAAGAGTGCTAATGAGGAGCTTTGTTTGATATAGATAGGTAGGTAGTTTGTTCCAGAGTATGGGAAGTCTCTTGGACAGAAATCTATCCCTCCAGCATGTTCTGTTTATTGTAGTGACAAGGTTTAGGTCACTAGAGCATGTAGCTCAGAGGGACTGGGATTTCTTTAAGTGGAGCATGTCCAACAGGGTTTGACATAGCTTTGTATGTTCAGCAGAGATCATCTCTGAGTAGGCAATATGCGACGGAGTAAAACTGGAGTTTTTTGAGATGGTCTGTGTGGGGCTTCTGTTTGAGGCTGGTAATCCTCTTTGTGAGGTATTTCTGTGGCCTTTCCAGTTATTGTAGATGTCTTGTGAGGTACATACCAAAAAGGATGTTGTACTCTATAATGGGTCTAATGAGTGATGAGTAGAGGGGAGCAATAACCTCTTTTTTCCTGGATGAGAAACTTTTGTGATGAGGTGTGCCATGTAGAAAGATTTCCTGACTACTGTGGTGATTTGATTATCAAAGGAGAGACTAGTGTCCACCTGTGTCCCAAGGTCTATCACACTTCTGGTGTTAAGTAGACTACCACCTATGTGGTAGCTCATGGGTACAGAGTTTTTTTACCAAAGGGGATGACAATGCATTTTTTGGCATTGAGCTTGAGGCTATGGCTTTGACACCAGGCAACTGTCTCAGTGAGGCCCTTTTGTAGGATGTCCACATCATTAGGAGTTTCAGTTATGGCTCCTAGTTTTCAGTCATCTGCAAACTTCATTATCCAAAGACCTTCTGTTTTAGCCTGTACTTCAGGAAAGTAGATATCAAACAGGAGAGGACCCAGGACTGAACACTGTGATACACCACTTGTCACCGGTCTGAAGACAGATTTAGAGTCTGCTACATTCATAGTTTGGGTTCTGTCAGTGAGCCAGTTGGCAACCCATCTTTTGATATAGGGATTCATACCTAGTTTAGTGATTTTATCTATAATTCCAGAGTGGGAGATGGTGTGAAAAGCCTTGGCGAGATCTAGATAGGCTGTGTGAACCGCCTTACCCTGGTCTACGGCTTTGGTGACTGCTTCTAAGAAGTCTATCAGGTTTAGGAGACATGATCTGCCTTTTCCAAACCCAAACTGGGTGGGGTCCAGAGTTTTGAGATTACCAAAGTCTTTGTTTATAAGTTTCATGATGATATGTTTCATGGCCTTGTAGACTAGGCTCGTTAGGCAAATGGGGTGATAGTTCCTGGGGTCTGTGGGTGCTCCCCCTTTGTGGAGTAGGATAACCATCTCTGTGCACCATTCAGTGGGCACAAAGCCTGAGGTGAGGCTATGATTGAACATGGTGCTTAGATGGGGTGACAGTTAATTCTGTAGTTCATGTAGAATGCAACCTGGGATGTTGTCAGGTCCCATGGATGCTGTGTTCTTGGCTTTGGAGAGTGTGGTTTTTGCCTGTGCATTCTTCCGGTGTAGAGATGGGCCCTTTAGAGGGTGAGAGGGGGATAAAGTTAGCACTGATCCCATTTGCCAGGATGTTGGCAATATCAGTTGGGTCTGTATATTTAGTGCCATTGTGCTGTAACTCAGAGCAGATCTGAGTGTTGCCATTGTGATTCTTGACATAGCTATAGAATGCTTTGTGATTGCCTTTAGAATCAGAGGTGATTTTTATTTTGTAACTAGCTTTGGAGGATTTTATGAGGGATCTCAGCTTCTTACTGAGGCTGACCAGGAAGTTCCTCCAATAATGGGATTTTACACTTTTATGCAACAGTTTCTTTCTTCTGTTGTAGTTTATGGCAGGGGACCACCAGATTGTCTTCCTTTTTTTGGAGGATAGCATCTTGGTTCTGTTAGGGATATCACAATCCATGCAATTGTGTAAGTGCTTATGGTCCATTTGTGTAGGATTCAGCAGTAGTACCTCTATTGTCCATCTGCATGGGTGTCGTGAAGTTTGCCACTTCTGTCTTAAGAAGAGTGAAGTTGGCTTTGGATAAATTTTTTGCAGTGGTTTCCCTAATGAGGGTGGGGCTGGGATGTGGATGTCTAGAGTCATTAGCTTGTGGTCAGATCTGACCAACAAGGAATTGACCTCTGGTGTGGAACAGCGGTCGCTCATGTTGGTAATGACCAGGTCTAGTATATTGCTGCCCCTGGTGGGGGTGTGGCTAAGTTGATCCAAGACATTGAAATTTATGAATTCCAGAAAATGTTGAGCAAAAGAGTTGGTACATGAGTAGTTTTCCCAGATAATGGTGGGGTAGTTGAAATCACTCATTATTAGGGTGTAGGGTCATACCCTAATATTTTCCAGTGTATCAAGAAATGAGGAGTGGGAATCCTGAGGCATGGTGGGGGATCTGTAGCAAGTTACAATTTGGATTGTGGTCTTGCTCAGAGTTATTTGCATTTGGATAATCTCAGATGCATTATGTTGAGCAACTAGCCTGGAGGTGTGGATATCCTTAATGAATATGGACATGCTTCCGCCTTTAGTGTTTCAGTCCAGGTTAGGTGGCCGAAAGGTGTAGTATGAATTATAGCCTGGTAATGCAGGGGTGCTCTCTGGAGCATTAAACCAGGTCTCTGTCACTGCACAGATGTAGATGTTCTCCATTTTAAGGACTGCCACGAGTGAATGCTTTTTGAGGTTTAGACTTCTAGCATTGAGAAGAATTACCCTCAGATTTTGCTTGCTTGTACCTGTTATGGTGGTGAATTTGTCATTTGAACTGTGCCTAAAAAAGTCACTATAGGGGTGGTAAGAGCCTTAGCCAGTATCCAGAATCCCAAGGGCCACAGGTGCAGGCCATCTCTGGCAAAGCATCATGGTCTGTTGATCATGTCATCCCAGATAGACAGATACTGGATCCCCTTAGAATGACACCAGAAGCTTAGCTAATTGTTGAAGTCGATCATTTTGTCCTTGTACTGTGGTATAATTTTGGGTGATGGCAAGATGCTGCTCAGGGCTAGGTTCATACCTGCCTGGCCTACAAGATCAGAGAGCTCCTCCATGTCTCTTTTCATTTAGTCCAGGGAGGTACGTCTCAGGTCATTCACACCAACATGGAGAATGACAAAGCCATATTTATACTTGTTGTGGAGTGACCTGAGTGTGTGCATGATGTGGTAGATCCTGGCACCCGACAGGCAGCTGACAGTAACTTTCTCCTTGTTTAGCCTGGTGAGTGGAACATCAGTGTGCCTGACTATAGAGTCACCTATGACTAGAGTGTTGGGTACATTGTTATGCCTTATGGGCTGTGGTTGAGTGACTGAGTTTGTAGGCTATGTGTCATTTGGGTTGTGTTGGGAGTGGAGGTTTCTTGTGTTTCTGCTTTGGAGGTCTCTGTTGCTTGAGCAGATTTTTCTTGAGAGCCTCCATGAATGCAGGTGTGTGTTTTGTGTTGCTATGAATGTTTTGGTGGTGTAGGTTTTGAGGGACTATGTGATGAGTGTGGTGTGGTGCAAGTGTTTACCTTTTCCTCTTGACTGTCTAGTCCAGTCTTGGGTGAAGAGAGCTTTTCTTCCAGTTTAGCTATATAAGTGCATCTCTCACAGGTTGTAGTGTTGGGTGGTAGGAGGAGAGGGTTGTCTTTGTACATAAGGCAATTGTTGCATTGACCCAAGATGCCCAGATTCATCAGGTAGATTAGAGAAAACAGCGGGAGCTGACCCTTAGACAAGCCTGGATAGGTGCTCATTTATTAAGTACTAAAAACTGGGAATGGGAAGACCCATAGCCCATCCATTTGCTCCCCTTGTGTCAAATGAAAATATCAACTCTAATGGATAAGAAAAAGAAAATATTCATTTCTTACAGCATTATCTCTTCCTCCACCACCTGACCAGCTCTGCCACCAACTGCAGCCGGGTAACTGTTAGAGCCTGAGGTAAAAAGCCGCTTACCTTGTAATCCTCACCACCCTGACTGTGGTTCACTGTGCAAGACAACCATCCTGAATTCATTCATCACACTGTAAGAAGACCTGTCGTGTGCTCCAGACGAATTATCATTGCTGGCAAAAGAAAATCGAAGTGTGAAGGATGAATCATCTGCCCAGTGGAATGCATAAGGAGAAAATTCAACTAAAACAAAACCTCACAATGAATCCCATGACAACAGGTACTTTTGGTCTGTTTTTGTTGCTGTTTCCTTTAATAACCTGGTCGAGAGAAAATACATTTCCTGTTGGTTCTTCTACAGTCGTTGTAATAAACTGTTTATGTTCACATATACCTCAATATTCTAAGGCAGGAATTCCCATGATTCTAATTCCTGCATCACCGGTAACATTTGAGAAAGAACTTAGTGACACTAATCTAACCTGGTGTAATCAAACTAATTTTTAAAGGTTGTTTCTCTTCAGCTTGCCACCACAGATCTTGGACACACATGTTATGCCAGAAATGGGACTGTGCCAGTGGGAATCAGCAAATACAATGACACTAGACATGAAAGTGTGTTTAACTCTTTACAGTTAAGATGCTATGACTGGAAGTGTAGCATGGGCATGATACAGGATTGTTACTACATTTGTGGTGATTATGCCTACCCCTGATTACCCACAAACTAGTCAGGGTGTTGTTTTGTGAGTTATATTACTCCTGCTATTCAACATTTAGAGAACTCTCCAGCAGCAGACAAAGAAATAAGTGGTTGATCCACTGGGTGGAGCAAGTATTTTTAGTTAACTTCTGGGTATGGAGTGCAAAGGACAATGCTTAAAATCACCATGATTGCTCAAATTCTTGAAGAGCTAGCTAACCATACTTCACATCACATCATAATGACAAATTGAAAAATGACTACAATATGAATTGTAGTGCTACAGAACTGATTGGTACTCGATATAAGCCTGCTACAAAAGGGGGTCATGTGCCCTCATAAAAATCATTGTTCTTATATTACTGACTATCATGATATAAAAAAGAAATGTTGACCAATTTCATGGAGCAGAGGGACAAATATTTGGACAGTACTTCTAAACAATGGACACTTTTTGGATGGTTGGGCAGTGTATTTGGTAACCTGGGAACTAATATATTGCAAGGTATAAAAATTGGTGTTATTCTTTTAATTGTCTTAATATTTTCTGTTTTAAAGGATGCAATAACAAAGTGCTTGATCGCATCTGTACTTGAAATGCCACTTGTACCTGATGAATGAAAATTCAATCACTACAGATGAATCATATTTATCAAATTAAGGAAAATCAAAATATAATTGTGTATTTTATGACAGTAGTCGTGTTAAAGGTTGGAGTCTGTTAGAGAAAAAATGCATCTCTCATGATTATTCTACACAAAATGCATATTAACTTACAATTTCTTCACAAATATGTTTGATGAATTATTTAATATTTGTTTATGTTAAAAATGATATGTAGTATAGATGCATAGTTATGCAAACCAAAAATACTTATTGCAGTTCTGAGTGTTTCAAAACTGTATTCTAATATCAAGCTGCAAGTGTATTAACAGATGACTGAAGGTAAAGAAAGTGCTAAAGGGGTTAAGGGATGTTATAAAGACTGGTTTCTGAAAGCAAAAAAAAAAAAAAAATACACACTGCATGTAAGCTTTGACCTTCCCATGCTGGGATGGGTAGTTACAAAAAATGTTAAAAAGTTAAAATATTACTTGTACTAAAATATACAAGATCAAGACTGAATGTCAAGTGGCATGGCTTGTGTTTTTCTAAAAAATTATTGTTACTAAAACATGATTGTTGAGTGTTCATGTGCAACACTAAGCGAGAAGCACGAGGGTCTGCAGATATCTTATTGGTCAATGTCAGTATTCTGCATGCATGATACTGATAAAAAATAAAATAAAAACTGTGCATTTTTACTGCTTGGTGAGACTTATTAATCAGCTGCTATGAAGATAATCTCCCAGCACTGACATATATGGATTTAAGTTAAAAAAATGTTTTGCACATCCTGAAGAGTTATTCTTGACTCAAGACTAAAGGTAATTAATGTTATTTATATCTATCTATCTATCTATCTATATATATATATATATATATATATATATATATATATATTTTTAAACTGCACTTTAACAGGAGTTATGCAATGATTTTATAGATAGGGGGTATTCTAATGATGAATTAAACACCCATAAGGTTGATCTGTTGGAAGCCCACAAGGATAGAGGTAGACCCTATTTCTCTGCTAAAAGTGCTTGGAAGTCAAAGAAAGTAGGGACCTATGCTAGGAATAGGCTGATCCTGACATATACAGATGACATTGCTATTGCTAGGATATGTAATATCATTTGTAGGAATTGGACTGTTCCTTTGGCTGATAACACTGTTAGAGATATAGTGGGTCCTGTCCCAGTCTTTTGTTTTAAGAATACTAAATCACTGACAAGACAGTTATGCTATTGCTATAATGATGTTGTGATTGGTCATCTTTCAGACAGGCTTAGTACCTATCCATGTAGAGCTTGTAAGGCATGTAAGTATACTTCTGATGAGAAGGTTTACATTCATCCAGTAAGTAGGTATAAAATTGTTCCCAGGTTGTATGCAGACTGCACTAGATCTAATCTGGTTTATTTAGCTTATTGTAATGATTGCTTTTTTTTTTTATTGGAAAAATCAATCAGCCTTTTAAGAAGTGTATTTAAAAGCACATAGGGTATATTTCGAATCGAGATTGCACAAGTGCACTTTATAAGCATGTGCAGAACTTCACCAGTCATAGTTTTAAATTTATTGTACTTCAGTTGATTGTACCTGATTTAAGGGGTCATGATATTAATTGTACCTGATTTAAGGGGTGGTAATATTAATAATGAGGTAGAGTTAGCAGTGGTAAAAAGGATAATTAATTTTTCTGCACATAGAGCCCCTGGCTTGAATGGTAATATACCTTTAAAGCCAGCACTGAACACTCATGCACTTTCTCATTAAGTCTATTAGTAATCTTAATCTGTTAATTTTTGTATTATCTAAGTGGTTTTAGTTTTTTTGTACTTTTTCTATGGTCTAAAAAACTACATAGTGCATGCATGAAAGCACTTGCCACTTGAATAAAGGAATATATTTCCGGCTATGTTTGGTTGCATCATCATTTATTCTTGTTGACAAAAATGGAATCTATTAAAATAGGAAAGGGAATAAAGAGAATAAACAATAAATTAGGGGATGTAATTGGAGAGTGGGAAGTAATGCTTTTATGGAAAGATCATATAGCCATGAAGAACTTCTATAAAAACTGGTCTGAGTGGCAGATTGAACTTAAAAAGAAGTATACAAAGTTTTTTCTTTGTTTTATTTTCTATTTGTAGGATGACATAAGAAAAGAAGAAAAACTAAAGTATGGGACAATGTATAGATGTATTGCAGAATGTGGAGAATAATAGAAGACAGCATTATGATATGGAAAAGGAAATATACAAAATAAATCAAAAATAAATATAAGGCATTTCTGTTTAGGTAGAGATATTATTTACATTGAATAAGGGAGGAGGTATCTGCTTATTTGGACAAAATGGTAAATGATGATATGAGTATAATGACAGAAGTTAAACATGTAAAAGGAGACGTAAAAAGAAAACGAGTATGAGTATTGTAATTTAGCATGTGAAAAATATGTATATGAGTATAAGGATCAAAAGAAAATGGAAAGTAAAGAAATTTTCAGAATGAGTTAAGGAAGAAACTGAAAAATAAATTACTATTAGTGAACTGCATGAAGTACTTAGGAAAGTAAATATAGATTCATTATCAGGTCAAGATAATATATGGTATGAAATGTATAAGAAATTAAGGGACTGATAGTATTTTGAAAATATAATGAATGAATTGTAGAAGGAAGGGCTTGTTATGAAGATTTATGTAGTGGGTTATTAACATTTATATGGAAGAAAGGTAAGAAGAATGAAACAAAAGATGGAGACCCCTCAAATTAAATAACACAGATTATAATTTTTGTATGGGAATAATACAGATAAGAAAGGAAGGAAACATGAGCGATATTATGGAAGGAAGTATATTTATTATAATAGGGAAGGGATGTTAAGAATTGTTATTGGTTGTGAGAGAAATAGTGGGTGATGTTACAAGTTAAAGAGAAGATGTGAAACTTATGGCAGGTGATATTAGCAAGGCATTTGATACGGTAGGAGATAATGCCTTGTGAGATTTATGAAGAAGTATGGAATAGATAATAGAATTAGAACAGTGTGTAGGCTTAGTAAAGAAATATACATGAAGTGATGATACAAGACAAGGATGGCCCACATTTGCAATATCGTTTGCATTGATGATGAATGCAATAGTGATTGAAGTATATTATGAAATCAAAGATGCTAGATATCTGATGAAAAAGGAGATGGTTACACTTGTAATTTTGACAGATGTGGATGATATAGTCGTAGTTCCTAAGAACAAAATGTGGGTGAGGCAAGTCTTGGTTTGTCTGTATGGATCTGGAATGACCTTGAAGCAAGATAAAAGTAAGGACATGGGTGATATGGTGAAAATTGGGGGAATTTATTTTCAGCAAATTAAATATCTTTGATAGGAATGAATTTGATAGAAATGAAAGAAACATGTCTTGTGTGCAGGACATGCAGATAAGCATTCAGGAAAATGTTTATTTATTTATTTGAAAAAGAAATAAAAGTTTTTATGAACATTAAAACACATTACCCTCTTAATTTTCCAGATAATATAGAGTGAAATTTTAATGTAATTAATTCACTTGTCTTTAGAAAATTGTAATGTAATTTGAAATCTTAATATAATTAACATATTGCCTCATGTAAAATGTTTCTGTAATTGAATGTATTGCCTTAGGTGCAATGCTACTGAATGCATTGTTTCATATACAATGTCACTGAAACTTTCTTCCTGGGCTGTCTCTGAAAATGGATGCGTTTGACCTAGGCAGACTTTTCTGGTAAAGATATGAATATGATTGCATATGGATATTATAAGAACAAGAAGAAAGACTATGTGAGAAGGGTAGATCATTTATTTTATGTAATATTGGTTAATCAGAATGGAATTTTGAATAAAGTTTTGTTAACAGGAAGTGGATTATGGTAGCTATATTGGTTGAGGAAAGAACAGTGTAAATTCTGGAAGAATAGCAATGAGGATATTATAAGTAAAATAATGAATAGCAAGAAATGGAAATCTGTTTACTTATGCCTGTAAATATGGGAATAATATTTTTTTATGTTGTGTTAAATAATGGAACCCTATTCTTTTTGATAGGTTTTGTGGTATCTTTTACATCCACCTGAGGTACCACAACTCAAGCAGATGGGGGCTTTATTTAACATCTCATTCGAAGGACAGAACACGCAGGAGTCCAGCACCCACATTATGCTACACTGCCGTATCAGCAGTCAGTCTACATTGGGTAGGGATAGAGCTCATGATTTAGAGCAACAAAAGTGACTGATCTATCTGTCTTACCACTAACATATTATCACTCCTTTCTAACTTTTATTAACTGAATATTTGATGCATAACTTTATAAATATATATATATATATATATATATATATATATATATATATATATATATATATATACACACAGTGGATATAACAAGTTTACACACACCTGTTAAAATGCTAGGTTTTTGTGATATAAGAGAGACCACAATAAATCATTTCAAAACTTTTAATTACAGCAATCAGACTTCTTGGCTACACACCTGATATCAATTAAAGAGACTCTGAGTAACCCCAGATAAAGTTCAGCTATCTTAGTAAGATTTTTCTGACATTTACTTAGTTGCCAGCTACAGCAAAAGCCATGGTATGCAGAGAGCTTACTAAGAATCAAAGGGATCTCATTGTTGAAAGGTATCAGTCAGGAGAAGGGTACAAAAACATTTCCACAGCATTGGATATACCATGGAAGACAGTGAAGACAATCATCAAATAGTGGCGAAAATATGGGATAACAGTGACATTGCAAAGAATTGGACATCCCTCCAAAATTGATGAAGAGACAAGATGAAAACTGGTTAGGCAGGCTGCCAAGAGACCTACAGCAACACTGAAGGAGCTGCAGAAATTTTCTGGCAAGTACTGGTTGTGTACTTCATGTGACAAAAATCTCCCGTATTCTCTATATGTCTGGACTATGGGGTAGGGTTGCAAGATGGAAGCCTTTTCTTACACAGAAAAACATCCAGGCCCAGCTACAATTTGCAAAACAATACATCAGGTCAATCAAAAGCATGTGGGAAAATGTGTTATGGTCTGATAAGACCAAGGTTTAACTTTTTGTCCACAATTCTAAAAGGTGCATCTGGTGCAAAAACAACACTTTGCATCACCAAAAGAACACCATTCCCATGGTGAAGCATGGTGGTGGCAGTCTCATGCTTTGGGGTTGCTTTTCTTCAGCCGGAACTGGGGCTTTAGTCAAGGTTGAGGGAGTTATGAACAGTTCCAAATACCAGTCACTTTTGGCCCAAAACCTTCAGGTTTCTGCAAGAAAGCTGAAGATGAAGAGGAATTTCACCTTTCAACATGACAATGACCCCAAGCATACATCCAAATCAACAAAAGAATGGCGTCTTAAAGTTTTAGAATGGCCCAGCCAGAGCCCAGACCTAAATCCAATAGAATATTTGTGGGGTGACATGAAGAGGGCTGTGCACAAGACATACCCTTGTAATCTGACAGATTTGGAGTGCTTTTGCAAGGAAGAGTGGGCAAATATTGCCAAGTCAAGATGTGCCATGCTGCCATGCTCCTACCCAAGAAGACTGAATGGTGTAATTAAATCAAAAGGTGCTTCAACAAAGTATTAGTTTAAGGGCGTGCAGACTTATGCAACCAGCGTATTGTGCATTTTTGTATTTTTTATATTTTTTCCCTTAACAGATTTGTTTGTTTTTCAATTAAATTGTACAGGTTATAGGTCACATTAAAGGTGGGAAAAGTTTTGAAATTATTTATTGTGGTCTCATTTTTTATATCACAAAAACCTGGCATTTTAACAGGGGTGTGTAAACTTTTTATATCCACTGTGTGTGTGTGTGTGTGTGTGTGTGTGTGTGTGTGTGTGTGTGTGTGTGTGTGTGTGTGTGTGTGTGTGTGTGTGTGTGTGTGTGTGTGTGTGTATGTGTGTGTATGTGCACGTGTGTGTGTGTGTGTGTGTGTGTGTGTGTGTGTGTGTGTGTGTGTGTGTGTGTGTGTGTGTGTGTGTAATATATATATATATATATATATATATCTATAAAAATAAAAAACACTTCCATCTTATATAAGTAAATCTGTGTTGCCTACCATCCATTTATGTCTTAAACAATGCATGGCTAGCTTTTTACCTGCACAAGGTGGTATAACTGAGATGTAGGAATGTGATGAGCACACAAAAGAGTCCAACAAAAAATAAATTCAGCCTTCCACTCTGCATCCTCTCTGTACTTAGTGCACTCATTTTTCAAACATTCTAAAAATAATTGATTTGGAAATTAAATGTGACAGCGTTACCACTTTTGCAATCATTAATGCTAGTAGTATAAGAAAAAATGTATACCACATATGAAGACTGGCTTAGTATTACCAACTCCATGCTAGAAATTGTAAGGATTTGAGGCCTTGGATGAACTCAGAAGCCATCATTGCTAACTTTGTGATGTACTCATATCATGCATTTCAAAGCCAGATAGAGGTGATTAGATCTAGCAATGGAATACTATTGCTGGTTAAAAACCATTGTTAATGATAGACTGATCATGTCATGCTTTTCATTGTCAATGTCCTATTGGCCAGGGACTGAAGCTACTTACTCTTCCTGCTCCTTCTCGTTACTCTATCTTCATTATAACCTCTTGTGCACAAGTGCAAGGGCACCACACCTAAGAAAGTGAAGTCTGTAAGTCAACAATACAGTTCTCTGCTAAACAGCTCTTTGAGAATCGTGACTACAGGCTCAGCAAGACCTAGCCCAGTATCTGCTAACTAGTTATTATGGAATGAGTTTATAAGCTCTATTATAAGCTTACTATCCTCTAATAACTGCTGAAAACTTGTCATTAGTTATGTTTGCTATATCACATCTACTTTTTCAGTTAAAAGTTCATACCTTTCTGGTTCACTATAAATTACAAAGCATTCGGATAATCTTCTCAGCAGCAGCTATGAAAAAAACGTCAAGGTATCATACAGTAATCACAATATTCCTCTTTCAACAAGCAGACAAACTGTGAAAGGGTGTCGCTTTATTTTCTAAACAGTCTGCTTCTGTTGGAGGATAAATTCTGCTCTGGCGAAATTAAACCTGGTAGGAACAGACCTGCATCTTGAATGGCTACTGAGTTTAAATAGACTTCTGTAAGGGTAAATCAGGACAGAAAAGCTGCAAACTTAGTGATGCTCATTGTTGTTATCTGCTTGCAAAGACATTATGTTGTAGCTTGTCCAAGTCATTGGCAGGGATTGACAAAGAGATCCTTATCTATGTAGATTACCATAGGTAAATGGAACCACAGTGTGTGGGCAATTCAAAGCCACATCACATTTACACAGTAATAAAAATAGTGACGTGTGACATATAAATGAGCAACCCCATACAAATGACTCAAGTGATCCACTACCTGGTAGCTGATGCAAATGGAGGAACCCAAAATGACAAACTGACTCAGAAATGTATAAAGCATCTGTGCTGCTTAGTGCTGCATTTATATTTTTACTACTGAGATTTGTTGTGGGCATGATGGAAGACATGGTAGGAATTGCAACAGTAGTACCACAGCATATACCTCTCATCCTCCACATACTGAAAATAGGAAAAGGTTGGTGAAAAGTAGAATCATTAAGCTAAACATCTGGACATCTAATTAACATGCAACTTGAATACCAGACAGCACATAAGTCTTCCCACTTCCAGTAGGAATGAGGGAAACTACTCAGAAACACATGCTGAAAAGCCAGACAGTGACATAAATCATGGAAACATATTAGCACTTTATCAAAGAGACAGTTTAAAATCTTTAGAATATAAAACAGGAAGGACTGTCACAAAAAGTTAACAAAATAAGCGAAGACCCAGATGGTAAAATTCAATGTGCTTAGAAAAATACGGATACCAAAGGGGTTTTTGACAGTTTAAAATCTGTAGACTTTAATAAACTACCACACACAGTCATTTGCTTCAGTAAATGGGACATATAAGACATGTGCTCTCTTTCATTAACTTATTGTTGTTGTATGTTGGTTATGTAGTGCAGTTTTCTGTGTACTAGCCATGAGAAGAGGGGGTCTAAGAAATTTATGTAAAGGGGCAAATCACACCTGAAAATAGGTGCAAACCCTCCAAAAATAGAGATATCCTGCGCAGGTGTAAATCAATCCTGAAAATAGAAGACAGACATCCGAAGCACGGAAAATGGCTAAAAAATGTTTTTAATAATAAAAAACAACAGGGTAAGTGCTTTCATGATAAAGGTATTGCTTCATCAGACCATAATGCAGCACAAACTTTCACATTAATATAGAAAGCTCAAGCCAATCAAAATACATCAAACCAAACCCACCCAGTTAGAATAATAAAAAAAAACTACTGTAATAATGCAAACTATATAACAAAACAATAGCAAATAAAATAAAATAAAATATGGATATAAATCTCAAAACAGTAGCAAATTCTTATACATGCTATGTATGCATATAAAATATTCCATACAAAAACTTTATTAAAGCTACTTTTTCCTCAACCCCCGAGATCTCAGTACAGGTTTTAAATATACATGCTTATTAAGCCCAGAGCCCCTATCAGACTTCATCCTAAGGATCCATTCTAATTTAAATTTTTCAGTTCTGTTTTTTAAGTCACCTAGCCTAGGACCCCTAGACACCCAATCAATAACAAGGAATCAAAACTCATGAGAGGTCCCATTTTCAATGACATGGTTATCAAGAGCATTACATACATACTGAGTCCAAATATAATAGATATGTTCCCTCATACGTTCTTTAAGACTATGATTGGTCTTCCCAATATAAGATGAGCAAACAATACAATACACTAAATATATCAAGTCCCTTCTACCATAGTCAGGTCTAATTTTAAATTCAAACCTAACGTCAGTATCTGGATTCGTAAAACAATTCCTACTATCAATGTAAATACAAAATCAACGCTTCCTGCATGGAAAAGTGCCTAAGGCCACATTAGTTAATCTAGGTTTTCTAAATCTATCAGGACAACATAACATTCTTTTAAAACACATCTTGTTCTTAAAAATAAAAGCTAGTGACTCCCCAACGGCACTTTTGATTTTATCATCCATGAGGAGTATAGACCAGTGTTTCTTAATGATGTCAGTAACAATACCGACATTACTACTATATTGTAACGGAAAGGAGAGTCTTTCAATCTCCTCCCATCAACTACATTAACATCCATCCTAACAGGTACAGATGAAAAATATGGTTTAACATGTGATGTCTTCATCTGGATACTCTGTTCTAACCCCTGTTCTACCTCTTTCTGTTTATACCCACGTTCCAAGAAATTATTCTTAAGGACTACAAGATCTCTAATAAAACTATCTTCACTTTCATTTAACCATAATGTCTGCATCCCTTGGCACTTAACTATGTTTCTAAACACATGTTTGGGATAAATGCTAGTCCTATACAATAATTAATTCCTATAGCATCCCTTCCTAAATAATCTCATGCCAAAAAATATATCATTTCACCTAAGAACCTTGACATCCAAAAACTCAGTACTGGTTAATAAATACTTAACAGAAAGCTTCAGAAAAGACATTGTGCTATGTAAAAATTCAATAAAACTATATAGATCACTAACAGTGCCTATCCACAGCATGAAAGCTTTCTATATTAATGTAGAAGTCTGTGCTGCATTATGGTCTGATGAAGCGATACCTTTATCGTGAAAGTGATTACCCTGTTATTTTGTATTATTTAAAACATTTTTAGCCTATTTTCCATGCTTCAACTGTGTTTTTTTATTTTTCTGATACATTGAATTCTTGGACGGATACTCATTTGCTCAAGTTTGGTTGTTTCTGTGAGTCCTGAAAATAAGAATATTCCTCCTAAATAGGGATATTTAAGAGGTCTAGCACAGCAGTATATGCTGGGAATTTCAGAAAGAGGCAGTGAATAAAGTGCTGAAATTTGTGGATGTCCATGACAACTAAGGTACAAACAGGGCCTGACATACACCCAGCTGACAGACTAACAGATACTGTAAGGGATTCTGACGAAGTAAGTTAAGAACATGCAGAATCCAAAATGAGGGCTGATATGCCCGTTCCTTTGAATACAAAAGTATTTGCAAGCTTAACTCTCTTACCTATAGGGATCTTCCAGTGATCCCTGGGTGGAGCATATTAAGAACATCACAGACATCAGCCTCATGAATCCTAAAACATTTCTTTATCAGTATTATTACCTCAGAACTGCAGCTGAATCTATAGCTTTCCTGGTATCAATCCTTATAAATAGATCCATTCTCGAAAACAAGGTCCTCAGCTTTGAAAAATTTCCCATGTAATCCCACTTCATAAAGGCGGACCTTCCACATAACTGACAAACTATCAGCCAAGTGCTATTCTTTCATCTCATTCTAAGCTACTCGAAAGGTTTATTCATCTCCAGGTTATGAAATTCTAACAAATAACCTTCTCTCAAATACTCAGCATGGGTTTCACCCATCACATATTACTACTATAGTTCTCTTATCCTTCACTAATACCATAAACCATCACAGGAATAACAACAGCTTTGTATCTGCCATCTTTCTGGACCTATCAAAAGCTTTTTATATGGTCCCCCATTCCAAATTAATAGATGTACTAACTGAACTATCCTTCTCACCATCTGACACAGCTTGGTTTCATAACTATTTATCTGGCCGTCAAGTATCAGTTCTATGGTAAGGCGACCTACCACCACTCATTCCTTTATCCAGTGGTGTCCCCCAAGGATCTATCTTGGGCCCTCTCCTTTTCTCCCTCTTTACTAATAACCTACACACAGCTACTCCACATGGTTCTATAATACAGTATGCAGATGATTCAACACTTATCTGTGCTGCCACTTCTCTATCAGCTCTTCATTCTCAAACAGGAATCTTTTACTTCTGTTGAAACGTGGTTAGCCAATGCCCATATAATCCTGAACCCAAACAAAACTAAATTATTACTCTTCCAACCTAACAAGATATCTATCTAATGCCCACCATTTAACATAATAGCCAAAGACAATACTGTCATCTCCCCAACAACCCAACAAAGCTTCTTGGAGTGGAAATAGACAATAACCTAAAATTTGACTTATATGTCTCCCTAACAATAAAAAGTCCATAAGACACTTGGAAATCTATATAGGCACAAAAGGTTCCTGACCAAAATGGTCAAAATTACATTAGCACAAACCCATCTGCTCTCCACTCTGCTGTATGCCTTTCCAATTTTAACTAATCCAAGGAAAACTGGCTTATCTAAGCTAGAAGCATGTTATAATAAAATTGCTAAGTTTGCATCTGACTGCCAATATAGAACACATCATTGTACAGCTTTAAAGATACTAGACTGGCTTGAGCTTCCCAGCATTATTCTTTACAACCAACTGTCTCTAATTCACAAAATTGTAACACAACCTACCAGAACCCCTGCACTACAAAATCTCATCCTTCCTTACAGTTCCAGCAGACCACTTTACTCTAATAATAAAAACTTACTCACTGTCGCCAAGGCCAACAACACCTCAGGAGAATCTTTATTTTCCAGCTATCTATCTCGTATATGGAACTCCCTTCCTAACTCCATTCTCTCAGTCTCATGCCCTAATCACTTAAAGCTTATCTAAAAATTAAGTGGCTATGTTCCTGTACTAACCCCTCATGAATTCTCTGAAATATCACAGTATACCCTAACCATATCCAACTTCTTCCCCTGTGTTTAATCTTTAATTCCTACTGGTCTGACTTAACCTTATATCTTGACATAATTCATACTTTACAAATAGTACTAGCCATGTTCAAAGCCTAGGGTTTGTTGTCAAGATGTAACAAATTTGTATTTTCTTATGTATACTACATTTTGTTTACTTTATTGACTATTGTAATGTGTGCATTAAAATTTACTGTTACTCTTGGAGCTTTTCTCCCAGGCCTCCACTGAAAAAGGACCTGTGTCCAGTCAGACTTTCCCAGTAAACAAATGTTAAATAACTAAATAAATAAATACATTATACTATAACATGTGGCAGAACATATTGGTTCTCCAGAACAGCAGAGGAGACAAAGAACACCAGGTATGACTTTTACGATATAGCTGATTTCCTTGAGGTCTTGGGAGCCATAGACTGTATGCATGTTGCTATCATGACCATACCTGGTCTGGATGGCCGGCACTATCTTAACAGGAAGGCTAGCACTCTGTGAACTACCAAGGAGCCTGTATTGGTCAGAGCATTATTTATAATGTGTCCATGCATAGGTCTCAACCTTCCATCTCCAAAATGAGGAACACTCGCCTTCATAATGTGGAACAAATGGGCAAAATGTGGAACACATACTAATGGCTTACTAACAACTTCAACTAGGAAGGTCATAGGATGATTAAAATATGCTGGTTTTACTTATAAAGAAGATCCTTTAATGAATTAATATGATTAATTTCTATTTACCATGGATTTCACTTAAAAAAATTCCTATCACTGAATGTGTCACAGACTCTTTCAATGTGGAACTTTGAGGAACTTTGAGGAACATGAACTTTTTAAGACCCCAAATGAGGTACGTTCCCCGTAATGAGGTACACTTGAGAGGTATGTGTCCATGCACCACATGTGTAGTTCACATGATTCACACATTTAGCACAAGTCAGATCTGTACCAGTGGTTGCAGTGAAGGAAATCCCTCAAGGGTCACCTCTTTGGCAGGTGCACACATATGCTAGATAGACAGGCATATATTCACAGGTACCATGCAAGCAGGGAGCACACCACAAATAACATATTGCTTGTTGTGCACTGCAGGCAAAGACAAATGTGACCTCTTGGTTGATAATCCAAATGCAAAACCTCAAACCATATATAAAATGGCCTATCAAACATATGGAAATGAGACACGCAGAGGAGCTTGTGTATAGAGATCTCTGGAGGGGTACTGTAATATAGTCCAGACATATGGAGCAAGACAGTTGATGTATGTGTGCCATTATCCACAGCATTATATTCTGCAAATATGTGAAGGAGCAGGAGAACTTCAAGTCATCAGCACATATACCAGCAATAGCATCAGCAGGAGAAGGGGAAGATGGACAGTCAGATGAAGAATGTGCATCATCATCATCATCAGCAGCAGCAGCCGCAGTTCTACAGCAGAGACAAAGGTGGGCTCAATCCACTGCAGCAGCACTGGCAGCGGCAATGCCTGCTCCACAGCTATGAACCATGATGCAGACAACAGAGAATAAAATGATTCCTGCACTGTCACACCCATGCTATGCTCACATTGGACAGCATCATGTTTCCAAAGGATAGGGTTGGGCAGGCCTCAGTCGTTATCACTAGCACAGGTGGAAAACACAAAGTATTAAGTGACTGAGGCAGTATAATGTTGTAGGGTCATGGGAAGTGAACATGATAGCCATGTACTCCAGGATGTTCTTGGGAGTCAGCATGACATCCTCCACTGGTAGGGTCTTGTTTCAATAATATGACCTTTGTTGTTGTCCACTGTGTTAACTTGCTGTGTCAGGACCAGATGCAGATCATGGCAGGGAAGTGGTTCAACTATAGGACCATGTGCATATAGACAAGGTCTCCCATGTATTGAGCCTGATGAGTGGTATCTCCCATGAACTTACTGATATGCATGACAAAGGTTGGATGGTCATGTGTCCACAGTTGACACTAACACATTATCACTGACTGTCTGTGTAGTCTGACAAGGGATGGCCTGTGCCTGGCCACCAGACATTTGGACCATCAGATGGCTATGGACTATAAGGCCTATAGAGGCAGACCAGATGGTGGCTGCAGCATATTTCATAGCAGCACTTACAGAGGTAACATTTGCCATTAGTTATTTAGCAAACTGTGTCTCCATACTCCTTTTAACTCTACAATTGATGCACATCTTCCCACAAGCCATGAAGGGCACTCAAAATGCCCACAATGTTGGGAGTAACAAATTTTTGAATCAAGTTCAGTGGCCTCCACATCTACTAGATAATTCTAAGCATTTTACCCATAGGAGAGAAAATCCTGGAATGGTGACATTTCTGAATTCATACATGGCAGAAGAAAACAATGGTTTATGGAACCTTAGGCCAAAATAATTTAATAAAACAGATGCAAGCCTCTCAATGGCTTTTTATGTTCAGATGTATTATGTGCATAATAAAATCAAATTCTAAGCCTCCTATAGATTACCAGGATTTAATTCAATGAGTAGTATATAACCTGTATTTAGTTTAAGGGTAATAAGAAAATGATATTGTTAATTTATTAAATATTTTTATTTTATTTATTAAAATCATTGCACTGAGGTTGTGATTATCTGTGCTCAAGGTTAAGTGCATGATGTGGTAATGAATCGTTGAATAGGCTTAGTTTATATATTTAATAAGGTATGCACCCATCAACAGATCAGATTTTTTGAGGAACTTCATAAATCTAGAAAGAAAAAGTTTAAATTTGATGGTCAAAATCATATGCATAAATCATAGCATATAAGATATATGATTAAGATCTACTTATGGAAAATTTAGATTTGAGATTGTGTCTTACCAAAATGGCAGCGTTATTTCACAAAGTCCCAAGTTCTTCATTCTTATTTAAGTCTGCATTTCATTTTCTTGGTCTGATTCAAGCTCATTTATTGTACATTCACCAAGAAACAAAATATTTTCCAAATAACATTCATTTCTGTTACTATTTACTTCTGCAGAAAGCTGGTCCTTCACTTTGACCAAAGCTAAAGGTAAACATTTCCTTTATTTTTCATTGCATGATTTAATTATTATTTCATGCAGCATAAACTCTTACCAGTATAAATTTCAAGTTCAGCCTAATACTCTGCATTCCTTAGGTAGCAGTATAAATGCAGGCACACTTAGTTCTTTTTTTTTCTAGAAATTTCTAAAATATATTGATATTTCTATTATCTTTTACAAGCTTGTCCATCTTTGTACCTATATCAACTATTTTTCCTGTGAAATTTTTTAACATGCTTATTTTATATGCTCAGTTTTTCCAGTTATAGCATGTAGAGAGTTGTGGTTCATTTATTTATTTGTACTTGCTAACTAGGGCTAGATCATTGATCCATGTGGGACTTTTAATACTATTTAAGTAATAATAAAACATTGCCTCTTTTGCAAGTTTTGCTTGTATTTTGACTTTCTGTAAAGCACAGCACAGTGTTTGTGTTTTTCTCAGCTGTTGCTTATCTCTAGCTGATGTGTCTGTATTTAAGAAAATAGGAAATGCATTGACAGATGTTAAAAATCAATCCAGAAATCACCTTTCTGCCACAAGCTCCATTGTGTATGCCACCCAAAAGTTTAAATACAGACTTGAACCAAATTTAGATTTAAGAACCTGTTGTCTGGGCTCTGCAGCTTCAACCTCTAACTGTAATGACAAATAAGTCATTTTGCAGTTACCAATGATTTAGATCTAAAATGCTCATTCAGCATTTTAGTGATCTGGTCATAACATTTATCCTTAAGTTTTTGAGGATGAACTATTTTTCCTAGTATTCTGCAAGTGGACAAAATCACAAATGTGCCCACATTACAAACAATATCTGCACTATTTGTATATATGATGCTAAAGAATCCACCATTGGTTTAACCTCTTTGATTTTTCTGAAGTGAGGCATTAATGTTCCCTTTGACATTTTGTCTACTTTGTATTTTATATACTTTGAAGAAACTCAAATGGAGACCAGCTTTTCTACCAGCACAGACAGAATGTTACCTAAGCACAGATTAAGGCAAAATAACAAATAGAAATATAATGCGGTGTGGGCAAACTGGTCTCCCAAAAAAACAGCAAATTCAGCAAAAAGAATTAGCAGACACCAGACCAAAGCAGATAAAGTGTAGTAAAACTCCAAATTTAATCCACAAAAGTAGTACAAACAATGGTGAGTGCTTTCATAGCCAAAGCTACTTCTTCAGATAACTCAATACATTGCTCACTAGATTTAAAATAGTATCAGCCAATCAAAGCCATTTTCCAAATAAAACAATTGGCCTAAATGCTATTAACTCAAAGTAATAGTACTAAATAAAAAGATAAATAAACAACAAAACATTATCTATTAATTACAAGATATCATTTAAAATAGGGTAAAAGTATATCGAAAATATATAAAAAACATATTATCAAAAAGCATATTATCTACTTAGGGGCTTATTAATTAATACAGGTTTAATACAAACTTTATCATTTAAACATTTACCCATATTGGCATGCATCCTAATAATCCACTCAAGCTCTTTGGTCTCTACCACATTTCTAATTGCACTACCTCTACACCTTACTTGGACTTTTTCTATTACCATGAATTTAAAATTATGTGACACACCTGATACCACAACATGTCTTGCTAATGTATTAGTCTCTGCCCTTCTATTTACATCATAGATTTGCTCTCTAATCCTATCCTGGAACCTCTGTACAGTCATATCCACATAAAATGAATAACATGGGGTGCAGTAGGCTAAGTATACAATATTAGTGGTGTTACAATTAGCTGAAAGTCTGAAATAAATTGTTCTTCCAGTGTTAGGATGTTCACAGTACCCCTTTCTATCAATATATGAGCAATAATTACAGGAATTACATGGTTTGGTTCCATGAGCATATATTATGGGTTAGATATTCATCTCTTGCTCATATCTGGGACCACATAAAAGCCTTTTGAGGGATTTCTTATTTTTATAGGCATACTTAGGGGTTTCTCCTACCAATGTTCTAAACCGGTCATCAGAGCATAGTGTATTCCAGTTCCTATAGTAAATGTTTTATAGCAATCTAATATTGCTAGCATATGTCACGGAAATCGTTAAAGGGTTGCACTTCATGGTTCTTTCATCACATGCTTGGGTGTGACTAGAAAAATATGGTTGACCCTCTTTTTTCCTTTTACAAACCATGTTGGAGGTAATGGAAAGGACCTTCCTTTCCCCATATCCACTCTATGCAAATCTCTCTTCTAGTTGTTGTAATTCCCTCTCAAATTAATCATCCTCTTCTCTTCATCTGGAAGTCCTTAGTGCTTGCCCCTTGATCACATTTTTAAATACATGTTGGGGGTGCATGCATTGCCTATGCACTTAGGTATTCCTATAACATTCTTCATGAATGATTTCAGTACAGAAATCCCCTGAATCTTTCCTAGTTACACTAACATCTAAAAATTAACCACATTTATTGAAGCTATGAGCTATACATTTCATGAAGTGTGTGCTGTTGTTTATGTCTCTCAGAAACTGCTGGAGATTTGATTTGCCACCTTCCCATAACAGGAAGAGGTCATCTACAAATCTCTGATAAAATACTACTTTCTCTGACTATGCTCCTGCAAGAATATTCTGTCTTTCCCATTTTGCCATGACAAGGTTGGCATAGCTATTGGCACACGACGTGCCCATAGCCAAGCCATCCAATTGTCTATAAACAGACTGTTCAAATATGAAGATGTTATTCTACCGTATAGTTTCAAGCAAAAAACACAAGAGGTCAATAGTTCTAGGGTCATATACTCCATCCTCTTTTAAATATTGATGCAAAAATTCCAAGCGTACACCATTGGGAATTACAGTAAAAAGGGACGTAACCATTAAACAGTTCAGAGCTGGTGGAAAATTACTAATATGCCCATACAAGTCGGTTAAGAATTGTTTTGTATCCTTAGGGATGTATTTATTCCCAGCTAATACAAGTTTCAAAAGATGTTCTACATAAATTGATAGTGGTTCTGTGAACATCCTTGCCCAGCCACAATGGGTTTCATTGGTGGATTATGTGGGTGTTTATGTATCTCAGGTAGTCCCTGTATTATTTGGATGATGGGGTCATCCGCAAGGAAGTAATTATACAAATCCAGAGTAATTTGACTACATTGCATACATTCAAATATGTCATTATGAATTCTGCAAATGTAATTTTCAACATATATTTGTTTTAGGGTCTATATCACTTCAGTGAAATGGCAGATGTTCAAACACCATATGATCGAACTTCTAACCTCGAAGTGCAAAACCATCAAAGGCTTAGAACAGTGATTTTTTTTCCCAGGGAAAAAAATCGCTGTTCCAAGAAAACACACACACAACACAAGCATACCAAAATAAATAATCCACACATATACACTTCATAAAACCCTACTTCTAACCCTACACTAAACCATACATACACTACTATCTATCCACTTACCTTAACCCAAACCCTAACCCTAAGGTCCATAACTATCATGCACTCACTTTACCCCCTCCTGAACCCTAAGGTCTGTAACTATTGCACACTCACCTTACCTGCTCCCTAACCTTAAGGTCCGTAACTATCGCATACTCACCTTACCCACTCACTAACCCTA
Source organism: Protopterus annectens (assembly GCF_019279795.1). Classification (NCBI taxonomy): domain Eukaryota; kingdom Metazoa; phylum Chordata; order Ceratodontiformes; family Protopteridae; genus Protopterus; species Protopterus annectens. Next base: position 1,186,955,282 of record NC_056728.1, read on the forward strand.
AGGTCCATAAATATCGCAAACTCTCCTTACCACTGTCCATTCAAACACTTACCTTAACCTGGTCTGTAACCTTCGCACTACAGTGGAGGGAATAGTGAAGCCGCAAAAATGGCCCAGCGAATTCTTTCCCTGGGAAAGAATTCGGTGTTCTGCAGCTTCGCAATAATCAGTTTTCGAACTTCACAGTTCGAACATATGGTGTTCGAACTGCTGAAGTTTTGATGAACTGATAGGAACCCTTTGTTATATCCTTTCATACACTTCTCCATTATTCAATATATTAAACAAAACATTCCTATAGAAGATGTAATCCATAACCACCAATGGTGCCCCTTTGTTAGCTGGCCTAAACAAATAGTTTTATCCCTACAGAGGACCTCAAGTGCTTCCCTTTCATCACTACCCATGTTAACAAAAAATGTAGTGTGACTCCTATTGTTATACAAGGAGTAAATATCATTAACACATGCCTTTTCAAAGGCTTCAATTACTCCCATACTATTGGGCACATATCCACTAGCCTTTTTAAACAAGTTAACATTTTTGTTATTTACATCAGCATCTTGAAATTGCATCTTCAATATTGAATTTTTGGTAAAAGTCTTTAACTCAATTATATTTTCAGTTATTGTCATTTGGCTTGCCGGTATAAAGCTCATACCTTTACTTAAAACAGCTTGTTCAGCTTCATTTAAATTATGACCAGAAATGTTTCATATCTGGGTCTGTTTTTCATCTGCCAGATTTTTTTGATGGTAAGAGCATTCTCCTTTTCTGTATATATCTTCCACTTCTGGCGGCCTCTGCCCTGATTCCACTTATAAAAATTTGGTGTACGAATGGGATACGGCACCACCAACTGTTCATTATCCTCTCTAGACTGTGTGTATTTATTACCACTGCTGGTTATAGTCTGAAACATTTCTTTCCTTCGTGCTCCAGTTCCACCTGGAGGTGTGGCTATGATGTCAGCACCAACTGTTCTAGGCTGGCCAATAGAAGGGGGAGGAAGAACTTCCTTATTCCCCATAGCCTGTTTTAAGTTGATGCTCAAAGTGGTATAGGATGAAGCAGCATCCAAATTAGTAGTCCCAGCTATCACTGGATTCTTATACGTATGTGAATTTAAATTGTTATGACGTTCTTCTCTCAGTCAGGCAAAGATCCATCCAGAAGAGAAATCATTGCTGTCCCTTTGAATCTTCTTTTTTTATAATTTAGTAGTTGCAGCTCAAAGACATTAATTGTTTCAATGAGATGTTCCACCTTAATATCCACTAGTGCAGATGGACACTTCTCATATAGTTCCATTTGTAGTTTATCTATATTATCTGCTAACTGATCTTCCTCTGGTTTACAAAACCGGATCAACAATCTCATGTAGTTGTAACTGGTCTCCAGATTTATTTGCTGCCATTGTGCAAGTAAATCATTATACACATTTCCATATGTTGGCATATTTAATACCCTTAATCCATGAGGCACAATTCGGAGATTAAGGCATGCCTCAAAATGAAATCTCTGCAGCCGCAGTCTCACTAGCTTACGTGTATCATTTTCAAGTTTATTAAAGTCTCTTCTCAGTTAGTTCAAGTCATAATGACAATTAGATTCGGTAGTAGAGGGCATTGTTACAGGATTGAAGGTTAAAAGTGGATTGTCCTTATCCTTAAATAAGGAAGACAGGTTCCTTTGCCCATTATCTGTCACAGCTATTCAGATCAGGTGCATGATCCATATCAGGAACCTCAAAAGTACCTTCTGCCATGTCTCCACACCACAAAAAAAGTTTACTATAGCAAACAGAAATATAATGCGGTGTGGGCAAACTGGTCACCCAAAAAAATACCCAATGCAGCAAAAAGAAATAGGAGACACCAGACTAAGGCAGATAAAGCTTAGTAAGACTCCCAATTTAATCCACAAAAGTAGTACAAACAATGGTGAGTGCTTTCATAGCTAAAGCTACTTCTTCAGAAAACTCAGTACATTACTCACTGGTTTTTAAAATAGTATCAGCCAATCAAAGCCAGTTTCCAATTAAAACAATTGGCCTAAATACTATTAACTTAAAGTAATAATACTAAATAAAAAGATAAATAAATTAACAACAAAACATAATCTATTAATTACAAGGTATCATTTAAAATAGGGTAAAAGTATATTGAAAATATATAAAAAAATATATTATCAATAAGCATATTATCTACGTAGTGGCTTATTAATTAATACAGGCTTAATACATACTTTATCATTTAAACCTTTACCCATATTGGCACGCATCCTAATAATCCACTCGAGGTCTTTGGTCTCTACAAAATTCCTAATTGCACCACCCCTACACCCTACTTGGACTTTTTCTATTACCATGAATTTAAAATTATGTGACACACCTGATACTACAATATCTCTTGCTAAGGCATTAGTCTCTGCCCTTCTATTTACATCATAGATGTGCTCTCTAATCCTATTATGGAACTTCCGTGTAGTCATACCCACATAAAATGAACAACATGTGGTGCAGTAGGCTAAGTATACAATATTAGTGGTGTTACAATCAGCTGAAAGTCTGAAATAAATTGTTCTTCCAGTGTCAGCATGTTCAAAGTACCCCTTTCTGTCAATATATGAGCCTTAGCAAGACATGTTTTGGTATCAGGTGTGTCACATAATTTTAGAGTCATGGAAATAGAAAAATTCCAAGTAGGGTGTAGAAGTGGTGCATTTAGGAATTTGGTAGAGACCAAAGAGCTTAAGTGGATTATTAGGATGCGTGCCAATATGGGTAAAGGTTTAAATGATAAAGTTTATATTAAACCTGTATTAATTGATAAGCCATTACATAGATAATATGCTTTTTGATATGTTTTTTATATATTTTCGATATACTTTTACCCTATTTTAAATACCTTGCAATTAATAGATAATGTTTTGTTGTTAATTTATTTATCTTTTTATTTAGTACTATTACTTTAAGTTAACAGCATTTAGGCCAATTGTCTTAAATGGAAACTGGCTTTGATTGGCTGATACTATTTTAAAAACTAGTGAGTAATGTATTGAGTTGTCTGAAGAAGTAGCTTTTGCTACGAAAGCACTCACCATTGTTTGTACTACTTTTGTGGATTAAATTTGGAGTTTGCTTTATCTGCTTTGGTCTGTTGTCTCCTATTTCTTTTTGCTGCATTTGCTGTTTTTTGGGAGACCAGTTTGCCCACACCGCATTATATTTCTCTTTGTTATACTGAACTTTTTTTGTGGTGTGGAGATATGGCAGAAGGTACTTTTGAGATACCTGATATGGATCATTTACCTGAGCTGAAGAGCTGTGATAGATATGGGCAAAGGAACCTGTCTTCCTTATTTAAGGATAAGGACAATCCACTTTTAACCTTCAATCCTGTAACAATGCCCTCTACTACCGAATCTAATTGTGAGTATGACTTGAAGTAACTGAGAAGAGACTTAAATAAACTTGAAAATGATACACGTAAGCTAGTGAGACTGCGGCTGCAGAGATTTCATTTTGAGGCATGCCTTAATCTCAGAATTGTGCCTCGTGGGTTAAGGGTATTAAATATGCCAACATATGGAAATGTGTATAATGATTTACTTGCACAATGGCAACAAATAAATCTGGAGACCAGTTACAACTACAAGAGATTGTTTTTCCGGTTTTATAAACCAGAGAAAGATCAGTTAGTGGACAATATAGATAAACTAGAAATGGAACTATATGAGAAGTGTCCATCTGCACTAGTGGATATTAAGGCAAAACATCTCATTGAAATGATTAATGCCTATGAGCTGCATCTACTAAATTATGACAAAAAGAAGACTCAAAGGGACAGCAATGATTTCTCTGCTGGATGGGTCTTTGACTGTCTGAGAGAAGAACATCATAACAATTTAAATTCACATATGTATATGAATCCAGTGATAGCTGGGACTACTAATTCAGATGCTGCTTTATCCGATACCATCTTAAGCATCGACTTAGAACAGGCTACGGGGAATAAGGAAGTTCTTCCTCCCCCTCAGATTGGCCAGCCTAGGACAGCTGGTGCTGATGTCTTAGCCAAACCTCCAGTTGGAACTGGAGCACGATGGAAAGAAATGTTTCAGACTATAAGCAGCAGTGGAAATACAAACACACAGCCTAGAGAGGATAACGAATGGTTGGTGGTGCTGCAACCCATTCGTACACAAAATTATTATCAGTGGAATCAGGGCAGAGGCCGCCTGCAGAGGAAGATATCCACAGAAGAGGAGAATGCTCTTACCATCAAAAAAATGTGGTAAATGAAAAACAGACTCTAATGTGGAACATTTCTGGGTGTAATTTAAATGAAGCTGAACAAACAGTTTTAAGTAAAGGTATGAGCTTTATACCGGCAAGCCGAATGACAATAACTGAAAATACTATTGAGTCAAAAAATTTTACCAGAAATTTAATGTTGAAGATGCAATTTCAAAATGCTAATGTAAGTAACAAAAATGTTAACTTGTTTAAAAAGGCTATGGGAGCAACTGAAGCCTTTGAAAAGGCATGTGTTAATGATATTTACTCCTTGTATAGCAACAGGATTCGCAATAAATGTTTTGTTAACATGGGTAGTGATGAAAGGGAAGCACTTGAGGTCCTCTGTAGGGATAAAACTATTTGTTTAGGCCAGCTAACAAAGGGGGACCATTGGTGGTTATGGATTACATCTTCTATAGGGATGTTATGTTTAATATGTTGAATGATGGAGAAGTGTATGAAAGGGCAGAACAAATACATGTTGAAAATTACATTTGCAGAATTCATAATGACTTATTTGAATGTAAGCAATGTAGTCAAATTACTATGGCTTTGTATAATTACTTCCTTGTGGATGACCCCATCATTCCAATAATACAGGGACTACCCAAGATATATAAACACCCACATAATCCACCAATAAGACCCATTGTGGCTGAGCAAGGATGTTCACAGAACCACTAATGATTTATGTAGAACATATTTTAAAACCTGTATTAGCTGGGAATAAATACATCCTTAAGGATACAAAACAATTCTTAACCAACTTGTATGGACATATTAGTAATTTTCCACCAACTGTGAACTGTTTAATGGTTATGTTGGATGTGCAGTCCTTTTTTATTCTAATTCCCAATGGAGTAGGGTGGAGTAGGGTTAGAATTTATGCATCAATATTTAAAAGAGGATGGAATATATGACCCTAGAACTATTGACCTCTTGTGTTTTCTGATTGAAACTATACTGGAGAATAACATCTTCATAGTTGAACAATCTATTTATAGACAATTGGATGGCGTGGCTATGGGCACGCCGTGTGCCAATAGGCATGCCAACCTTGTCATGGTGAAATAGGAAAGACAGAATATTCTTGCAGGATCATGGTCAGAGAAAGTAGTATTTTATCAGAAATTTGTAGATGACCTCTTCCTGTTATGGGCAGGTGGTATATCAAATTTCCAGCAGTTTCTGAGAGACATAAACAACAGCACACACTTCTTGAAATTTACAGCTCATAGCTCTGATAAATGTGTGGAATTTTTAGATGTTAGTGTAACTAGGAAGGATACAGGGGAATTCTATACTGAAGTCTTTCTTAAGTAATGTTATAGGAATACCTATGTGCATAGGCAAAGCATGCACCCCCAACATGTATTTAGAAATGTGATCAAAGGGTAAGCACTAAAGACTTCCATATTAACAGCAGAGGATGATAAATTTGAGAGGAAATTACACCACCTAGAAGAAATATTTGCAGAGAGAGGATATAGGAAAAGGGAGGTCCTTTCCATTACCTCCAACATGGTTTCTAAAGGGAAAAAATAGGGTCAACCATATTTTTCTAGTCACAACCAAGCATGTGATGAAAGAACCATGAAGTGCAACCCTTTAACGATTTCCGTGACATATGCTAGCAATATTAGATTGCTACAAAACATTTACTATAGGAACTGGAATATACTATGCTCTGCTGACCGGTTTAGAACATTCGTAGGAGAAACCCCTAAGTATGCCTATAAAAATAAGAAATCCCTCAAAAGGCTTTTATGTGGTCCCAGATATGAGCAAGAGATGAGTATCCAACTCACAATATAAGCTCATGGAACCAAACCCTGTAATTCCTGTAATTGTTGCTCATAAATTGATAGAAAGGGGTACTTTGAACATCCTGACACTGGAAGAACAATTTATTTCAGACTTTCAGCTGATTGCAACACCACTAATATTGTATACTTAGCCTACTGCACCACATGTTGTTCATTTTATGTAGGTATGACTACACTGAGGTTCTGTGAAAGGATTAGAGAGCACATCTATGATGTAAATAGAAGGGCAGAGACTAATGCCTTAGCAAGACATATTGTGGTATCAGGTGTGTCACATAATTTTAAATTCATGGTAATAGAAAAAGTCCAAGTAGGGTGTAGGGGTGGTGCAATTAGGAATTTGGTAGAGACCAAAGAGCTCGAGTGGATTATTAGAATGCGTGCCAATATGGGTAAAGGTTTAAAAGATAAAGTATGTATTAAACATTTATTAATTAATAAGACACTGCATAGATAATATGCATTTTGATAATATGTTTTTTTATATATTTTCGATATACTTTTACCCTATTTTAAATAATGCCTTGTAATTAATAGATAATGTTTTGTTGTTAATTTATTTATCTTTTTATTTAGTGCTATTAAATTAAGTTAGTAGTATTTAGGCCAATTGTTTTAATTGGAAACTGGCTTTGACTGGCTGATACTATTTTAAAAAGTAGTGAGCAATGTATTGAGTTGTCTGAAGAAGTAGCTTTTGCTACAAAAGCACTCACCATTGTTTGTACTACGTTTGTGGATTAAATTTGGAGTTTTACTACGCTTTATCTGCCTTGGTCTGGTGTCTCCTATTTCTTTTTGCTACAGATTAAGACAAACTTTTGCCATTTTTTGTATTGGTACATTCGCTTTATGTAGGGTAGTTGTCTCACATTTATGGAGCTAGGCAGTCTTCTCATTTTGCCACAGTATACCATGATTTACATTTTTTTCTCTTTTTCTAGTTAGAATGTAATAAAGTTGTTTCAAATTAATTGGTAACGCATTACATTTATTAGCAATGGTATATAAGGTAAGGAGGTACAAAAAACATTTTGGACAGCTGTTTATGTAAACAGTGTTGGAAACCCTTGAAAACATGAAGGATGTTTATAAGTCTTTAATCTGCCAGATTTGTCATTGATGAGGCTGATAGCAATAATCATATTTGTCTTGATCAATAATTGTTAACACTTAATGGTTAAACTTGTAGTATAATATGTGACACTAGGACAAGATACGTAGTTATAAGTAGGTTATCCTAAATCTGTATGCAGTGAAGATAATGAAACAAAGGATGTTTTAGTGGGAACAAATAGATCATAAAAGGTTCTATATGCTGCAGAGCTATGCTAAGAAATTATTGTAGGTTTGGAAGGATGTGAATGATTAAATATGCAAAGTACTTCCAGAGGCTGTAAATGTATTTCAGTAACATGTGATTCTGTGTGAATACATATATACACAGTGCAGTACTTTCTAATACAGGTCTGTAAGATAACCTTTAGAGGGTCACAAACTATTTACAATGCACAAACAATGGATGTAAATACAGGGCTGTAATATGGGCTATAGTTTCTGGGGGTTATATTATTTATTTATTCATATTTTATTTTACATTTGTTGACCAGGATAGTCCGACCGGATACATGTTCATGTTCAGCGGAGGCCCGGGGAGAAAAGCTCCAAGGTACAAACAGAAAGACATTACGTAAAACTTAAAACATGTTAGTAACTGTTAACAGTGTTACTATACTGACTATACCATGGATATTTTAGTCTGATGCCTACTAACTTCTATTTAGATTAACTGTGATCCTTAATCTAGCAAAACTGGACGTGGACATGGTAACAAATATATAAGAAGACTGAGGTTGAATTATCTTAATTTATTCCCTACAAAGAGATATAACAATCTTAAAGTTAGGAAATTTAAGTAGCAGGGTCTCAGTTTCATGTCTCCTACTTCTATCAGGGATCCGCATTACTGACTGACAGCTATTAAAACACATCTATCACTTATATGTATCAATGGTGAGAAACTTATTTTTATGTAAATAATGTATTGTGTATATAAGTGTGTGATATAGTCTTGTCTGTGCCAGAGGCCATTTACAATATAACTGTAGTAGAGATATTAACAAACTTGCAACACAGATGGATGGCTGTTCAGTACTATAAAATAGTATCTGCTTTTTATTCAGAAACATAACACAATAGCACTTAGTACTCATAAATGTAAATACTGACTGGAGAAAACAATCAACGCAGCCATAATAAGTCAAACATCCCTTACACTTGTGATGTCATTAGAGCATGGAAATACTAATCAATGTGGTTATAAAAACAGAAAAATTATGCTTGCCCTAATGTTGTGGAAACATTTAGACAGCTGTGTTTAGAATTGTGCCCATCTGCATGTACATGCACTGATTTAACCATAAAAATAAGTTTTATAGATGTTGCTTCATTTCTAAACATTCATGCAAACAAACTGTCATTACAGGGTCCTGCAGGCAGAGAGACAGCCTCACCTTGGGTTCTCAAGTTGCTTCACCCTCCACTCAGTCTGTTTAGAACTAAATCAAAAGTCATTACTGGTTCATACAGCTAGGACATTTTATTTATTTATTGAGCCTTCCCACTTGTGGTAGATGTTAATACCTTCATTGCTGCAATGGACATACATATACCTGCTATCACAATGCACTAATGAAGATGACCATCACCAGATTTGGGGCATCATACTCATATCCCTAATCCTGGCTGTTTTCAGTGCAATGTACAACTATATTTGTGTGATGGTGACCAGCAAACCAGAAATACCCCCCCCCCTCCCGGTGATGGTTGAGTCAGTGTTGGACATTACTCCTTCCTTACTGGCTCCTCCATTGCCGGATCCTCTAATCAAATACATGTCATCTGGATCATAGTCAGGGAGTTATACATCTATGCCACAGAACCAAGTAGACAATTTATATATTTATGTATCTAGAAATATATATTTGTATAAAGATAAATAGATACAGATAGTTTATTATTCATGGTTTGTGATCTCCTTGCCCACAATGATCCATGCTCTGCCAGGGCTTGAATCAGTTAGTCAGAGTAACTTCCTGACATTTCCAGTGTCCTTCTTTAAATATATATATATATATATATATATATATATATATATATATACTTTTTTTAAACATAGAGCTCATCAGAATTCCAGACTTAGTTCTGTGGCTTCCTTAGTTTCCAAAGAGCATTTCTGAAAGTTTCAGGCAAAGAGTGAGCTTCACTTGGTACCACCTTTCTTTTATGGACTGGGTGGTCATGCTCATATGTCAAATCTCTCTGTGCCTGATGTACAAGGCCATGACCAATCCGGAATTAATGGACATGCTCCACCTCAGAAAATCCAAATCCATCAGAGCCATGAGAGCAAGAGACTTAAACCTCAACACAGAAATAAATAGGATGTGCTGGAGGGACAGATTCATAACCCAGAGGCTCCCTACACTCTGGAACAGAATCCCAATCCATGTTAGGCAGAGCCTTTCACTAACTCTATTCAAGAGAAATCTTGACGAGTGGATGGGAGATCGTAGGTTTACCCCGGGGGTCATCTCTGTGTCACTACTAGACAGAGGCACAGTAAGCTAAACCCTAAAAGGGCGTAGTATTCTCAGGGGTGGTGAAAGCCACACACTCTCTGGCTAGGCTTATAAATGCCCTAGGGCAGATAGCCTAGTACGAACCTATGAATCTATGAACCTAAAAGTCCACCTTTGTTTTATGGACTGGGTGGTCATGCTCATATGTCAAATCTCTAAAAGTCCACCTTTGTTTTATGGACTGGGTGGTCATGATCATATGTCAAATCTCTAAAAGTCCACCTTTGTTTTATGGACTGGTTGGTCATGATCATATGTCAAATCTCTAAAAGTTCACCATTGTTTTATGGACTGGGTGATCATGCTCATATGTGAAATCTGTAAAAGTCCATCTTTGTTTTATGGACTGGGTGGTCATGCTCATATGTTAAATCTCTGAAGGTGCTTAGAGTGACCCAGCCAGTTGTTAATCTCCACTTTTTGCTACCATCAGATTTCACACTAATCTGATTATTAGCTGGCCTCAGCTGTGATCGTCCTTGGAATTCATCTAGACCTATGATAGAATTATTTCAGATGTGACATAAGTCTCACTCCCACCTCCTATATCTGTATTCCCCAGAAATATGGTGCCCCCACACCATAGCAACAGACCATTGGTCAGGATACATAGTGATCTTACAGTTTCAGGATTAGTATGAAGGCTGAGCCCTTTATGGTCTGATTCTTTACTGTCGTTCTAGATTCTGTGCAATCCCCACTTGCCTTATTATACTGTGTTCTTAAATATAAAACATTATTACACTACTTTGCATTTTTCCATGCTATTTTGATTGTATATATCAATGTCTTTATGCAAGCATCAGGATCCAGTTATATCAGAGATTTTATGTGGAATAGTGTTTCCTGCCTTTTTGCATTTGAAGGTAGCTCAAATGTTAAGAGTATGGTGTACCTGAGTACCTTTTGTAAAAGTGTTTTCTTTCCATTGTGAAAGGAGAAGGTTATGTTTTAAATATAAACAAATTTTATGTGCTTTAGATAGATAGCTGCTTTGGTATACAATGTGTAAGTATAAACTGAAGACCTATAGGTGCTGTGATTAAAATGGTCATATTCATACTTAAGTTAGGTGAGCTCCACTTAAAGTCGTTAATAAATTATATTGCACTTCCCTACAAATGTTTAGCTACTTCTAGCAAAAGGACTTCACTGCCTTGACCATGGTGGCTGCTAGTTTTTTTAGATTAGCTCCCCCACAAAGTAAGACATGCTGTGTTAGAGGTTAGGCCAGGTGAACAGAGCACCATAAATTGTTGATAGTGTGTTGTATTCAGTGTTGTTCCCCAATATCAGAATTGCCCTGCTGTTATTTTATTTCTTTTCTTCATCAAAACCAAAAAGGGCTTTGCTCTCAGGTCTGTTTTCTTCTGACACTAACAATGTTCTCCATCTGGATATGTTCTTTTTACCAATGCATTCATCCCCCAAACCCAGGTAGCCCAGTTAGTTAAAAATACTGGTTTTGTAATTGTGAATTGATCTTCCTCATTTTGTCAGAACCACTGATTAGACTGCATCCCCATATCTATTACATTCATTGCATGCCCTTTTCTAAATCATCTTTTAAAGCAGGCCAATGTATTAAATAGTATAGTTTGTCTTATGTTCTCTGAGCTTTGATGGGGTATCACATAGTCCATTAAAGCTATATTTCATCTCTTCTGTGCATTGATGTTGTTGCTGTCTAGACTCTGAACTGAGAGTAGCGCCATTGAAAAGGAACTGCTGTACTATTCAATGATATTCAACACTTAACATGTTACTCATAGGGACAATTAGCTGGCTTAAATATCTAAAGCAAAGAGATATTGATACATTGGATATAATGTTTTTATATTCTTATTGTGATGATGTCATAAAAAGCTCATCTTTTAGTGCTGTTAGGCAGAACCCCAGTATTATTTTGATTAAAACTGACATATATTGTGCAGTTTTATTCATTAACTGAGCTGCCCTTTGATACTATGGCTTTTGTATTGTGCATAAGTCTGATCTGTAAGGCTATGGAGTGAATCATTATGGAACTCATAAATGGAGAGATTGGGAACCTCCAGTCGCTGGATCCCACACAATTTGGCTTTGTCAAGGGCAGATCATGCCTCCTGAACCTGGTGGATTTCTTTGAGACAGTTACTCAGGCTATAGATAAGGGAAAGGAGGTACACATGGCTTACCTTGACCTTGCTAAAGCATTTGACACCATTCCCCATTCAGGTATTATTGATAAGCTCACCAGCCTGGGCATAAACCTTTACTTCACAAGATGGATCGCAAACTGACTCTCAGACAGATCCCATAAAGTAAGAGTAGTGGGATCTATGTCCGAATCCAGACCAGTAATGAGTGATGTGCCTCAGTGCTCTGTCCTGGGGCCCCTCCTGTTTGGCATATACTTCTCAGAAGTACAGGCAAGCTCAGAAGGGCTGTGGCTGACTAAGTTTGTGGACAACTGCAAACTGGGTGCTATAATAGAGTCTCCAGCCGACATGGAGATCCTCCAGAAGGGCCTAAATGAGACATATGCATGGTGTCAAAGTCATGGTCTCAAGCTAAATGCAAAAAAATGTGTAGTAATCCCCTTTGGAAAAAACAGAGTATCCGCAAACTACAACATAGGAGGTAATCCCCTAAAATCTGAAGAAGAAATAAGGGATCTAGGGACCCAAGTAGATAGTCAGCTTTCCTTTGATAACCATGTTGCCAAAGTGGTTAGAAAATCCTTCTATGTGACCCATCTGGTCACAAAAGGGTTTTCATCAAGATCTAAGGATGTAATGGTGCCCCTCTACTCTTCCCTCATCAGACCCATTATTGAGTACAATGCACCAATTGGAATGTACCTGGCTAGACATCTCCAGCAGCTGGAGAGACCACAAAGGTACCTAACCAAGAGGATTACTGGCCTCAAACAGTTGCCCTATGCAGCACGATTGAAAAAGCTAAGACGGTTCTCTGTTGCATACCGCTTTCCCAGAGGTGATCTCTGTCTAACGTACAGAGCCATGTCTAACCCAGAATTGCTGAACATGCTCCATCTTAGCAAAACTAAATCTACTAGAGCTACACGCTCTAGGGATATAAACCTCAACACAACAATGAATAGACTATGCTGGAGGGCTAGATTCCCTTCGCAGAGACTTCACTTACTATGGAACAGGGTCCCGATCTACATAAGACAGAGCCCCTCACTATCACTCTTCAAGAGGAACCTTGATGGGTAACAGAAAGTTCACACCGGGGTCACACCAACAGCACTACTAGATAGGGGGACAAGGGTACTAGCTGCTAGTACAAGGGTCTAGGGAACTACTAAAGGGGTAGTGAATACTGCACAACGTGGCTGGGCTAATATATGCCTTCGGGCAGACAGCCCAGTACCAACCTATGAACCTATAACCGGCTTCAAGTATTTGTGTTATATCAGACTCAATTACTTACTCATTGAAATGCTGAAATATTAACCATGACTCACTTGGATTTTGTTAATTCTGTTAAGTGAATCTTCTTTTATACAAATCTGATATAAAATTGCTTTTTTAATTTTATTTTCTCTTTCATTATTGATGAAATTTGATTCATCTCTTACTCATTAATTGCTTCAACTGCCAGTAGACACTATTTCTGCTCTAGTTGGTTACTTAGTACATAGCATCTGACCATAAAGCTGTCATGCTGCGCCACTTTCTTAGTGATTCTTAGCATTTGTTATTAGTATTATTACTAATTATCATTATCCTTCACTGTTATTAACTAAGTCAACTAGGCAGTGAGCTGCTAATAATCAATTATTCTTTGACAGACTAAAACACTGACTTGTTCTTGATAGAAATGAACACTGCATTAGTTGTTGAATAAAGCCCTAACCTGTGTGAAATCCTATTCATTCTACAAATGAGGAAAATACTGGCACTTGTTAATGCTAATGACGCAGTTAGTTTCTCTTTTTCACATTTGGCGTTATCATTGTTCTCTATTGGCATTAAAGCTGTACCACATGATGCAACTACAGCCTCTTCAGGTGACTATACATGATGTATAATAATCAGATTATTTGCATGATATCTGTTAAATTATACAGCAGTAAATGTGAAAATGAAGGGATGGATACTGTGTTTTTCTACGTTTATACTAACTCTAAAGTTTGCATTACTGGCTGAAAATTAAACCTCGGATGTCATTTAAATATTTTTATAGCATATCTCTCAACTGTACAGATTTTCGCAGAAGTCCAGATTTTTTTGTCTGTTTCTCATAAAAATTGTGGTTTTCTGGAAAATCATTTGCAAATCATTGAGGTATGAAGTCAGAAAGTAATGACAGACATTTGAGTTTCAGACTCCATGCCCTTCAGAAAATTCATGCTAATGCAAAATCTGTTATTCTATCAATTTCCTAAGTTTGTAAGAGCAATACTTTAAAAGTGTCCCTATTTTGTGCCATTATTTATGGCTTTGTCCAGATTTCTTGCTTTAAGGGGTTGAGAGGTATGTTTTACAGCATGGCTCAGCTATTCTAAAACTATCAGACTCTAAAAAAGACCTCATCAAGAAGATTGTTGCCTTTCAATTTGTTTTCACTTTTAGAATAATTCTGCTGAAATAAATCCAAATCATATAACATCAGCCTTAACCTCATTTGTTTAACCTCGCTCCAGTTCCATCAAAAACTAGTACACTCTCAGCTGGATTCATGAATGTTTATTTTCTTCGCAGGAGCTGTGTAGCTGCTCCTGCATGGAATATGGCCTCCGAGCGATCCAGGAACGTGCGGTTTTGACGTGCATCAGCATCCCTACACTGTTCCTGCACAGAAACCAGTGCGGGATGCTAATTACCTCATTTCCTGGTGAAAACCATGCAAATGAGGTGAATTAGTGATCCAGGAAGCAGTTAGGTAACGTTGCAGGAACAGTGTAAACTGCAAAAATGTATTCAGCTACTAGCCAAATACATTTCTGCAAAAATGAAAACGGAGCCATGACAGATCCAATAAAAGCATGTACCCTAATCTGTAGGCATGCCAAAGGCCAAGTATATGGCTATTGGCATGTTAAAGTGTTTAATTTATTTAAAAATAAAAGTTTTTTTTTTTTTTTTTTGCTGATCTCGGCCATTTAAGTGTAGGGCAGCACCGTGCAAACAGGAATGTGGAGAAAATAAGAAAATGAATGAGAAAAGTAAATTTTAAGGGAAACCTGCATTTTCCCATTATACTCAATGGCAAACAGAATCAAAACAATGGCAGGGAACAGTGGTTACTAAGGGGGAAGTGTCTTGTGTAAGGCAGTAACTATGGATTAAAGCAGTGGGGTATGTTAATGAGGGTACTTATACTGAATCACAAAATTCTTCTTAGTGTCACATTGCACCTAACTGTAACACTATCGTGTAGGAAGGAGGAGCTACTAACATGAAAAGGGGGTGTGTCATGCTTGCTGTAAGCACATTGGAGCTCCGTTGCCCGGGTTTGTGCTTAGCTAAGCATCGCTAAGTGAGGGGGTGTGTCTGAATCTGTGTACTCTTATTCCATGAACTAAGAAGCATGTTCGTGGCCAGGGAAGGGCCATTTCTTGCTGTTTACACTAGCTAAATGGGTCTGCATGGCACGCCGGGGCTTAAACAGGAAGAATATAGGAAAAAAGAAACTAAATAGCAGAAAAATGGAAATACAGTACAAATCAGCAATATGGGAGTCTGGGGGTGTGTCTGAATCTCTGTACTCTTATTCCATGAACTAAGAAGCATGTTCGCAGCCAGGGAAGGGCCATTTCTTGCTGTTTACACTAGCTAAATGGGTCTGCATGGCACGCTGGGGCTTAAACAGGAAGGATATAGGAAAAAAAAAACTAAATAGCAGAAAAATGGAAACACAGTACAAATCAGCAATATGGGAGTCTGCAACTCAAAATGGGCTATTGAAAGCACTCAATAATACAGCTGGCAGGTGGCTGCATCGCTGAAAATGAGAGGAGATGCAAAAAAATAAAGGGCAGCAATAAAGGAGAAATGAAGTAGAAGTCACTAATATGGGATTCTTACAACTCACAATGGGCCATGCAAAGCACACAATAGTACAACTGGCAGGTGGCTGTATAGTTGAAAATGGGAGGAGATGTAAGCAAAAAATAATTAAAAAAAGGGCAACAGCAGAATCAAGGCAATCATGCACAAATTACCACTAATGCCTTTAACACTCACAGTGGCCAAAGCAAAGCCGTGAGTAATATAGGTAGCAGCTCAAATGTATCATAGTCTGCTAATCATACAGGCAGCATCTGCAGCACAACAGTATAAAGTATGTAAACACCTTACAGTCTGCTTTTTCCCACAAGCTCTGCGCCATTGTTGTATACATGTGGGGGAATTTTAACTGGAAAATGTTAGGGGCTGCCATTACAGAGAGGAGGATAATGCTGACAACCGCCACAGACCAAGGAGGATTGGAAGAGTGTTTATACCCAGGGTAACCTACCAGGGGCTACATGATGTGGAGATAGTAGAGTGCTGCAGGGTGGACAGAGACATACTACAGCAAAGCACTGAGCTATGCCAGCCTGAACTCAGAATTAGATACAACAGAGGGGAATCTATCCCAGTGGATACCAAGGTATGTGTAGCCTTAAGAATTCTAGCTACAGGTACTTTCCAAAGACCTATTGGGGACATCATGGGGGCTTCACAGGCATCTGCATCCAGGGCACTCCACCAGTTCTGGGATGCCATGCTACCACATGCCAGTGAGCATATTTACTTCCCCAATGCATGTAAGGAGAGAGCTAGCAATATACTTCTCTTCCACCATGTAGCAGAATACCCGGAGATACTGGGTGCCATAGACTGCATGCACATCCACATCAAAG
Source organism: Protopterus annectens (assembly GCF_019279795.1). NCBI lineage: Eukaryota > Metazoa > Chordata > Ceratodontiformes > Protopteridae > Protopterus > Protopterus annectens. Next base: position 1,186,971,914 of record NC_056728.1, read on the forward strand.
CACTACCTGGTGAACAGGGTAGGGTCTACATAAACCGCAAGGTCTTCCCTTCCATCAACTACCAGGTCATGTGCAATACCCAAGGCATTATCATAAATGTGTGTGCTGGCAGCCCTGGAAGCTATCACAACTCCCACATCTGGCATTCGTCACAGCTGTACCAGACATTTGCCAGTGTGGGCATCCCATATGGCCATCTGGTGGGGGATGCTGGCTATGCACTGGAACCATGGATAATGACGGTCTATATTAGATCAGTGAATGCTTAAAAAAGCGAACGCTGATTGATCGACCTTATGTAAGCAAAAGCTTACAATCTCGAACTGTCAGATCAGCAATTTTTTTCTAGGGAAAAAAAAATCACTGATCCAAAACACATACACACAACACAAGCACACCAAACAAACAGAAATTCACACACATACACCTAAAATCTGACACCTAACCCTACACTAAACTATGCACACACCACTAACTATCCACTTACCTTAACCCAAACCCTAACCCTAAGGTCCGTCACTATCGCACACTCATCTCACCCGCTCCCTAATCCTAACTCACCTAAACCCACCCTAACCCTCACATCCACACAATCACACACATACATAACCCGAGCCCTAACCCTAACTCACCTAACCCACCCTAAGACTCACATCCACACAATCGCACACCTACCTGAATCCAACACGTAACTTTCCACCACAGCACTGAAAATACTGAAGCAACAGAAACAGGCAACCGAATTCTTTCCCTAGAAAAAAACCCGGGTTTCTGTTGCAAGAATATTTTGAACATTCGCTATTTGCTGATCTAATATAGAGCCGGATAATGACACTAATTAGAAATGCACCCACACAAGAATGTCATAATGAGGTACGTGCAGAAACCAGGATCATTATAGAGCATGTGTTTGGGATGCTCAAGTCATGGTTCTGCTGTCTTGAAATATCTGGTGGAGTCTTGCAGCACTCTTCATTCACATATGCACACATGTTCATAGTATGTGCCATGCTACATGATATGATCCTGCGGAAACAGCTGCAGCAGGAACTGCACGGAGAAGGGCCACACAGCCCACCACCATTGCCAAGGTCCCCACAGGCACAGAAGGACTCACAGGAAGAGGCACCTGAGCCTGCTCCCATAGGCAGATGGAGGCTTGCCCAGTACGCCCACGCCTTGGCAAAGAGGCAATGCATAACACAGACACTGACACTTTACAGACCCCAGGGAATGACACCTCTCTCTGACTTGCACACACAGTAAAATTGATGACACACACATCACATTACCTGTAACTTACCATGTATAGGCAGTGTACTGTTTGCATCCAACATAGACGTCCCTCTAGCACCATCCTCACAACTGCTGCAAGCATAAGGCAAGTCAGTCTTCTTAACAATAAATGAATGGAATAGAATGTTCTGCTGGAATATCTATAGTAATGCTGCATACATGCAAGGGAATGGGATGGCCTACTGGGATAGCAGCACAAAACTGACAGCTATGTGGGACACCGGGAAATGTCTGGCCAAAACTGGCCTCCACATGCTATGCAATAGTACCCAAGGTGGCAAATCCCACTGCGGTATATGTGTGGGGACAACTAACTGGGGGGTCATAGGTTACAGACATGGATATCAGGGTGAAGGTCCCATAACCACTCCTCACACCCACAAAGCACCACCCCTCGCACCCACAAAGCAAGTCAGCTGTAGTAAACCACAGAGAACTGTCTGGTAAAGGCACACAAATGGTGGAAATGTTGAATTAATCCCCTACAGACTCACACAGTGATAGCACAACAGGACTCACAGTTGCAGTAAGGCTATGAAGGGTAAGAAGTCTGAAACTCAAATGTATGCCAGTATAACCTGACCTGGGCTCTTTACTGATATGCCTCCAGTCTCCAAGACAGGGCACAATAGTATGGTAAATGGAATCAAAATGTAAAGCAAATATCAACACAGTCTGCACAAATGTGTACAGTTGACAGGTGTGCCCCTCATATACCCACACAAATGCAGTAAGATACATGTTTGCATGGAAATTACAGCATAGCACACATTGGCAGGACTGTACCAATACACATCAAAACATGTTGCCATTCAAAATATGCAGGGGTCAATGAGCTATGTGAATGTGTGATTAGACATGGCCATTTCCAGATAACTGCAGTGCCAAATGTTATGTATGTCACACACTGCTCTGCCACTGACATACCTGGAAATCACAGTGCTATGTGGAATATACTACACATATTAGTGACTTCTTGAAGGATGTGTAGCAGAGGTGCCAAGGCTTTTGTGAGTATAAGTGCTTTGTGGTACTGCTGCTAGTGGTCATTCTCAGTAATTCTTTTTCTTATGTTTGCTTTTATAAATAATGGACATGCCTGCACAGTTGAATGCACTCTGTACACACACCCATAACTCCCAAACTCTGACAGCAAGATGTCTGGACAAGGGCAGAAATAAAAGTGGAACAAAGACACAATGATAGGCATGTGTTGTAAATATCACCCTTACATACTGAGAAAGTTGGTAGGGTGAGGGGTTTGCAGTAGCAGGAATGGTCTGAAGGTTATGTATTCTCAAACAGCGATGTCTGTATTATTTTGTAACATCACACTTCAATTATATGTAACTAACTTGCCATAAAAACACAAGCTTACCTAGAAAGGATGAAACCTCTAGGCAAACAGCTAGACATCCTGCCAAAAAAATGTATAGCTCAGAGGTATGCACACACAAGGATGTGACATGTCTGGTTAGAAATATACCACACAAGCAGAAGATGAAAAAACAAAAAACAAAAAACAAACTGTAGAAATCGTAAAACATTTTCCAGAGTACAAGCAAAACTCTTATACAGTGAAGTGCATTTTGTTTGTAAAATAACAAACTTCATCAGACGAAAACCTTTTTTTGAAGTGCTTTTCGTTTGTAAAATATCAAACTTCATCAGACTAAAACAGTGTTAAACCACAACTGAACTTCTTAAATAGCATTTTATAAGCCCACCCTACATTAGAAAAGAAATGATGTCATGAACAAAATTTTAAATTTTAAAAATATAAAGCGCATATATATAAAACACACATACATAAAATATGTTAAGTAAATTCCTTAATTAATAAATAATCTAAAGACATCCTAGTTGATTCTTATTAATTAAAATATTTCTTGTTATATAAAAATATATATAAAAATATATATATAAGTAAATATACTTATTAAATCACTACCCTAACACAGGGCAGCAATAATTAAAACCAGCTTACAAATTATTTCACCTAAGTAATGCTTTTAGCCTGAGTATACTATTGATTGCACAGTAATCATTCAAACCCAGCCATACATAAAACTGTAATTTTAGTTGCCAGATTAATTTCTAGATGTAGCATCCATGGGCCCCCCTAAGTTGCTCATGGACCTGTTGGATACCACAAAATTCAAATCTATACTCACCATATTCCTGTATGTGTTTTGCAAGTGCATTTGTTAAATTCAGTTTGTCTGATGAAGTTTATTTTACAAACGAAAAGTGCTTCACTGTATTTCATTAAATAAGAGTTTTGCTTGCACTCTGGCCGTATTTTTGTGACAAAAGCAAGAGATCCCCAGCCAGTATATCACCAGGTTGCTGAACTGTTTACTCAGCTGTGTGTCATTACTACACTGGCTGTAGCCACACCTCACAAATGGCCTTGTTGGGCAAGAATTTACATAGCTGCCCTCATAATATTGGTCTATGCATCATACAACTAGTATTCCTCTGATAAAGCACTATGATGATTTGAGGATATCTGGCACTAGGCAATGACAGAGTAGATTGCAGTTTCAGAATACAGATATGTCAGAGAATGCCTGCTAAACAAAACAAGCACCCTGAGGAAAGTCCTGTGTACTCCTGCGAGGTATGGCTGTAGCACACAAAACTCTGGACTGGAGTACACTTATCTCTGGAATGATTCTCCCACCCTAACTATAGAAGGCCACACTGGGCATGCTCTTACACTTAGAGAATTGCAAGACATGTTGGAAACCCCATTGGAATATATGGCTGTATTGTGTATATATGCCTGTGCATACAGACAGCTATGTACACCTCAACTTCCCGCACACAAACACACATCAGACAGGATTACCCTCAGCTAGCTGTAGGTGGCCCATGTGTGATATAACTGCATGTGTTGCTTGAGATACACATGCATATATATGGGCAACAGATAACATATGCCAAACATACACCCACATAGATATGGGGAACTGAGAGACATACAGTGATACAGAGAGAGACACAGGGGGACACAGAGTGAGTCACACACATGGATACCCTGAGTTGCATGCATACAGTGATGTCCTGCTGTGGACAGTGGCATACCAGTTGTAAACAGTTACACGTGCCAACATAAAAGGTGAGCTCCATTGTGTATCAGTACTGAGGTTGAGTTCATAATATCACATCAGCCGCCATAGGTCAAAGTATTAGGAGACTCTTCCAACTCAGTACACTTCACATTGCCCTACTTCACATGATCTGCACCTTAGATGTACCATTGGACACTGATCAACCCTACAAGCTCTGTAGCAATAACTGTGTAACACTATAGTATAAATAACTAGATAGGTAGGGGTTCTAATCTCAATACTGGTAACTGTGTGTGCGTTTGTGTGACAGTTGTGCATGTGAGAGTGAGGGGTCTGTGTTTGTTTGTTTGTTTCTAGGTGAAACAGTTTTAGGCCATTCCCACCCACAACACTTCCCAGTGCCCCACTTTATCAGTCCTGCTGATGTCATTCCCCTTACTGGCATGTTTGGTCAGTTGACAACTCCATAGCATGTGTGATAATTGTGTGACTGCTATAGTACAAATCACTAGCTCAACAGAGGTTCTAGTTTCAGATCTGGCAAAAGAGTGTGTGTGTACATTTGTAATAAGAAGTATTTTGAAAAGTCTCCCACCCACTGCCGTACTTTATCTGTCCTGCTGATGTCATTCCCCTTATCAGCACATTTGGCCAGTTGTCAGCCCAGTAAGCTATGTAGTGTGTGTAATAACTGTGTAACACAGTAATACACTCACTAGCTAGAGAGGGGTTCTAATGTCAGATCTGGCAAATGAGTGTATGTTTATAAGAAGTGCTCCCCTACTTTATCAGTCCTGATGATGTCATTCCCCTTATCAGCACCTTTGGCCAGTTAACACCCCAATAAGCCCTGTAGCATGTGTAATAACTGTGTAGCACAATAATACAAATCACTATCTAGACAGGGGTTCTAATCTCAGATCTTGAAAATGAGTGTGTGTGTATGTTTATAAGAAGAAGTATTTTGATAAGTCTCCCACCCACTGCACTATTTTATCAGTCCTGCTGATGTCATTCACCTTATCAGTACCTTTGGCTATTTGTCAATTCAGTGAGCTCTGTAGCACATGCAATAACTGTGTCACACTATAATACAAACAACTAGATAGGCAGGGATTCTACTCTCAGATCTGGCAAATGTGTTTGTGGGTATCTAAGTGTGTTTGAAAGTGTTTATGTTTGTAGGGAGAAGTATTTTGATATGTTTTCCACCCACTGGCATACTTTATTAGTCATGCTGATGTCATTACCCTTATCAGCACCTTTGGCCAGTTGCCAGTCCAGTAACCTCTGTAGCGAGTGCAATAACTGCATAACACAATAGTACAAATAACTAGATAGGCAGTGGTTCTACTCTCAGATCTGGCAAATGTGTGTGTGGGTGTGTAAGTGTGTATGCTTGTAGGAAGAAGTATTTTGATAAGTTACTCACCCACTGGCCTACTTTATCAGTCATGCTGATGTCACTTCCCTTATAGGGTCATAGGTGTGTACTAGGCTAATGGCCCTGGAGCCATTACAAGCCTAGCTGATAATATTGTCCTGCCATTGTGCCACCTGACATTAGTTGCGTTGCCAGTGCCCCCATCAAGTAGAGCCACTAGAGTGATCCCTGGGGTGAACTTTTATTACCCATCCACTCATTAAGATCTCTCTGGAACAGGGTCATCTAGGTGCTTTGCTTGACATATATGGGAAGTCTATTCCAGGGCATGTGCAGTCTCTGGGTGAGAAACCTGTCCCTCCAGCATGTTGTGTTGATTGTGATAATGAGGTCAAGGTCCCTGCAGTGTGTGATGAACAGAGATCGGGATGTCTTTAGATGTAGCATTTGTTGAAGAGCTGGGTCAGACATGGCTTTGCAAGTCAAGCAGAGATCGCCTCTAAGTAGGTGATATGAGACAGAGAAGAGCTGGAGTCATTTGAGTCTGTCTGTGTAAGACATGTGTTTAATCCCTAGGATCCTCATTGTGATGTACTTCTGTGGCCTCTCCAGCTGTTGCAGGTGTTTAGTGAGGTACATGCCAAATAGGCCATTATATTTGATGATTGGTCTAATGAGGGAAGAGTACACAGAGACAATGACCTCTTTCTTCCTGGATGCAAAACCCTTGGTAATGAGATGTGCCACATAGAAGGATTTCCTGACCACTGTGGCAATGTGGTGGGTAAAGGAGAGGTTGCTGTCAACCCGTGTCCCCAGATTTCTTATAATGCCTACAGTGTTCAGTGGGCTCCCATTAATGTGGCAATTAGGAACTGGGATTTTACCAAAGGGGCTGATTATGCATTTTGTGGTGTTAAGCTTCAGGCCATGGTTTCCACACCAGTCAGTGGTCTCAGTGAGGCCTTCCTGTAGGGTGTCTGCATCATTTGTGGAGTTAATGATGGCTCCCAGCTTGCAGTTATCTGTGAACTTGGTCAGCCAGAGTTCCATTGTGTTGGCCTGGAATCCTGAGAAGTAGATGCTGAACAGGAGAGTACCCAGGAGTGATCCCTGTGGGACTCCACTCATGACTGCATGATAGTCTGACTTGTAGCTCACTACTTTCACACTGTATGTTCTATATGTGAGGCAATTTGCAATCCCCCCTAGTGATATAGGGGTTGATGCCTAGTTTGGTGGGTTCATCCATAATTCCTGACTAAGGAATGGTATCAAGAGCCTTGGCCAGGTTGATGTAGGCTGTATGCAGTGCCTTACTGTCATACCCATCCTTGGTGACTGACTCAAAGAAGTCAACCAGGTTGAGCAGGCATGATCTCCCTTTTACAAAGCCAAACTGTGTGGTGTCCAAAGTTAAAAGATTACATATATGTTTGTTGATCAGGTCCCTGATGATGCGTTCCATATCTGTACATATCAGACTCATCAGGCTACTGGGCTGGTCATTTCCAGGGTCTGTAGCTGCCACACCTTTATGAAGAGGGATGACTGTAGCAGTGTGCCATTGGGGAAGAAGAAAGCCTGAGGTGAGGCTGTGACTGAACAGGGCACACATCATGTAGAACACAGCCAGGGATAATTTGATGCCCCATGGAAGATGTATTCTTGCCCATGGATAATCCAGGTGTAACCTGGGCAGCAGTAATCCTGGGTGTCTGGCATTCTTCTGGCATTCTGATTGTTCCCTGGGGGGGAGGGATAAAACTGGCACTGAATGTGTTGACAAAACTGCTGGCAATATCTTTTGGCTCAGTATAGGAGGTATCATTATGCAGTAACTCAGTGCACTTCTGAATATTGCCGTGGAGGTTCTTAATATAACTATCAAAGGATTTGTGATTGTTGTCAGTTTCTGCTGCAATTCTGCTGTCATAGGCAGCTTTAGATGATTTCATGAGGGATCTCAAGTTGTTGTTGAGGCTAATATGGGAGTTTTTCCACTCTTGGGACTCCACCTTTTTCTGCAAAAGTTTATTCCTTCTGTTGTACAGGTTATTAATGGCAGGTGACCACCCGATTGGCCTCCAGTGTTTGGAGGAGAGTGTCATGGTTCTGTTGGGTATGGCTAGTTCCATTCATTGATGTACATGTTTGTACAGTGCATTTGTATATGATGCAGCAGTCATGCAGGTATTTTCCATTGGCATGGGTGCTGTGAAGTTAGCCACCTCTGTTGTTATGAGTCAAAAGTCAGCTTTGGAGAAGTTTCTCAAGGCGATTACCTTCGCAGGAGGTGTGGGTGAGATGTGTATTTCCATGGTAATTGCTCTATGTTGGATCTGACCTGGTAGTGATTGACTACTATTGTCAAGCAATGGTCCCATATGTTAGTAATCAACAAAGGTCAAGGATGTTGCTTTCTCTACTGGGTGTCAGAATGAGCTGGTCCAGGGTATTGGAATTGATTAATTCCAGGAAGCGTTGGGCCAGTGTATTGGTGCTTGAATATCTTACCCAGTTGATGGAGGGGTAGTTGAACTCTCCTAGTATGAGAGTGTTGGGTTGGACCTTGATAGACTCCAGGGTGTTGAGGAATGTGAATTGAGAGTCTAGGGACATAGATGTGGACCTTTAACAGGCTATGACCTGTATTGCACTATTACCCAATGTCAGTTATACCTAAAGTTTCTTAGATGCATTATGCTGGGATACTATGCTGGATATGTGCATATCCGCTATTAATATGGAGACACCACTGAATTTGTAGCTGTGGTCTATGTTTTGGGGCTGACAGGTGTGGAATGAGTTATAGGCTGGTAGTGCAGGAGTGCTGTCTGCTGCCGTAAACCAGGTCTCCGTTACAGCACAGAACTCCATTTTGAGGAGTGCTTTGAGTGGCTGCATCTCAAGATGTAGATTAAATAGGCACTATAGGGGTGGGAAGATACTTAGCCAGTACCTGGAAACCCAGGGGTGACAGATGCAGGCCATCTCTAACAAGCCATCACAGTTTGTCAATCATGTCATCCCAAGCAGACAGATACTGGATCCCATGAGAATGACACAAGACACTTAAGCATATTATTAAGGTCAATCATTTGTTGTTTGTACTGCAGTATCATTCTGGGTGACAGTATTATGCTGCTCAGGGCTATTGCCATACATGCCTGGCTCACTTAATCTGAGAGCTCCAGCATGTCTCTTTTCATATAGTCCATGGAGGTGCATCTCAGGTCATTCACGCACACATGAACAATGACAGAGTGATACTTGTAGTTATTGTGGAGTAACCTGACTGGGTGTGTTATGTACTGGATTCTGGCACCTGATAGACAGCTGACTGTTGCCTCCTCCATATTCAACCTAGTGACTGGGACATCTGTGTGCCTCACTATAGTGTCACCAATGATTACTGTATCAGGCAAGGTGATTAGCCTTTGGGGCTTAGGTTGAGGGGCACACTGTGTAGGTGAGATATGTGTCCTGTGGTTTGTGTTGTGTTGTGGTGGTTGAGTGGGTGTCTGTCTTGGTGGTCTCTGCTGTTTGAGTACGTGTCTTTTGAGTGCCTCTGTGAAGGTGTGGGTGTGGTTATTGTTTGTATGTCAGAGCTGTGATAGTGGGTGTTCTGGAGGGGTATGTGTTCTATGTGGTGTGTTGCAAGAGTTGACCCTTCTCCTCTTGACCAGCTAGTCAGTCTTTCCTGGAGAGTGCATATCTTCCAATTCGGTGATATAGGGGTATCTCTCATAAGTCTGAGTGCTGGGAGTTTAGAAGCGAGTGTTGTCTGTTTACATGAGGCAGTTCCAACAGTGCCTCAGAATGCCCACATGCATCAGGTTAATGGGCAAAAGCACAGACAACTGCACTTTAATCATGGCAGGAGGGGTGGTCATAACTACTAAGTACTGGAGCTAATTCCATGAGGAATGACTACTGCTAATAACTGTCGGGTGTGTTAGAATAATTGATAAAAAACTGTTGAAGTGTAAAGTTATTAGGCTACTTGAAGTGCAGGAGAGAAAGAACTGAGGACAGACTTTCTGGCACCTGTAACAGTTTACCTCAGCTGTACAGTTATCAGCACCTTTGGCCAGTTGTCAGCCCAGTAAACTCTGTAGCGCATGTGATAACTGCGTAACACTATAGATCGGTAAGTGTGTGTGTGTGTGTGTGTGTGTGTGTGTGTGTGTGTGTGTGTGTGTGTGTGTGTGTGTGTGTGTACCTTGGGTTAAGGTGAAATCATGTCAGCTCTGTGGTGTGTCTGATAACTGCGTAACCCTATAGTAAAAATAACTAGACAGGTAGGGGTTCTAATCTCACTATGGGCACCTGTTTGTGTGGGAATCATATACTGTGCATATTATACCATTTTGAGTTGTGTACCACACTGTAAACTTCCCATCACCCTACTTTACTAGGCCTGCCGATATCATTCACCTTAGAAGTACCTTGGGACTAAATTAAATCGTATAAACTATGTGGTGCATCTGATAACTGAGTAACACTATAGTAAAATAACTAGATAGGTAGGGTTTCTAATCTCACTACTGGGAACTGTGTGTGTGTTTGTGTGAGAATCATATACTGTGTAAATGTGTTAAACCATTTTGAGATGTGTACCAACCTGTAAACTTCCCATAAGCCTATTTTACTAGGCCTGCTGATGCAATTCACCTTAGAAGTTCCTTGGGACTAAGTGAAAGCATGTAACCTCTGTGGAGTGCCTGATAACTGCGTAACATTATAGTAGAAATATATAGGGGTTCTAATCTCAGTACTAGCAACTGTGTGTTTGTGTATGTCTTTGGGTGAAGATCATATCCTGCTTGTCTGATACCACTTTGATTTGTTTACCATCCTTGCCTGTTTACCACATCCCAATGGCATCACTTTATATACTGTGGTAACAGCATCTGCCTCACATGCAGCATGTTAAACCATTGTGCACACCATACCAGTCTTCTGTACAAATGTATATGGAATATCCAGATGCTTGCAACCTATATGTGGTCTGTGTCCCTTAACAATGCCCACGTATGTGATATTGTTGCCAAATCAACTACAGTGAGTGTAGAGACACACATGCCAGCATCAGGCATCACACCTGACTGAAACATTATGCTAATACAACATCTGCTACACTATCACTTGTCCAGGCTTGTACGAGCAATACATGACTCCACATCCTGTTTCTGTTGGTTTATATCATCATCCATGAAGGTGTTCAGAACATTATGCATTGTAAGAGGTAGTGTGTTATGTCTCTTGCATATAATCTATGTGGGCCATGCCATGTGTATGTAGTAGTACAGTACATAAAGGTGGAAATGTAGGTTTACTAATCTGTCTATTGCCACTGTGTTTATGTTACTGTGTGCACATTCCCTGTGTCAGTTCTTACTGTGTGTATGCAAATAATATACCATTTTGTCTCCCTGTTCTACCCGGTGAACTCAGGAATACATACCACAAACTTGTCATACACAGTATCATGCATGCCCTCATCAAGTGCATCAGGGTTGAGTGTATGGGAAAGACATGGGAGGGCCAACAGGTGATGACAGGTGAATCTGTTGCAGTTAATGTAATGGCTACACTGTGAGGGACCTCTTGACAGTACTGGAGTAACCTGTTCTATTTGTATGAGCCTGTGGTACTACACAACGCTGAGCTGACATGTCTGAAAGCTACCTGTCTGTGACAAGGGGTATGTATGCAAGGTCACACTGTCTGGCAACTGTGTTCCTCACACACTTTTGCATGCATACACACCTGGTACATGTAATATAAAGCTGTACCTTGCCTGTGACATGGTCGGTGTATTATTCAAGTGGAAATAACCTGCGAGTATGGTAGCTGTACGGTTCCAAAAATCTTTAGTATAATTCAAAAAAGCAAGAGCCAGCAAAACAGTGACAATAAGGTTTATTGTGATTTTTTTGAATTATGGTCAGTGTATTCCCACTCTGCCATAATCCCTCTCGGGAATGTCTGCAGCACCATAGCCTGCAGACACACAGACACCTGAAACACAAACAGAATGCAGCATGTGAGACTACATTCAATCAGTGGTACTAACAGCAATAATGCATCCTGGCTAATAAGGTACATACACCTGTATGTTTACCCATAACAAATGCAAGCAGACAGCACCTTACATAGTATTATATAGCTACACTGTACTATATTTACCCGGTGCATCAGACCAATATTAGCATATTCTTACATCGAACGTACAGATGACAGGGATGTGGAACAGGTGTCATCATAAGCAAAGGGTGTGGTGTGGGTTCACCAGAGGCCTAGGCTGGGCCATATGGTTGACATCATGTGTGTGTGTTTGGAGGGGAATCCAATCGATGGGCTGTGCAGAAGTGCTGTGTGTCTGGAAGTGACCACACAGTCATGCCATGTGGCTGCCCTACACAGGAGTAAGTTGGAAAACTGTGGACCATACATGGCAGGGTGTCCAGTTCACCATCTCCAGCAATGGACATGGGAACTGGCCCTGCCAGGGGTATCACTGGCACAACGAGCACCAAGGCCAGATGCAGTACTGCTTCCTGATGGTGACTTCTGTCTGCTGGATCCATGCTCCTGATGGGACTGGACAGGACCATATGCCCATGGCCTGCTCCGGTATGATGTGGACAGCAACCCCCCTCTATAGTGCTGGTATCACTGCCACTATAGAAGTGGAAAGGTGCATGGCCCCATAGACTATCAGCTGTTGTTGTTGATGACCTACGTCTACATAGCCGATGCCCATCTCCCACCACACGATGTAGCACAGACATGCCATGGTCAAAGATTACCAAGGTCTCACCTCACCGACTATTCATGACCTCAGTATTTTGATGTGTGGTCTCAACAAGGTCATGTATGTCGCCATGTAAATCAGCAAGAGTTGCATCCAACACCTAGAGTATTTGTCTGGTGTGGCATTCAGTATGTGCCTGTGCATCCATGACAGCACAAAACATGCATCTGGTGATGCTTGCTGTGGCACTTAATACAGCAAATTGATGAGCGGTGGTCCTCCTGTGAGCACCCCTGTCCATCCACCTGTGTGGGGCCTTGCTGGCACTCTGTCTATGGCCAGTGTCTACACTCACACTTGCCATAGTCAAAACACTAGCCTGTTCAATTCCACCACCTGCCAACTGTCCATCATCCGTGGCCACTGGTGACAAGGTATGTGTGGGCATTGTCACTGCATGTGGGGATGGTGTGGACAAGAGTGGGATGCTAACCAATGCTAAAGATTCAGCCCCGGAGAACCTCACCTGTACCTCACTATTCCTATCATCATTATCAGAGTCTGCAGAGATAATGACATCATTTTCCAAGTGGGAAGGACACCAAACCCCATTGCCACCTTTGAGGGGAAGACAACATATGTACATTAATGCCTGCACTTTGAGATTGGTGGTACACACATGCAACCATGTGCGTGTGAGCACACACACACACACACACACACACACACACACACACACACACACACACACTCACACACACACACACTTACAGGTGAGGTGGCACAAATCTGTTACACAGACCACACATTACCCAAATGGTGGCATGCATGACACACGGCTATCAACGTCATGCATTGCAGCCAGTTTTACTGCATGAAACTTATAATATAGAGCTCTGGGATACCTGATTAGTGTTAGTAGGTGATGGGCCTTCCCCAGCACAGACTGTACCCATGTGCACATTATTGTTGTTAACCTGTATAGCACAGTGGCAAGTATTACAGAACATACCTCACAACTCTACAGCATGCGTAGATGTCTGGCTCATATGTTTGCTCTGTTTCTCATAATCCCTGTGTTTCTGTAATACATAACTGGGATGATCTGAGGAGTGACATCACTGATTAATGGCATACATTTGAGTGTCAGACCTCCAAACCAGCAGTAAATATATCATCACACAATTCCTGTTACACCACCAACCTTCTAAGCTTACAGTGGATATGATAAGTGTACACAACCCTGTTAACATGCCACGTTCTCCAAATATCTGAGATGACACCGCAATAATGCATTCAAATATGTTACCCACCTTTCATGTTACATATGAACTGTGCAATCCAATCGATAAACAAATGTGTTATGTATAAAATATAATGACTGCAATATGTACAATATGGTGGTTGCATAAGTGTGCACACCCTTAAAATGATACTTTGTTGAAGCACCTTGTAAGTGACTTACAGCATTCACTCTTCTTGTGAAGGTGTCTATCAACATGGCACATCTTGACTTGGCATTATTTGGCCACTCTTCCATGCAAAGGTCACACAACTCTGTCAGATTGCAAGGGCAGCTCATGTGCACAGCCCTCATCAGGTTACATTGGGTTATGTATATCTGTTGTAGGTCTAGGGTCTGGCTGGGCCAATCCATAACTATGAATGTGTTCAGGTGGAGCCTTTCATAGGTAGCTTTAGGTGTATGCTTTGGGTCTTTGTCATGTTGAAGGCTGACACCCCTCCCCATTCTCAGCCTTCTTCCAGATGCCTGATAGATTTGGGCCAGACATAAGTGTTATTTGGAACTGTTCAGAATTTTCACCACCATGACTAAAGGACCAGTTCTGGCTTTGGAACATCATCCCCCCAGTAGGCCACTGGCACCAGCATGATTCACCTTGGGGATGTTGGTATTCAGGTTAAGAGGGGTGTTGCTTGTGCACCACACATACCTTTTGGTATTGTGGCTGTGAGGTCAATCCATAGTCTCATAACAAGATAACACTTTTTCATACATGCCTTTGGGAGACTTGATGTGCTGTATTGCAAGTTGTATCCACCCCTGGATGTTTTTGGTTTTCTTTTTTTGAAAACAGCTTTATTGATTTTACATAAAATCTCATAAGTTTTAACAGAAAATTGCTCAAACAGGTTAATACATTGAATAATAAATAGAAAACAACTAAAGTACTTACAATGACATCCACTAACCATATCCAATAAATAATAAAGTTTTAGGAATTCATGAAATAAATTATTCATATATAACAAATTCTGTAAATATTCAAGGTAGGGTTTATACTTTTTTTAACAAATTCTGTAGATTTACTCACATATAATAAGCATGAGTTTTCCTAGTTGTTCTTGAATTTATGGTCAAAATCTGTAGGAGACATACATGCATTATACCATTCTTAAACTCAGTGAAAGTTGTAGGGGAGTCAGAAATCCAATTTCCTGCAATGGTCTTTCTGGCCACAGCAAGTATTGACCATAGTAAGGGAAATTTTATTTTTTTAAATAAAGTTTGGTATGGGAGTGTTAAAAAGAGACACAGAACTACTTAAGATTAAATTATCGGTAAGTAAGGCTTGTAATAATTTATTGACATTCTCCCAATAAACTTTAATTCAGAGCAGTCATAAAACATATGTGCCCATTGTATGTTAGACCCTAACTTACATTTAATACATAAGTTTTCTTTTTTATTCATTAATTGAGGTGTATAAAAATATCTATACAAAAATCTCCAGGTGCATAATCTCTATTTGAGGGAAAATCTTGTTTTTCCAGCTGATTCTAGTATATTTAATTTATTTTGGTTGCTGGGAGACTCATTATTAATTGTAAAATAATAGTTCCAGAAGTTTTCTGGGCAACTATATGTTTCATCTCTGATGAGTCTATATATATAAAGGAAAGCTTACCTGAATAACAGAATTTATGTTGTAGGATTAATTAAAAAAAACTAGTAAAATAAGACAGTCTTGCTTAATTGCAGGAGTGATCGAGTCTAGTTTATTAATTAGGAATAGTCTAAGGCTTTGCATATCCAGCCATAAAGATTTATCCAATTCAAATTCTTGTATTATCAGATCTATGCTCTTGACTTTCCTGTCTGAAATCAACTGAAACCAAAAGTTTAGTTCTTTCTGTTTAAGGAAAGAGATTTTATTTAGATCAGATGTTAACAAGGTTTCTTGGGTAAAAGCAATAGAAAATATAAAAAAAAAAAATCCATTCTTTGTAAATGAGTTGGTTATATATATACTTTCTAAAAATTGTTAGGATATTAAAGATATAATTTGTTGGATGTTTTGGTATAATATATGTAGTAAAATAATCTTTTAAAATCCATAACATTCGATTATTTAATAATTCCATTTTATGATTGTGGCTTTGTTATTAATTACATGCTTATTATTTCCCAGTACATTTTCCATTTGGCTAAATATGATGTGTCTAATAATTGCACTAATGTTCTTATTATGGAGGAAATTTAATATAAGTTTAGATCTGGAAAAGCTATTCCCCCTTTGTTCCAACTGTTTAAGTGATATTTAATGGCTATTATTGGTTTCTTGGGGGACCAAAAGAATTTTAATAATACTTAGTTTACTTTTTTAGTTAAGAGTTTTGGTAGGGAGTAGTAAAATAAATTGGATAATATAAAGAATCTTGGGAAGGATTATAATTTTTATAACTGTTAGTGTTTCTTCACTTGTGAAAAAAATGCGTTCCATTTCATTAAAAGTGTTTGAATGTTTTCATAACATTTATTATAGTTTAATTATTGATGATTTCTTTAGCTAGAATGATTCATAAATACATAATTTGATCAGTGTTTGGTTTATATTTATTATCTTCTATATTTATTTTGTTTTTACTTGAGAATATGGGTGAGATCTTGGTTTTGCTGTCATTAAACAATAAGGCTGACATTTTTTGAAATACATAGATGAAATCAAATAATGAAGTTAACAAGGAGTCATTTCCTTTTGAAGTTATAAGGACATCATCAGCAAAAAAGCTGAATTTTAGAGGATGTTTCAGTATTAAATTCTAGTCCTTCTATATTTTCGTTTTTCCTTACGTCATTATCCCAGGGATCCATTATTACAGTAAATAGTAAGGGAGAAAGCGGGCATCTTTGTTTTGTTCCTTTTACAATAGGTATGTTAGTTGATATAGATGAGGCAATTTTAAAATATGCTAAAGCCCCTTTATATAGGTGTGCTAATAAATCAATAAAATTTTTTGAAAAGTTTAGACATTCAAGTAATATGAACAAATAGTCCCAGTTTATTGAATTGAAAGCTGCATTTATGTCCAAACTTATTAATGTCAGGTCTTTTTTCTTTATTTGAGAATAACCAATTAATGCTAAAGTTCTTTTAATATTATCAAATGTGTTTCTGTTAACTATAAAGCCTGTTTGATCTTCATCTATTAAATGTGATAGGAATTTCCTTTGTCTTTCAGTATAAATATTCATGAACATTTTATAATCCACATTCAATAATTAGATAGGTCTGTATGAAGGACAAAATGTTGTGTCTTTGTTAGATTACAAGACAGGCAATATAAATGTATATTTCTATGAAGGGGGTATTATGGAGTAAAGTAAGAGCACTTTTAGATAATTTTATATAGCTCTGGTATGATACCATTGTTACCTGGTGCTGTGTTTTGCTTAAGTTTACTAATTTAGATTTGAATTTCTGAATAGGTTATTTGTTTATAAGTTTTGTTTATTGTTTGTTTAGTTTATTATTAATATTTTTATTAATAAATTATTTTGTTTTATCTTTAGGCTATATTTTGACTGTGTTCTGATTTATTGTAAGAAAATGATCTCTAAATGTATATATTATGTCATGTAGATTAAAGACTTTTTTTCTTTTTATGTGAGTATATCTCTTTAATATAATTATGTTTACTCATTCTTTATGTCTTGTTTTTAAGGTTAGTTAAATATTTGGGTTTTAGTGAGTAGGTAAGAAATTTATATTTTTCTAAGCAAGTCATGGTTTTGTGGTGTAGTATTTTACTATATTCCTTATTCAGTTTGTCAACTTCGTCTCTGATATTTTTATTTATAAGGTTGCCTTTGTTACTAATCTGTAGTATGTCTAATTTATTGTGTATTGCTTTTAGGTCCTTGTTTCATGTTTTCCTTTTATTGAAGTGCCATCTATTTATTTGCCCATATAAGTATGCTTTTTAAGCATCCCATGTGTATAAGTCTGAAATGAGGAGTTTGTAGTTATAAAGTCTTGTATTTCTTGATTTTAAAATGATTGGAAGTCTTTTAGTTGTGTAAGGTAAGCAGGGATTCTTCTTATTTGCATGTTAAATGTTACATTAATAAAAAGCTCAAAGACAATGGAATTATGATCAGATAAAGGACATGATATAATCTTAGTTTTAGTTAAATCATTAATTATTTGAGTGGAAAATAATATTCTATCTATCATAGAGTATGATTTGTGTCTATTGGCATAGAATGTATATTGCAGTGACTTAGGGTCGGCATGTTCATGAATGTCTATAAATGATAAGAATCAATAAAACTTATTAATTGCTTAGCCTGAGAGGTTATTTTCCTTTTCCCCTAAAGTGCTGGAATCATTTTCATTTAAAGTACAGTTAAAATCTCCTGGTATGATAATATTACCTCCTGAATGAAGGACCACCTGATTTTGGTGTTGTTTAATTGTATTAGTGCCAATACCAGGCAACCAATAAATGTTAACTAATGTACATGTTTTTATTTATTTCAATTATAGCCAGACAAGGCATCCCTTTATCATCTTGATAGGTTTTAATTATTCTTGGTGTAGATGATGATTTCTTCAAGAGTATTGCTACTCCCCTTTTTTTGCTTGAATGCTCTGAACTCACTAAGATCATGTATTTATTAGTGTTTAAAGATTTAATATTATCTTTCAATAGGTGTGTTTCTTGTAAGAAAATCATGTTAGATTTATGTAGGGCTAGATATTTATATAAGCTTCCTCTTTTACTTGGATTATTTAGGCGATTAATATTTATTGAAATACCTTTCAATAAAACCATTATAAATGTATACAAATGTTAAGCTGGTATATGACATTTCCATATCAAGTAGGTTTCTTATATCTCCCCCTCCTGTATAAAAAATGTTTAATCTATTTTCCTCAATTAGTGCTTTATAGTGGGTAATGCATAGTTTGATGTTATTATGATTTGTATTCTTGTGAGTATTAAATATAATGGATGTCAGTTGTGAAAGTTTTATAGAGTTAAGTATACATTGACAATTATTAAAAAATAATGCTGCACCCAGCCTGGAGTTATAAACTCCCTGCCCCAGTGATATCAACCACTTAGAACTATCCCCCTAGCTGTATCAACAGAAAAACAGCAACCACTTTATAAATATGAATAGTAATTGAGTTTAAGTCATTATATTGACTGTTATTTCTTCATATAATTTAACTGTTTATATTATTATACATCTCATCTGTTAGGTACCCTTGAGTGATATAATCTATTTTGTACTCAAGACATTAAGGTTGAAGGATGAGGAAAGCAAATATTTAAACCTTGAATTTCTACTCCATTCTCAGAGGGTTTGCTTTAAGAATTAACACTTTTTTCTCACCTTACATGACAATAGGCTCCCTTTTCTGTCAGACAGTTTTTAGTTCTTAAGACAAAACCTTTTCTTGCTTTGCTCAGAAAAAGAAAAGCTTGACTTTTAGAATCAATATACAAAATGTCACCAGCATTTAGGCAAATCCAATTAGATACCAACTCTCTTTTGTTAAAAGATTTTTTAGAGTTTTGCTTTCTTTTCTATTTTGTCCTTTAACTGCACTGAAGACACTATTTTGTTACTGAAGCAAGTGTCTGCATGGGCACAGAATTAATATTTTTAACAGTTATCTGAAGAGAAAACTTCTTTTTTCTCTTTTTTTCTCTCTTTCTTCCCTTCTCTTCCCTTCTCTTCCTCTCTTCTTTTTTATTGACACATGTTATACATAGATATTTGTTTATCAAGGTTCAAGACAGCAATTAATATAATACAGTACTACATGCCCTTTGCCACAAGCTTTTTCCTGTTGCTCAAACATCAATTACATCTTAATGTTGTATATACTTTGCCTCAAAAACACCTAGTAAAGTCAGTGTATAATGCAACATATCTAATCACCAGCAATACCTAATGAAATTAGGCACTGTAAAGAAAAAAAAGTGACTTCCAGATATAGCATATTTCCTTGCCATTATTTTTTTTAGCAAACATTACTTGTACACAAAATGTTTCAAGCAGTAAACACTGAAGCATGTTGTTTTAGAAATAAAGCATCTTTCATCAGACAGCATTGGCATAAAGTGCTTTTCACTTTGCTAATTCTTCAGTACAATAAATGAGGGATTCACATAAACAATATATTTTTTCTTTCTTTTTCCCTCCACTCCCCTCACATTTACATATAGATAGATAGATAGATAGATAGATAGATAGATAGATAGATAGATAGATAGATATATAGATAGATAGATGTCTGTGTTTGTTTCAAATATACTTAAATAAAAGATATGCAGAGTTTCTCTATTGGATTGTTATACATTAAAATGCATAAAAATTATATATATGACCACAGGCACCGCCAATGGGGGTGAGGGGGCCCAATCAGCATACGTGTTACATGTACCGATATCCCCCCCAGCCTAACAGGTGAAACATATAAACAAACAAGCAAAGTAAAGAAACCACTTCTTCCCAAAAAACAGGTAGGATACAACCACTGGGGGAAACTCTGTGGACCCACTAAGTCTAATCTAGAAACATAGACAGGTTCGTCCCATGTGGGACAGGTCAAAAATTTAATAGGATTTTTGGCCTTTTTCTACCAAATACACAGATGGCGGAGTACGTATATTCGTTGACTACAAGTTTGGAAATGCCTGATGTTCTTTGGGTCGAGACAATGTACATGATGGATCCTGAGAAGTGGAGAATGGGCAATGTGTAGTGGTGTGGTTAGATTCGGCTAGAACCTGCAGGAAGGATGATTGCTGTGGAGGAGGAAGGGGAGGGAAATATGGGTATGACATTATGGACCGAGGCAGGCCGGAGTTGGATGGACCCATTCTAATGGGGCAAATCACCTAACTGTCAAGTGTAATCATAGCCTCACATCAGGCCTGGTGCCCACTGAGTGGTGCACAGCTGCAGTTATCCCATTCCACAAGGAGGGATCCACCTTGGATCCCAAGAACTACCATCACAGCCTTCTGATGAGCCTGAGTTGCAAGGCCATGGAATGCATTACCATGAAATTTATGCATGCAGACTTTAGCGTCCCTCAAACACTGGACCCCACACAGCTTGGGCTCATGCAGGGCCAATCTTTTCTTCTGAAACTGATTGACTGCTTTGAATCAGTCTGCAGAGCTGTTGAAGAGGGTAAGACCTCGCCAAGCCCTTCAACACCATCCCCCAATCTGGAAACATAGATTAATGTACTAAGCTGGACATAAATCTCTATGCCACTCGATGGTTTGCCACATGGCTGACTGACAGAACCCAAACTGTAGAAGCAACTGACTCCAAATCCAGCTCCAGAAAAGTGACAAGTTGAGTACCTCATGGTTCAGTCCTGGGACCACTGTTGTTTAGCATCTATATCTGAAGTACAGGCCAACAGTACGGGATGACTGCAAAATGGGAGTCATTATGAGCCTGTCTGTACTGCATGATATGTTACTGATACCAACCTAACATCATATAGGTGGGATAGAGTACTGTTAACATCTTGTGCCCTTGTCGAGTAAGGTCCTGATTATGGGATCTGCAACAGTTGGTAGTGTATTGCAGGGCAGATGTGTTTGACTGTGGGGGGGATACCTATTTGTGCAAGACATATGTTGTTTGTGCCTGTCAACTCCATTAATGGTGCATGTGGACCTATATGCTTTTGCTATGTTCCTAATTTTTCTGCAGATGTATGTCTGTATATACCTATATAGATATATATATCTGCTTACATATCTATCTATATATATATATATATATATATATATATATATATATATATATATATATAAATATATGTACACACATGGATCTATATCTACATATATAGATATGTTATATCCATTTAGATATTTATATATATATATATATATATATATATATATATATGTATACACACACACACACACACACACACACACATACATCTACATGTTGAAATGCATTATTTGTACTGTTGAATAACTGTGCTCAATAATATGTTTGTGAAAACACAATGGTTATGTATGTCTGGCATGGCATAGTGGTAAATCACTTTGGCTATGATGTGCAGGATCCTGGGTTTGAGCCTAGCATAGGCTGTTTATTTTGTTGCTAGGCAGAGCAAGGGCCATTGGATACAGAGTGGTTAAGGCACTTTAAAGCAGTTGTAAGCGGGTTTGCATGGGTTTGCGCGATGGTAAGCACTGCTAAGTTCTGGTTACTGTTTCTTATACTTAGTTAGTTCCTGAATTGCTTAACCTGTGTAGGCAATGCTTACCCCTGTGCAAACAGGCTAAAACCCGCTTACTGCTGCTTAAAAGTGCTTACTCTGGCTTACCCCTGTGCTAATTTATTTAAAAGAAAAGAAAAAGGGGTTGATAGGAAAGTGGTGAAAAAAGGGGCACAAAGAGGAAAAGACAGTAGGGAAAATAGCCAGGGATGTGCAGGAAGGGTGTAGGGAAGGTCCATAGCTGCCCATTTCCTCTACAGCAACAGCTGTGCATATGCACTGAATTTGGAGGTAGATATGGACACTGAAACCCCTGAGAAAGGGGTGAGGATAACAATAATATGTTGTGATGCCAATTAGATGACATTACATGTGTCCAGTGGACACAGGTGCAAAGTGAACAGCTATGTATGGGGCGAGATTTTGTGTTTGGGAACAGATTGCCCTTTCTTTTTAAGGTGAGAGTGGGATGTTGGGGAAGGAGAGTAGGTATTCTTGGAGAGGATAGGTTCATTAGGATGACAGACAAGACAGCATACAGGGGCAGTATATGACACATGTGGGGGGCGGACACCTTGAACGGAGAGGGGTGTTTTGAAGTTGCAAGTCCATGAGCCCCCAAATGGAAACAATGGGACTGAGGTCCCCACTCATGGGTAGTCACCACTGCACCTTCACAGCCCCAAAGGTGGCTGTGGTGGGAGCTGGGTAGGAGGTGCAGACTCACCCTCTGATTGCATCATGCGGCCCTCAAGCTGGCATAGGTGATCTTGAAACTCTTTGCCAAGCTCCCTACACACCATGTCCTGGACCTGATGGTGGGTAACAGGTTCCTTTCCTCCCCCACTACCAGGGGGGGGGGCAAGCACCATCACCTGCAGCAGTTCCACCCAAAGGTTGTGCAGGTGCAATGGAGGAGGAGGTCCCAGGTTGGGACCCAGACTTGCTGGTGCCTGATGCCATGGCCAGCTGAGGTGGGACAGGTGGGTTGACTGACATCGGCATTCCCATATGGGCTATGGTGTTACCGTTTTACAACAGATAAGGGCCAGTAATAGTCAGCAGCAGTCAGGATTACTTATAAAAGCATGCATATATATTCCCATTACCTCAAGACACCAAGTTTAGAACAGTTGCAGAGCAAGGGGAATACATGCACATTTACTGCATGACATATGTACAAAGGGTGACAAACGTGTGAGTAGTGTTATGAACGCTGGCACAATACTGGCATGGTGCTGTGTTAACCTCAGACATTTACTGTTGTACCACTGTGTTTTGTGTAGTATGTGCAAGATATGAAGTCAGTA
Organism: Protopterus annectens; assembly: GCF_019279795.1. Classification (NCBI taxonomy): domain Eukaryota; kingdom Metazoa; phylum Chordata; order Ceratodontiformes; family Protopteridae; genus Protopterus; species Protopterus annectens. The sequence goes on from NC_056728.1 coordinate 1,186,995,265, forward strand.
ACTCTCATGGCTGTCACCATGTACTGACTGCAATCCTCACACTATGCTTCTGCCATTCTCAGATAGGTTTTCTGTGAGTAACACAAGGAACAAAAGGTTCAACACACTAACCAGTCTGCAGATGACCCTACAGATGGGGGTTTCCTTGCAAACATTGCACTGTCATGGCAGAGTTTAAAACAGACAGACTAGCCATAACCACGCACACCCTGTTAAACTGACATTACTCTAAATTAAGAATAGCAACACTTACATTCTGTAGTCATGTCTGGAGCATCCCCTCCTGTCTGTTGGCCTTTTTCCACAGTGTATGTTGTTGGAGGTAAATCCCAAAACCATCTGTGATGCTTTTTGCCAAACACCAGATCTAGGTTCCACTCACAGTGAATGTCACGACCCAACACCAACATGATGTTCCTTGATATTGTAGTGTGTTTCCATGCAATTGGCTATGGGAATGTTACCACGGCTGTTTCACATTCAATCAGCTAGAGGAGGACTGCAACTGGTGCAGAGGCCATCAGCTGATCATGACCAAGACGTGCAAAACACAAGCTGCTACCTAAGCAGAGCAGGTATAGATATCCACATCCACCAGAAATGGTGTGGGTGGGACAGAGAGAGACAAAATGCATCAGGAAAGGTGTGGGAAAGTAAAATTGAAGCATGTTTGTGTGACACTCATACCAGTACAGGGATTCATACCCCTAACTGACAATGCATTACTATCACATGTGCATGCAGTTATTGCATGTGCCACATAGCTTACATGTTGGTGAGCTTTCCAAAAATATATGTGCTGATGAGTGACATTGGTTCATATGTTCATAGGTTCATAAGTAGGTACTAGGCTATTGGCCCTAGGGCCTATATAAGCCTAGCCAAAGGTACCCTGGCTTTCGCCACCCAAGAAAATTATTTTCCTGTGCCACTGTCAAGCAGAGCCACATAAGTGATCCCCAGGGTGAATTTCCTATCTCCCATCCAATCATCAAGATTTTTCTTGAACAGTGCTAATGAGGAGATTTGTTTGATATAGATAGGTAGTTTGTTCCAGAGTATGGGAAGTCTCTGGGACAGGAATCTATCCCTCCAACATGTTCTGTTTATTGTGGTGATGAGATTTAGGTCCCTAGACCGTGTAGCTCATAGGGATTGGGATTTCTTTAAGTGGAGCATGTCTAAAAGCTCTGGGTTTGACATAGCTTTGTGTGTTTGGCAGAGATTGCCTCTGAGTAGGCGATATGCAGCGGAGTAAAGCTGCAGTTTTTTGAGATGGTCTGCATAGGGCATCACTTTGAGGCCTGTAATCCTCTTTGTGAGGTATTTCTGTGGCCTTTCCAGTTGTTGTAGATATCTTGTGAGGTACATATCAAAAGGGGCATTGCACTCTATAATGGGTCTAATGAGCGAAGAGTAGAGGGGAACAATGACCTCTTTTTTCCTGGATGAGAAACCGTTTGCGATGAGGTGTGCCACATAGAAGGGTTTCCTGACTACTGTGGTGATGTGATTATCAAAGGAGAGACTACTGTCCACCTGTGTCCCAAGGTCTCTTATCACACTTTCCATGTTAAGTAGACTACCACCTATGTGGTAGTTCATGGGTACTGAGTTTTTACCAAAAGGAATGACAATGCACTTTTTGGCATTGAGCTGGAGGCCATGGCCATGCAACAGTGATATCGTACAGATACGGTAGGTGTTGCATACGTGCCTGTCCACATTGACTGGTGTCAGCGGCAACATAGCCACACTCTCTAAGGGACTCATACACATTGCCGCACTTGCCAGGGTCAGAAATACACTCCCTACCTAGTTATTTTACCACAATGCAGTACTGCACAGGTATCACATGCACCACAGGAGCTACTGTGCTGTTCTATGGACAAAGGGCATGTGAAGGTGTCTGACAGTTGGAATGCTTCAGTATGCCAATGGAAGTTGTACCAGGTATGAATGTGGATGGAAGCATCATACACCACACACAGGGACATAGGGTGCCAGTACTGACGTGCATGTGTGCATTGCTTCACGGGTGTGTAGCGGTTGGCTGTGCCAGAAGGCTGTACAAGGCTAGGTGAGGGGTATACCTTGGCATTAGGCCACATGACAATGGTCTGCAGTGTGGATCAGGTGTGTAGTATCTGGAATGACCCACATAGGTGGGTATTGTATTCACCATCCTGTCACCTGGGTTACTATTGTGTGTGGCCAGTGCTGTGCAATGCTTGCCATGTATGTGTTCTATAGTCCATTACCTGGACGGTGTCTGAGATGTGCACACATCCCACATTGAAATGATAGGAACCAGGTTCTCTCACCACGAATCACTTAAAATATTCTATAAAAAGTCCAGTTTCACCAGCATAAAGTCATCCAGCACCAATTTTCAGCATAAATTTCACGATAGTCCAGAAGTAATTCAAACAAAAAGAAAGTTTATTAGAATGTGAGCGCTTTCGCGTAGCAACTACTACGCTTCATCAGACCACTCAAACAAAATTTGTGGCCGTAATTATAAATTACACCAGTAACATAAATAGTATAAAGGAAATTTTCCATAATAACTGGAAGATATTAATTATGGACCCAAATATTAGACTGATTGTAGGAGACAAACCTCATTTTATGTTCAGAAATAGTCCAAATCTTAAACGGCTATTGTGTAATGATAATAACCTCCTTCACTTAGCATCTTCTTCTTCTATTAGTCGAAGAATAGGTACCTTTCCTTGTCATAGCTGTAATAGATGCAAATTTATCTCAGAGCTACAAGAATTTCATCACCCTACTATGAATTATATTTTTCGACCAAGATTTTTTGCAAATTGTTGTACAAAAAATCTCATCTATCTTGCCACATGTAAGAAATGCCAGGCATTTTATGTTGGGCTTACAAAAAGATGTTTGAAGGATAGGATATACGGCCATTTGTATGATATGCAGAGAAAAAATGAACTAAATGCTTTAGCGAAACATATAACAGAATATCCTTCACATCAATTTTGCTTTAGAGTTTTAGAAATAGTTACAAATAATAAAAGAGGTGGTGATAACATTGTATTTCTAAACAATAAAGAACTGAAATGGATTCTAAGACTAGGTGCTCACATACCTCCTGGTATAAATAGCTATATTTCTATAAAACCTGTCTTAGAAGCTAGATGAGCCATATGTTTTATACCAAATTTATTCTGATTTTAATTAATTTAGATGTATTTTAAAACAAGATATTTTCCATATGTATATGTGTTCATATTTATATTCGTATATGTTCAGTTTAATATTTATGTCATTTTTATGTGTGTAGAATTCATTAATTCACATAAGCTATATTTATGCCCATATTCACATGCACTTTTATTCTATTTTAATAGTAGTTAGTATTTAGTTTTATTGAGCCATAGTTATGTATTATGTAGGCTCATGTATCAATTTTTATATATTTATATATATTCCATAGTCATGTTCCATGACTCATATTTTTACAATATACCATCACATTCATAATATTCATATATAATATTTATACATATTTACATATATAACTTTAAATAATACATCAATTGTACGTCTCAACAAAATTTATTTTTATTTTTATTTATTTATTTATTTACATGCACATTGTTTAATAATATAACCACATTAATTCTAGTGATATTATTTCATTGACAATTATAAACAGATAACTGTCAACCACCACCTATTTTTCCATGATCTTTTATATGGTTGTTTTTCATATGGTTGCTTTCTTTTATACATAAATATTTTATTCTATATTTTATATCTATTTATTATTATCAAGAATGAACGAATAACCATGTTACATTCTGGCTTTTAGTTAATGCACCTTTGCACATAACATTCAATGGTTAATATTTATTTAGTCAGCATTCCGCTCAAGTTGCGTATATGCTTTCAAAAACAAAATACAACAAAATTCTGTTTGATTTTGGTTAGTATAGAATAAACATAAGGGTTACTGGCAATGTTTGAATGCACTTTACCTGATTTAATTGATTAATTACCTAATTATACTATTATACATATTAACTTTGGCGCCTTTTCACAGTGACTTGTTATATATATGGAAGTTTTAAATGTTAGTACATTGTCTGATGAAGCGTAGTAGTTGCTACGTGAAAGCGCTCACATTCTAATAAACTTTCTTTTTGTTTGAATTACTTCTGGACTATCGTGAAATTTATGCTGAAAATTGGTGCTGGATGACTTTATGCTGGTGAAACTGGACTTTTTATAGAATATTTTAAGTGATTCGTGGTTAGAGAACCTGGTTCCTATCATTTCATTTCCCTTTTTACTACAGGTACTCTCTTTAGCTATCGGTGAAAAAATTTTTTACTGCACATCCCACATTCATATACAATGACATGTGGAAGTGTACCTGGATTGCCAGGCCCATGTTATGCACACAGATTGTTATCATCACATGTGCCACTCCTGACCTCTTGTGGCAGGGCATGCTCATGGACAGTCCTTTGTGGATCACATTTTATGGCACCACAGATGTTGTAGGCATCCATTGAGGAACATAGGAAAGGTGGACTGTCTTCAGTTTTGTGCCTATTTTACTGATGGACAGGGTGCCATGCCCTCTGTAGCCTACTGCAATTACACCATGCTTGCTATCTGTGAACAATGTGCAGGGTACTACCAACATAGCGGTCGTTATCTAGGCAAGTGTGTTTGTGCATGTGACACAGGTTCACAGTGTACTCTGTGTAATACTAGGGTTCCTTAGTTTGTTCACCAGGCCTTGTATCACATGTAGGGGTGTGGATTGGCACCCCAGCATCTCAGATGATTGACATCTGTCATTCTTGTAAGGTGGACATTGTGACATATAATATGGCCACCATATAGGAAAAGTACAAAACCGGCTCCTCAATGGGTCCAGGTGTTACACAGTCATAGCCACCTCCACACAAGTTACAAACACACACAGTTGTCATGGCTGGGATTAGAACTCCTAGCTTAACATACTACACCATTACACAGTTATAGGATGCGCCACAGAGATCATTGGGATATTTTTCCCCAAAGGTGTATTTCACAGTTGATGTTGTCAGCAGACTTGCCAAAGTAGGGCAATGGAGGTTGTAGTGCTTGTGAATGGCCTCAAAAGCATTGCTCCCTACACTGAAAAAGGAACACAAATCCCAAACCCAGGACCTGACACAATATGGGCACAAGATGTTAATATTACCCCATCCCACCTGTATGATGTCAGGCTGGTATCAGTAACATATCATGCAGTACAGTGTGGCTACCATAGAGGATGTACAATGTGGACTCACTCAACATTCCTAGGATTCATATACACAGACACATATATGCAGATACACACACATATATATTATGTAACTACACATATGCACACATACATATATATATATATATATATATATATATATATATATATATATAGGGAGATACATATGTAGAGGGTACGCACAATATGGTACAGCCACTATGGCTACAGTCACCAGCATACCACATGGACACTGTATGAGCCAAACATACAAGTGACACCTGTTGCCTGCAACATATACCAACAGACAGGTCATGGGATATAACACCACACACAGGTTTACATACATGCTGAAGCTTTATTTGTGTACTACTACAGTAGTATATGTCATGTCATATAGCTGTGTAGACTCTGAAATACGTTTAGACAGAGTAATGCAACTGTCTAGCAGATAAAAGTATACAGTATTCTGGAAAGGAGTACATATTTTGCTGTCCAGGCCAAGGCCTTCAAGTAGTACAACAGTAGACACAGACTGGGCCACAGAATAACAAGCAATCAACTGTAAGTAATGCAGCTGTACAGTCCGGCAGCCTCCATCTACAGTCTGTACACAATCCCTAGGGGGTACATACTGAAGTAGACACATTGGGCTGTATCTGTGATATAAAAAGGCATGACTGAAACCATCACAATCAAACTGACAAACAGAACAGTCTGTATGGCAGGAAGCAGTAGGCTTGCATTTACCCAAGGTGAATTGAATGGTAATGTACACCCAAATACCTTAAGGCAGCTTATCCCTGTTACCCCTATAGCATTTACTGACGTCAGTGGCATCTATCCATACAGGGCATGTATATACCGCATGGCATAGCATTTGTGGGTAACATTTGCTGGCTTGCCAGTTGTAGCAGGTGTCCATTGGGAAACATAGGGATGGAGCACTGTATGCAATGCATTGCCTATTGTAGGGATGGGACAGGTTGCCACGTCCTATGTAGTCCACTGCAATCACACCATGATTACCATCTGTGGGCAATATGCAGGGAACTACCAACTTAGTGAATGTTGTGTGGCTAAGTGTCTTTGTGTCCGAGACAAAAGTGGAGAGTGTTTTCTGGGTGATAGAGGTGTTGCCTATATTGTTCCCCATGCCATGATGTCACATGTGGGGGTATAGATTGTGCACACCAGCCACTGTGAAGTTTGACATCTGTTATTCTTGTAAGGTGGACATTATGACATTTGATAGGCCCAACATATAGAAAAAGTGCATAACCCACTCCACATTACTTCGTGCTTCACACAGGATACATATGACATATGCAAGCAGACACACCAAGTCTCACAGTTGCCATGCCTGGGATTAGAATACCTACCTAACTACTACTGCACACTACAGCATTACGCAGTTACAGCACGCACCACGGAGATTAGTGGAATTCTCCATCATCAAAGGTGTATTTCACACTGAGTGAAAGCTGTCTTGCCAAAGTAAGCTTTGCAAAGTAGGGCACTGGAAGGTGTAGTGAGTGTGACTGGCATCAAAAGTATTGCTCCATACACAGACAAACATACACACACAGAGTTGCAGCTGCTATGTCTGGGATTAGAATACCTACCTAACTACTACTGCACACTACAGCATTACGCAGTTACAGAATGCGCCGTGGAGATTACTGGAATACTCCTTCACCAAAGGTGTATTTCACAGGGAATGACATAAGCAGGCTTGACATAGAAAAGCAATGAAAGGTGTACTGATTGGAAGGCTACCAGGGGCAATAGTGCACAGTGATGGACATTAGCTCATCATATGTTTTGCATAATGGGGGTGTGCTGTATGGGACAGGCCTTATGAGAGAGGAGCTGTCTGTCACTGTCTGTCACTCTCTTCCCACATCTAGTATGTGTATGCCTGAGCTGTTATAGTGTGCTGTCCTTGGATATATGTGCATATTCTCATCTGGTGTGTGTGTGCAGAGCATGACTGGTGTGTAATGTGGAGTGTTTGCACAGGCATCTGTAACTGACTGTTGTGTATAGTCCACAGTTGTTTCCAGACATGTGCTTCATTTCTCTAAGTGTGTGAGCATGCCCAGTATGACCCTTCTGTAATTTGTTTTCTGACATGGCCTTCGCTTCTCTAAGTGTGTGAACATGCCCAGTATAAGTGTCTGTATTGAATGTGCGACTCCATTCCAGGTAGGTTGTACTCCAGTGCAAGTATTTGTACTCTACAACTACAGCTGGTAACCTGCTTCTACAGATTGGTTGACAATGTGAGTCGACAGTGGGCAAAGGGTAGTGAGATTGTTGCTAATTATGTCTGTGGTGCTTCTGCTATATTGTTTTGGTGCTGGCAGGGATACTCAGTGATATGTGGTGTTTTACCCTCTGATGTTTTATGTCATCAACTACTGACAGGTATACATCTTTGTTGGCAGTAGGTTCCTGAGGATTACAAGTTGAATGCAGCTTTGTCCAATATTGTGGTGTCCAACCTACATATTCTTGCACACTCATGTCATTCTGGTGTGGAAACTGCAGACACTTGCTGATGGGTCTGTGTATATGGTCCAGCATATTGGTGCTGTTGTGGCTGTGGGTCCCATGCCTGTACAATTATCACCATCACAGGATGGCCATATCATGCTGTGGCCATACCTCCCAGGTATTCAGACTCATTGAGGTCATCCAGAGGCAGGGCTCATTATTCTGTTCATTAACCCTTCACAATTTGGTTTGCAAGCAGGTTTGTGGCCACCTATCCCAGTGTTTGCAGCCATGATAAATATGTGTACACATCATGGTTTCACCCTTCACACACTCCATGCTGGCGATGCTACCACCCCTGTTATCTGTCCTCTTCCTAGCATTATGCACACAATATCTGATAGGTATGTCTATAGTTGCCACTCCATCTCAGCAGTATGTACAGGTTGGTCCACAGTTCATGCATTGGAACATGATGGACATACTACTGGGATTTGTTAACATGTCCTTGCATTTGTGTTTTGTGGACTGTATTTTGTCATTATGTGGGAGTCCATGGGGTAACATACAGTGGCAGTACAGGCGTGACACAGACCTGTGACAGAGGACAGTGGGGCATTGGGTACTGATGCAGATTATCTGTAGCTGGCCAGTGCATTCTGTCAGTTGTACTGACCCAGGCTGCAAAGCAAAGTATTCCCCTGTGTTGACAGGATAGGTATGCAAGGTGGCAATGGCAATTGTTTCTGTCCTTATTAATCCATTGGTGTGGATGCCGGCAGGGTGCATCTTACAGCTATGGACACACCTGCGTGGGACACCTCTTCAGCATGCTGCATTCTGTGAGTATTCAAATAGTAATGTGGGGATCATATTGTACTCATTCACAGCAGCAGGGAGGTGGCCTGTGTGTTACCTGAGGCTGATGGACCGGACTGACTGCATGTGTGCTAGGGTAGCTACTTGCAACTGCCTCATAGGTATATGTGGCTCTTTCCCCTGCTTATGGCTAGTGGGTGGACACCAGCAGCTTGTACATACATCATACCTCTGCCTTTTGTGGTCTGCCAGTGTTTGCCCACAGTATATCTTAGTTTCCCATACTACACAACCAACTGATGTGCTGTGAACCTGTATGTACAAATGGAGGTCGTCTCCATTTCACTGTGAAATATTAAACAGTCTCACTCTACGGTACTTCCACCTGTTTACTGTGTGTATGTCTGGGCCAACGCTCATACCATGCCCATCTTCCAGATGGTGACAGTTATGACATATGTACAAATCATATGGACTACTGCTGCAACATGTCTTGCTGGGATACCAGTCTGTTTGGCACTGCAGTTGTGTGGACTTGCCCCTGTCATCAGCAGTACGGATCATTGGACACCAGAACACACCATCCATGACTATTTGCTGAACACTTTCACACAGCATACCACTCAGAACTACCTGACACACAGAGCTCTGCCTATTGTAAACATGCGACTATCCATCTTGCTGATTTGACCAGCTCAGGTACTCGGTGCTCACTGTTATTAGTCCCACACATGGCTGGTAATACATTTCTACATAGGCTTAGTGGGGGCACACATCACAACTGTGGACATTTCCTACAACCACCTGATATACATGGTACTCTGTTGCCTTCCACACAACAAATTGACACTCAGATCTCTGCATATTATACACATGCAACATTCCATTGTTATAAATGGGGTGGCTCAGGTACTCTGTGCTCTGCTGCTGTGATACCCATAGATAGATGCTACTGCCATACTACATAGGATTGAGGGTGCACACCTGACAATTGTGAACATTTCTGCTATACCCACATGATATTTCAAGAACCCTGTTGGCTTCCACACATCAACCTGACACTCAGAGCTCTGCATATTGTACACATGACTCAGTCCATCCTTCTACTTTGGCAAGCACAGGTACTCTGTGCTCACTGTTATTACTCCAACACATGGATGCTAATACATTTCTAAATAGGGTTTGGGGGGCACACCTGCCAACTGTGGACATTTGCTTTGACCGCACTGGTATTTCTGGTAGTCTGTTGGCTTCCATTTAAATCTGTATTCTGACCTATCCTGCAGACTACAGGCATATCAGTGTAGTACAGAGTATAGGTTTTATTGACCTACATTGCCATTTCAGACTTCCTATCCTTCAGAAATGACACCCCACTTCCCGACCCATTATACTCTGTGTAGGTCTGGAGAGGGGTTGATCTCCGTTGCCATACCTTGAGGACCTTAGCACAGCCTTTCCTTGTGTTCATCTACATCTGTCCTGCTGGCTGAATGGGACTGTTGTTGGGTATGTGAACCTCCATGACATGCATGTGTGTGCCCTATGGACACACATTTGGGCCAACACATGTCCACCAGGTGGAGCTTTGATGCATATGTGCATGCAGTCTATAGCACCAGGGTATTCTGCTATTTGGTGGAAGGGACGCATATTGCTGGTCAACACCTCAAGTGTGTTGAGGAAATATACGTGCTCACTGGCATGTGCTGACATGGCATCCAAGAACTGGTAGAATACTCTGGATTTATGCCTGTGAGATCCCCATGATATCCCCAGTTGTGCTTTGGGAAGTACCTGTGGCTAGTATACCTAGGCCTACACATACCTTAGTATCCACTGGCATGGGTTCCCCTCGGTCAGTATGGTGTGTCAGGTGTGGCCGGCACAGCTCAACAATTTGCTGTAGGAGGTCTCTGTCCACCCTATAGAGCTCCACTATCTCCAGCTCATGTAGCCCCTGGTAGGTTACCCTGGGTCTGTACACTCTTCTCCTACTCCTCACTGTGGGTTGTTCGGCAGCATTCACATCCTCTCCACCCTCAGCCTCTTGCACATGTTGTTCTTATGTTGCCTGCTGCATCCCTTCTCATTTTGTAGGTTTGTTTGTTAAAGTTTCCCTGCTTGTATACACCAGTGCTGTAGAGTTTGGGAAACACCAGAGGTGAAGGTGTTTGCTTAGGTTATAGTGGTGTGCTGGGCTGGGCTGCTGCCTCTGTAATTGGCTGATTTTGATAAATTTTACCTGCCAGCTATGCTAGTTTTCCTTGAATACCTTCCCACTGCTGTTTTCCCTTCCCATTGTCCCCCTGTTTAAGTCTGTGTGTGCGTCACACAAACAGAGTGCTCATATGTGCACACTGCTGCTATTTCCTGGTTTAACTTATTTTTTCTTCCTGTAAAACCTGGTGCGCAGTGCGCACACCTGCTTACACTTTGTAAAGAGTGCTAGGCAGGTTTAGACACACCCCCTAGCTTAGCTGTGCTAAGCTAGGAGCAAAACCAAGCCACAGGGCTCCAATCCACTTACAGTATGCCTGACACACCCACCCATGATGTCACCTACCTACTAGTTTTGCACCCAGCTATTCATATTCTTACACTGTTGGGACCTGCCTCATATGCTGGGGAAAACTGGGATTCGCTATCCTTCTCCTCATTTGCATAGGATTGCCTGTGAATGCATAGTTACATGCGTCACACTGAGCCTCCCCCCTTAGCAACCACTACTCACTGGCCAGGTTGTCTTCTGCCTGCCATTGACTTGCATGGCAGAATACTGGTTTTAGTTAGAATGCTTATTTTATGTTTATTGTTTTATTTTCCCCCCAATCCCATTTGTGCACTGCTGCCCTATGCTTACACAGCTGATATTGGCGAAAAAAAATAAAAGTTGATTTTTTTATTTGTTGTATTGTTTGCAATGCCAATGGCCTTATGCTTGGCCATTGGCATGCTTCCTCAATGATATGCAGCCTTTATTTGGAGCTGTCATGTCTCCGTTTTGTAATTTGCAGAGATGTACTCGGTTACTAACTGAGAACATTTCAATAGATTACACTTGTCCTGCACGGCCTGATTCCAGCTTCCTGTATGGCATATTTACCTCATTTGCATGGTTTTCACCTGCAAATTGGGTAATTTGCATACAGGGGCTGGGAACATTCAAGACTAGTGCAAGAGCGCTCGTGCACTTCAAACGATCACGTATGTGGATCGCTCGGCCACCATATTGCCAACATTACCTCTTACACTAATCATGCAAACCGTGCAGGGCTTTCTGAATCCGGGGGACTGTTTTCCTATGGATAACGATGTTTAGGTGATCATTTCCGTATTCTGTTATTTGCGAATGTAATAACTTCCTGGTTTGACTGTCTCTTTTGTTTACGTCACATATGAGTGACGGTTGGTCCTGAAAGATGTTTGAAGAGCTTGGAGGGGTTCCTACGCTGCTGCAGGAATTGCCATCATGAGGAGGTTTTAGAGTCAAAAAATTGTCTTCAGTGTAAAATAAGCAGGAAAAGTATGAAAAAGGTTCTTCTCTTTATTTTTGCTTTAACTAAGCTGGAGAATGAAGTATGAGGTTGGAAACAGCTCCAGCCTTGCCATTCCAATGACACACATGTAAAACAAGAAATCAAGGCATACAGAAAGTAAATCATAATAATTATATTATATAATTAAAACAATTCCTTTGCATTTTTTCTTTTTTTATAAAAAGAATAAAGCAATAATTCCTCTACACATGTACATAGCCCCCAAGTCAAGGCAGTCCACAGACAAAAAGACCACATGAAAGCAATTCCAACTAATGGCATGACATATAGCAGATGAGGATGTGAGGGAAGAAGGCAAACAAAACGGAGCATGTTACTATATAAGCATTTTTCATAAACATCCATGACTTCCCTCAGACTCAGATTATTTTAAAAAATTATATAATGGGTAGCATTGAAAATATATTGATATTACTATTTAATATATTAAAGTGATGATAACTTATTTTGATTGTACCCATTCATATTTAATGAGTTGGGTGAAACAATAAGTGTAGTAAGTGAAAATTTGTCATAACACTACCCTTTTATATTCAATGCTTTCAAGTCCACCTTATGAAATAAGGAATACTATATACAATTTTATTTTTAGTAGTAATATTTTGAACTTACCTTGTAGGTAATTTAAAAATACAGAAGTTGTTTTTGAATTATAGTATCCATAAGTATGAGAAGGAAACAGAGTGACTATGGTAAAAGTAATTTGTTAAGTCTTTTTTCTTTCTCTGAAGTTTTCCAAGATGTGCTTGATGCCATTCTTTTAAGAGGCGGACGAGCCCATTCTATTTCTTCTATTTTTTTCCAGGATTTTATGGTATTTAACATAAATCAAAGCAGAGTCCAGATCTTCAAATATTTTGGACTTCAGTTTTGCTGGAAACAAGAAATGAGTCTTCACTTGACCTTTTTTTAGTTCTTTTATCAGAGGTAAGAATATCTTTCTTTTGGGTATAAGCATGGAAGAGTAAACATTATCAAAGTGAATTATTGATTCATTAACTTTTATTGGTGTCTTAGCCCATGCAGATTTTAAGACCAGTTCTTTGTCAGATGAGGATAGAAATCTAACTATAACAGATTTTGGAGATTTTTTTTGTTTGTACCTGTTGTAGTTAATGACCAATGGGCTCTTTCTATGCCAAATGATAAAGCTTCTGGAAGGTCAACAGTTTTTGTTAGCCAAGATGTTAGAAAAGTTGTCATGTTGCTACACTCAATGTTCTCAGGTAAACCAAAGATCCTTTTATTATTTCAACGGAACCTATTTTCCATGTCATCTAATTTGTTTTGAAGCATAGCATTTTGTTTAAGAATGAATTCTACGTTGTTTTCATTTTCTTTTATCCTACAGTCCGTGTCGTTGACTGCTTCCTCTATGCCAGTAATTTGAGTTTGTTGTTGTTGCAAGTCTTCATAAAGTAAATCCATCTGCTTAGAGCTTCTTTCTTTAAAGTTGTCACTTTTTATGTCAATTTTATCAATTTTAGTAAAGTCCTATATGTTGGTTAATAAAGTTTGGAATTCTTTTTTAAGACTAGGATCTTGACTGCTAATCTTAGAGAAGCTCGTGATGCTCTTTTCAGACGAGGAGAATATTTCCAAGTATATTTTTGACTAGAAACTCTGCCTTATTCAGAATTTTGTGTTGATATTGTTGTGGCAGAGATTATGTTTAAGAAGGCTAGATGAAAAATAGTTCCAATTTTGAAGTTTGAAGACAAAAATTCCAGAGAAAAGTAGTTGTCTTAGTGGAGCTGTTAAATTCTGCTGTTATTCAGTGCTCATCTTGGGCACGCCCCAATGCTTCCATCTTCTGATCATACCCCATAGCTCAGACATATGTAGACTACAGGAGAGTGTTCTCACATGTAGTACACAACACCACTACTTGCAAGAGATTCCTGCAACTCCCTCAGTGTTGCTGTATGTCTCCTGGCAGCTTCCCCGGCCAGATTTTGACATGTCTTGTCATCATTTTTGTAGGGATGTCAGGTTCTTTTCAACAGCACTTTTGTCCCATATTCAATCCACTTTTTGACAACTGTCTTCACTGTGTTCCATGGTGTGTGCAATGTTGTGGTAATGTTGTTGTACCTTACTCTTGACTTATACATTTCAAATATGAGATCCTTTTGCTGCTTTGTAAGCTGTCTGCAAGCCATGACTGTTGTTGTTGCAGGCAACTGAGCAAATGTCCTGAATATCCTATTTGGACAGCAGAATGTTATTACTCAGAGTACCTTTACTTGATGGCAGGTGTGTAGCCAAGCAGACTGAATGTGTCAGTAAATAACAAGCTGATGCAATAAAATATAATTTGAAGGGTGTACACACATATGCATCCAGCTTATTGTAAGGTTTGTATACTCCACATTTGGTGCTCAGCAGATGGATTGGTTTTACAAGTGAACTGTTCATATCATAGGTCACATTACAGGTTAGAAAAGGTGTGGACTGACATATTATGGTCTCAATTTGTATATATATCACAAACACCTGGCATCTTAACAGGGATGTGTATACTGTTTTGTAACCACTGTATGAGAGCAAAGTTTCACACATGTCCCTACCTTAAGCCATTTGTCCCCCCATTTTGTTGGTCTCTGTCCAGAAGTCTTGCACTGACAGGTTGTGAGGTATGTTACAGAAATGTTATATTCGCTGTATATACCCTGTGGTGACTGCTGTGATGCAATGCAATTAACCCCACCTCAAGTGAACATGCACATAAAGCAATATGGCTATGAGTGACAATTTTGTGCATGGTACATTGCATGGCCTTCACATGCCTGGGGTATTGGCAAACCATGACAAAACAATTCCATACTCAACAGCTGCAGGCTGCCATCCCACATGCAGACTGGATGGACCTAGGTAGTTGTGGGAGAGAAATATTGTCAGCAGACTCATATGTGGCATTGGTACAGGATGGATGCAGCACGCCTGCACATTTACAGTACAACCACAATACTACACAATTTGCTGTCCTTCACCATAGATGTGCATTTCTGTGGATTAGAAAACCCCATCCACAACTGCAATCTGACCTGACACATGGACATAGATACTCTACATATACAAATATGTCTGCTACACTAGTCTAGTAATTTCCACTGGGACCTTACCTGCACACTCCTTGTCCACTGCCTGGGTGCCACCCACCTCCAGCATGTGGGGGCTCTGTACCCTGATATTGTATTGGGATGGGTGCCCCAAGGTTGGTGAGGAGCTCCTTGGTCAGTGTCAGTGGAGCTGCCTGGCTAGGCCCCCACTGGTGGCTGTGCAGTCCCTGGCCACTGCAGCAGCTCTTTGCTGGGCATGGCGTATGGGGTCATTTGCACAATGCCGGATCTGCTTGCATGTACATGCATGCAGGCTGACATTGTTTACCCTGTGGACTAGGTCATCCCACAGGCCGATCCTCTCCCTGCAGATGTTGCTGGCTCTGGCCAAACATTATGGCATGATTCTGTAGTATGGCTTCTATGATTAGATTTGTCCCTGCCTCTGAGAAAGTAGACCTTTGCTGATGCGACATTGCACCTGGAAGACATAAAAAGGGAAACACATCACAAGACCTCATACATTTAGCAACAGTATGCACAGAACCTGTACAGCTACATTGAATACCAGTAGCCACCATTCACAACCACAACATACCCCTGTAACCTATCAGCACTGTATCTGATTGCATTGCACTGCTGGTCCTGATGTGTTATACTCCCCCCAATGATGGCTAGTTAATTTCATAATCCTCTACTCCTCATTCATGTCTGTGTAGAGGGATGACATCGGCCATTTTCAATGTGGATGGGGTGTGGATGGTGCCAAGGCTTGGTGTGACTACAGTGTGTAATGGAGCTGGGAGAACATGCCTGAGTTCATGTAGGATATGGACAAGGATGTTATCAGGTTCCATGGATACTGACGTTTCGTGCCTTTCAGTAGGCAATATATACCTGTTCACTAGTGATGAGGGGAGGAGTGTGGTGCTGTGCAAATCCACCTAAAGTGATGCTGAGCTAGGGGGTAGTGTTTGCTCTAAACCTATCTGCAGCAGGTTGACTATAGCCTATAGTGTGTGTGTATGCCTCTAAGATTGCAGACATATGTGAAGATGGCCTTGTGATTGGCCTTGATGGATGTGTCCAATTTGTACTCCTAGTTAGCCTTAGAGTACTTCACCCGTGACCTTATACGATTGATCAGACAAAGGCTGAATTGATGCCTTGTTGTTGCCAGCTCCTAATTTGCCCTGTACAGCCAATATAGGGACCAAGTCTCTGGTTTGTGTATTGCTGCTGTCCAGCAAAGGGGATTACTCTACTTTGGTAGAGGCAGGTTTTATAAATAAGGTATTGCTGAGTCCTTACAGTTATGCTGGTGTTCATATAGCTGTTTGTAGTAGGCATGGACACACAGTCATAACACAGTTGGACACCTCTCCAATTACAAACAGATAATTGTGCTTATTATAGTACCCATGGCTGTGTCAGGGCAATACAACAACTAGTAGCTGTAGAAATGTCACTCTGTTGAATGCAAAGTAACTAAGATTACACACATGTACAACATGTACAGTTTATTTAACTGACATTTTGCATCCCATGTCTGTTGTTATGAGGCAACCAGATACATCAACTCATACTGACATGTGCACAGGTAATACCTGATACATGTTTCTGTTCTATGTCAGTATGGCACGCTGTATTCGAACTCATGCTGCCCAGTCATCCCTCTCAACCCGTAAGATCAGGACATCTGTAGGATGCCACAAATACATGGGGGGCAATGGGGAAAAATTAGTGACACTGTCTTAATATTGCTGTAACACACTTGAGTCATTCAATAGCACAGTAGCCTTTGCATTGACAGAAACCCTGGAGGATGTCCAACACTCATATGGCAGGAAGAGAGGAGAAAGGCTAGGAGTGTGCTAGTGAGGGTAAGAACTTTTAATGTTGGCAGTATGACTGGTATACGGACAGAGCTAGCTGATATGATGGCCAGAAGAAGGTAGATATAGTGTGTGTGCAAGAGCCCAGATGGAATGGGAGTACGGCTAGAGGCAGGTAACAATTCTGCTATCAGGGAGTTGATGGGAGGGGAAAGGGGATAGGAGTTATCCTGATGGCACTGTATGCCAAGTGTGTTTTTAGAGGATGACATGAGTGTCTGATAGAGTGATGTTTAAGAATCTGAAAATGGATGGTGTAATGATGAATGTTGTTAGTGCATATTCTATGCAAGTTGCTTGTGCGGTGGATGAGAAAGAGAAATGTGGAGTCAGTTGGATGACGTGGTGATGACTGTACCCAAGAGTAAGAGAGTGGTGATTGCAACAGATTTCAATGGCCATGCTGGTGAAGGGAACAGAGGGGATGACTAATGGATGGGTATGTATGGTGTTAAGCAAAAGCATGCAGACAGTGAAATGGTAGTGGATGTTGCAAAAGGGATGGACATGGCTGTGGTGAATACATACTATAACAAGATGGAGGAGAATAGGGTGACATACAAGAATAGAGGGAGATGCACACAGGTGGAATATATCCAATGTAGAGGGCCAGTTTGAAGGAGATTAGAGACTGTAAAGTGGTGACAGGGGACAGTGTAGTTAGGCAGCAGAGATTGTTGGTTAGGAGGATGACGTTGATGATCAAGAGGAGGAGGAGTGTGAGGGCATCACCAAGGATAAAATGGTGGGAATTGGAAAAGGGTGATTGTGAGGTGGAGTTCAGGGAAGAGTTAAGACAGGCAGTGGGTGGCAGTGACTATTTACCAAATACCTGGGTAAGTACAGCAGAGTTAGTAAGGGATTCGGCTAGAAAGGTGCTTGGTGTGACATGTGGATGGAGGAAGGAGTACAAGGACACCTGGTGGTGGACTGAGGAAGTACAGGACAGTATACAGAGAAAGAGGTTGTGGATGAAGAAGTGGGATTGTCGGAGAGATGAGGAAAGCAGACAGGAGTATAAGGAGATTAGGTGCATGGCAAAGAGAGAAGTGGCAAAGGCTAAGGATGAGGAATATGACAACTTGTATGACAAGTTGGGCACTAAGTAGGGATGAAAGACTTGTACCGGTTGGCTAGACAGAGGGACTGAGCTAGGAAAGATGTGCAGCAGATAAGGGTGATAAAGGATAATGAGGGAAACATACTCACAAGTGTGGAGAGTGTGCTGAGCAGATGGACAGAATACTTTGAGAGGCTGATGAATGAAGAGAATGAGAGAGAGATGGTTGGATGATGTGGGTATGGTGAATCAAGAAGTGCAACAGCTTACCAAGGAGGAAGTGATGATAGCTATGAAGAGGATGAATATTGGAAAGCTTGTTGGTCCACATGACATACCTGTGGTAGCATGGAGGTGTTTAGGGGAAATGGCAGTGGTGTTTTTCACCAGATTGTTTAATGATATCTTAGAAAGTGAGAGGTTGCATGTGGAGTAGAGAGAAAGTGTTTGTGTACCATTTTATGAATGAGGTTGATGTGCAGAGATGTATTAACTACAGAAGGATAACATTAATCAGTCACAGCTTGAAGTCATGGGAAAGAGTAATGGAAGCTAGGTTAAGCAGGGCGGTGATGACTAGTTGTCAGCAGTATGTTGTCGTGCCAGGTAAGAGCACTACAGATGTGATGTTTGCTCTGAGAGTGTTGGAGTAGTACAGATAAGGTCAGGAGTTGCTTTGTGTCTTTCTGGATGTAGAGAAAGCATATGACAAGGTGCCTAGAGGAGAGTTGTGGTATTGTATGAGGAAGTCATGAGTGGCAAAGATATATGTAAGACTGGTACAGGATATGTACAACGGTGGTGTGACAGCGGTGAGGTCTGCGGCAGGAGTGATGGATGCATTTAAGGTGGAGGTGGGATAACATCTGGGATCAGCTGTGAGCCTTTCTTATTTGCAATGGTGATGGACAGATTGACAGACAAGATCATACAGGAGTCCCCATTGACTATGATGTTTGCAGATGATATTGTGGTCTGTACTCAGAATAGGGTACAGATTTAGAAGACCTTGTAGAGGTAGAGATATGCTCTAAGAGACAATAGGAATGAATGTCAGCAGGACTAAGAATATCTTTGTGTGAATGAGAGGGATAGTAATGGGATGTTGAGGCTGCAGGGAGTAGAGTTGGCAAAGGTGGATGAGTATAAATGATTGGGATCAACATTTCAGAGTAATGATGACTGTGGAGGACAGGTGAAGAAGAGAGTACAGGCAAGATGGAGGGGGTGGAGAAGAGTGTCAGTACTGATTTGTGATGGATGAGTACCAGTAAAAGTGAAAAAGAAGGTCTGCAACAGGGTAGTGAGACCAGCTATGTTATATGGTTTGAAGACAGTGTCATTGACAAAAAGGCAGGAGTCAGAGTTGGATGTGGCAGAGTTACAGATGTTAGGATTTGCACTGGTTGTGGTGAGGATGGACAGAATTAGCAATGTGTATATGACAGGGTCAGCCCATGTTGGACAGTTTTGATACATATCCAGAGAGGCAAGATTACATCACTTTGGACATGTGCTGCAGAGGGATGCTGAGTATATTGGGAAAAGGATAGTAAGGATGAAGCTGCCAGGTAAGAGGAAAAGAGGATGGCCTCAGATAAGGTCCCGGATGTGGTGAGAGAAGAAATGCAGGTGGTTGATGTGACAGAGCAGGATGCAGAGGACAGGCAGAAATGGCAACAGATGATCCACTGTGGCGACCCCTAACAGGAACAGCCAGAAGAAAAAGAAGGAGATGTTTAATGTCAGTCTTCACATATTTGCCAGTGATGTGCCAGACATCACACAACTGTATGAGTAAAGGGCTTCAAATATGAGGCACACATATGGTCAGTGTGCATAGCACTAGATAGTTTAATGGTATGAGCTCAGTATATCACTTGCACTTCAACCCACACATGTGCAACAGTACTTTACTATGCAAATACCATGTATAGGTCTTCCACATTTCTGAGATAACCGAGTATATCATAGTTGTATTCACAAGTAAGATATGGATATGTATGATATCCCAGTAACTGGCCTAGCATTGTCACAGTCAGTATTGTTCAACACACACTGCAGTAGTAGTCATATGTGAGCCATCCTTTCCTGGGGTGACTCAGGGGCGTGTCCTATGATCTATGTCACTGCAGATAGACCCAGATGCTATGGCCATAGGTTCTGATGAGCAATATATCAGTACAGCAAGTCTTGTTAAGACATATATGTTGCAGTGGCTATTTCCCATTCTTACATACCCCCTACTGCAGTCCATTACATGCTTACTTGTTTGACATACCTGTTTGTTTTAGTCAAGTGTAGATGGTTATGTCCTACTTGGCTTTTCTTTTATTTTTGCTGTTTTTCTCTCTCTCTCTCTCTCTGTCTGTGTCAAGAAAGTGGGGTGTACATCTGTTTTTCATAGACAGCAGCTTGCCTTTTGTAAGTAATTCTCATGAGCAGCTAATGGCCTGTGCATCAATTGATGTCCCCCACTTGATAATTGCATGCATGACAGCTGTGTTATTATTAATATAGCCAATGGCATGGCAACACACTCCTATCATTGAGTACATCATGTGAGCATTGGCCCTTTTCCTTGCCAGTAAGGTGAACTTCATGGAAGTGTGCAAACAACATCACCACAGAGGGTATTTGGAAATACCTCTTACAACCAAAACTGTGGCGAGAGGCCAACAAAATGGGGAAGAATGTTCCAGACATAGGGACAAAATGTAAGTATTTCTGTTATACATTGGATTAATGCTAGTCTAACAGGGTTGTGTGGACATGGAGTTCCTGGGTAATTTTAACTCTGACAATGTTATATGTTTGACATAACTCTCACTTGTAGAGCTATCTGCAGAATGGCCAGAATTTGGACTCCTGTGTTTGGTGAGTTCCTCTGAGATTTTTTGTCTTTGGAAAATCAGTAGCATAGTCTGGGGATTGCAGTCAGTAACTGCTAACACCCATTTGTGTTTCTGACCTCATATCCCTCAAAAAACATGTTATAACTAACCCTGTTACAACAGTAACATTCTCAGTTAATGACAGCTATATTTCAAATATGCCCCTGTTTTGGGGCCTCTGTCCCACAATTATGTTAGGCTTTGTCCATTTGGCATGCAGTAAGAGGTTGATAGGTATGGTATATTATTATTATTTAGTGCCTACATTCCTGACATTATCCCAGTGATGTATCAGACTTCCAGACATGTTATGTGGAAGAGGCCTTATATATGATGGGAAAGCCTAGACATTCTGTGGGACTCTGTACAGTTGAGAGGTCTGTGTATTTCTGGCAATCATTGACAGACTGTCAGGATTGTGTAGCAGTGTATTGGGTCAATGTTATTTGGCCTGTGTAGGGAGGGGCGTGGATGTATGTGTTATGGCTCCTCTTCTTTCTGCATGTGTATGCTGCTCCTGTTTTTGGTGGTCTATCTGCTGTATATGTTTGTAGGGGCAGACCGAGACATGTTCCATACCACAGTCAGGTATCATAGTATGCTGTGAATTGGGCTAGTATATGTGGGAGTAGTGTGTGAGTGGCAAACATGTTGAGCTGTTTTTGTTCACACAGTCCTTATACTCTACTGTTCATCTGGCTTACTGGTATGTCACTGTGACTGCAGTGAAATTGGTTGTGGGTATACACTTTCACACTAGTGTCTGTTTTTTAGTTCTGTGACATCCCTGTAGTGCCTGATATATTTACCAATACATGTGTAATTCCCCCTATCAGATTTGGGTTAGTGTTGTGTCAGTCTGACTGTAGTTTGACCGTGCTTAGTGACATGCTTAGCAGCTGAGTGTAGTTTCCCTAATGTGATGTTATGTCCAGATATTTGTAGGACATAGTGTTGCCTGGGCCCCATAAGTTTTGCGTATTTCTGACACATCAGTGGGCTGATGTGAGGATTTCAGTCACTAACTAGTGGGAAGTAATTGAGTGCTGGGCTTGTGCTATTTCAGTCAATATATGTTAAGACAGAAATGAGGGTGTGAGGGTGCTATTTCAGCAACTGTGTCAGCTTATCTACTCCAGTATTTCAGATATGTCCCTATTTCTACAGCTTTCTCCCCATGCTTTGTCAGGCCTGGCCCAGGTTCATTGCACTAAGGGGTTCTGAGCCTACCTCTAGACTGTCTGAATTGCTGCAGTATGTCCAGGTTTATTGCTCATATTTCTGGTCTGTTCCACAGATGCATTATTTTCATATCCCTGGTAAATCACTGTGATGATCTGAGGATTTATGACAGTAAATGATGATATACATTTCAGAAGGTCTATCATGTCTGTATGCTTGAATGGGCTGACTGTGAAATGTCCTGCAACACCTCATGATTCCCAGTACACTGTGAATTGGGCCAGTATATGTTGGTGTAGAGTGTGACTTGCAATCAAGATATGTTTGTTCAGACAGTCGTTCTACTCTAGAGTTCATGTTGGGTACTGGTATGTTGCTGTGGCTGTGGTGCAAATGTTTTTGAGGGAACATTCTTGCACCACTCTTATTTTCACTACAGTTCCATCCCTGTAGTGCATTCTATATTTGAATATACATGGGTAATTGCCCAGAGATGTTGCAGGGGAGTGTCATGATGGTCCTCCTGCACTTCATAAGGTACTGGCTGGTATGTTTGGCAGCTGTCAGGGCATTTTCATTCTGTTACATCACTGTGGTCATACCTCTACACCATCCAGAGGCCTAGACACTGTCCAGATGAGTGGCTCATATGTTTGGTCTGTTCCCCAGATAGTTGTTGTCTTTGGCTAATTGGCAGGATACTTTGGGGAATGCAGTCAGTATATGCTAACATCCATTGGTGTTAATGATTTCATATCCCTCAGAAAAGGTATGTTACAACAAAGCCGGTAACACCAACAACTGTCTAAATTTATAACAGCAATATGTCCAATATACTCCTGTGTCTCGGCCTCTGCCCCTCTTTTATGTCAGGCTTTGTCCAGATGTCATGCACTAAGAGGTTCAGAGGTATGTAGTATCATTATTTATTGCATTCATTCCTGCTACCAGCCCAGTGAAGTCATAGACCCCCAGACATGTAACAAGGAAGCAGCCATAGATATGAGTCCTGTGCCTATACATTCTGTGGGAAGATGTATATTTGAGAAGTCTGTGTATGTCTGCCCATTGTTAAAAGACTGTCAGGATTGTGTAGCAGTGTAGTGTGTACATGTTATTTGGGCGGAGTAGGGAGAGGGTACATGTGAGTGCCATGGACTCTTTCTATCGGACTGTGCATGCTGCTCCGGTTTCTGGTTCCCTATCACCTGTATATGTTTGTACATGCAAACTGTAACATGTCCCATAACACCACATGATTTTCACTACACTGTGACTTGGGCAAGTATATGTAGGGGTAATGTGTGAGTAGCAAATGGGATTTTGTTGCTTACATAGTCATTTTACTATAGTGCTCAGTTTTCTTACTGGTATGCCACTGTGACTGTGGTGCAATTTTTTGGAGCTATGCACTTTTACACCAGTGTCTGTTTTCCACTAGTGTTACATCCCTGTAGTGCCTGGTATATTTTTTAATGCATGTGTATAGCCCCAGATCTGGACTTGGGTAGTCTTATGTTAGTCTGATTGTAGTTTGGACATTGCTCAGTAGCTCAGCATAGTTTCCCCTACTGTTGTGATATGTACACATATTTCTAGGATGTCCAGTTGTCTAGCCAATATCTTTGGTCTGGTCCCCATACTGTTGTGTATTCTTGACACATCAGTGGGATGATGTGGGGATTGAGGTCACTAACTAATGAGAAACAACTGAGTCCTGGAATTGTGATATTTCAATTTATATATGTTAGGACATACACTGTTACTACATCAATTTTCTCAGCTTATCTACTGACGTATTTTGGATTTATCCCCCCACTTTGACAGCCTTGGTCCAGATTCATTGGACTAAGGGGTTCTGAGATTACCTCTCCATTGCCAGGATTTTCACAGAATATCCAGATATTTGGCCCATAATTTTGTTCAGTTCCACAATTTATTTGTATTTCTCTGGTACAGTGTTGATCCAAGGATTTATGTCAGTTAATAATGACATAACATTTCAGTTTCCATCCTCATATCCTTCAGTAATTGCCTACTGAAACATACCCTGTTGCTGTAGCAAATGTCTTCATTTGTAATAGCAATATTTGAAATATGTCCCTATCTGTGCCACCCCCCTTTACAGCCTTTGTACAGGTTTTTTGCACTAACAGGTTGAGAGGAATGGTTCTGAGGTATAACCACTGCGTGTTATATACATACATACATACACACACATATATATATATATATATATATATATATATATATATATATATACATATATATATATATATATATATATACATATTTTTTTTTTCCTTCCTTTATATTTTTTATATATGTATATCTATATCATGACTCTACTTTTTCATCAGACATATATATGTTTGTGTGTGTGTGTGTGTGTGTGTGTGTATGTCTATATACAACACATGAATGGTTCTGCAAAGCTTTCTCCCTAATGCTGTATGCCTCTATTGCATGATGTGCTTGAAAAAGCAATGTTAATTTCTATACGTCAGATGATGTAGTGGTGTATTTTTCCAAGGTTTAGTGTTTAGGGTTTTCAGTTTGACACTTGGGACTGCTGTCTTTTTTCTTTTCATTATTGTTAAATGACCAGAATGTATGATATGCTTGTTAAAGCATTGCATATCTTCACAGCTTATATGGTGTAGTGGCATTTTGCTGTGATTGTTGAGGGCAGCATCCTGGGTTCGAGACTTGGCAAAGCTGACTATTTTGTTGCTGGGCAGAACAAGGTCTGATGGATACAGAGTGACTGAGGCACATTTAAGCATATTATACTTATATTGTAAATTAATATTTATATACACATTATAATTTTAAGTTTACCTTCCATGACATCCCCCTGTGTGCTTTTATTAAATTACTTTCTTTTGTGAATATACTGTATGGGGCCCTTGTGTTTATATGGGGGTTTCATATCTTTTCTACACTGACATCTCACTTTGGTTACACTACCCTGGTTGACAAAAACAGTTGCTACATAATTTAAGTTTACTAAAATAATTTTAACACTACTTTCACATGGGAAAATAAGTTGCCTCTCTTGAAGCATGAACCGTGAATACCAGGATGTAAAGCCGTGACTCTAACCACTACACTACCTCAGTTTGGAAACTTCACCAGTCTATTTGCATTTAGCTCCTATGGGATGTTTAAGGTATGCTAAGCAGATGGCCGTACTGTCCACGCCCACTTAGCTACACTTAAACATTCCTTAGGCTAGTGTAAAAAAGTATATATTATTATTATATTATTAGGTTATATGGGTGTGTATTGTGGTGTTCTGACAACTACTTGGGACTGCAATCGTGAAATACTGGCACTGATTTGGCTTTCAGGCTTCTATCCTTCATGGGATTCCTGCTAATACGTATCCTGTTATCTATCGACTTTCTAATTGTGCAAGGGTAATTTTTCAGGTGTGTCCCTAATGTAGTATTTATTCCCCCATCATGTGTGCCTTTGTTAACATGCACTGTTATCAGACATCAAGGAGACTTAAAGATAGGATTTATAATCATATATACGACATTAGACATTCTAATCAACAAAATGCACTTGCAAAGCACATAGTTACTGAAAGGAATCATCATTTTAAATTTAGAGTATTACAAATTGTAACTGTTAATAAAAGTGGAGGTGATAAGATGAATTATCTAGAATTGATAGAGTTATGTTGGATATTTAAATTACGTGCACATATATATCCAGGCCTGAATAATTTTGTAAGTATAAAGCCAGTACTAGAAGCATGAGCACGTAAATTAATTTAGATTGATAAGACCGTGGAATGTATATTTATTTTTGTTTTATGAGGGGTATAATTTATATTTATGTTTGTATATATATTGAATACACTTACCTATATACACACATATTATTAATAGACCTCAATTAACATTATATTTTGATATATATAGCTATATATTTATAATCTTATATATATTTTTATACTAATATATATTTTTATCTCATATGTTTTGTGATTGATGTATAATATATTTAATGAAATGTTTAGCTATATAGTTTTAGGGCTGTTATAAGACATGATACAATAGTTGCTTCTTTGTCAGTATACATTTAAATCTATCTACTACTATTAAACTGAAGTTGCATTCAGAGTGTAATAGGATGATTTATTAATTAATTGATTGTTTTTAAGTGTTCTTAATGAATGTGCTGC
This sequence comes from Protopterus annectens, assembly GCF_019279795.1. Taxonomy (NCBI): domain Eukaryota; kingdom Metazoa; phylum Chordata; order Ceratodontiformes; family Protopteridae; genus Protopterus; species Protopterus annectens. Next base: position 1,187,021,709 of record NC_056728.1, read on the forward strand.
TAGAGTATATATATATATATATATATATATATATATATATATATATATATATATATATATATATATATATATATGAAGCAGTAATTAACTGTTTTTGTAAGATCTGAAGAAGTGTGCCTTATTAGCACGCAAAAGCGCTCCTCTCTCTGTTTTAAGAAGAATAAATTCTACTTTGTTTTATTGCATTTTATCGTGGAGGTCCTATCTTGTTTGCTGTATATATCATTGCTGGTTTTCTTGATTTGTACCTTTGGGCTACATTCATACTGTTTTTGCACTAACATGCACTGCTGTGAGGGGATATTGGCATATATTTGCTTTCAGACTTCTAGCCTTACGTGATTCATGTTGATGCATGACCTAGTCTCTTGTGCCTTTTCAATTTTGGGGATTTATTCCCCATTATGTGTGCATTTGCACACATTTCCTGCTTTAGCAGATTGCAAAAATGTCTTATGGCACTTTAGCAATGCAGGGGTTGTTCACAGAACCTGTCACACACCCCTTGCATTGCATTGTGGTTGCCGAGTTTTATTTCAGTGTCCGCAGACACTGAAATGAGCCTTTTTTCATTTCAGTGTTGGCAGACACCGAAATACTGGCATAATATTAGAGCAAAGCTTTAATATTATACCATTTCAGCTTAAAAAGTGCAGGGGGTGTGTTTAGTGTCTGTGAATTACTCAGACATGCCCCCTGCACTCATTCACGGTTCATGTCCAGGTAGATTAAACAGCAGCGTGCCTTCATGAATATGCTAGCCCCGCTGCTGTTCTAAATAGACATGAACCACTCCATGCAAGAATCGTCTTATTCTTGCATGGAACTTTGAAAATCTGGGGGTCTGTTATTTCTGTACTGCTCACAACATAATTCCTAGGACATTTGTGCTAAATGCTGCTCTGTGGAATGCTAATGGTCTTAACAATACAATGGACTATTTTAGATATATGTTGGCTCTTAGGTGGGCCAGTCATAAAATGAGTCTTGGTTTAAGGATGACCTGTGTATGTCTAACATCATTAGACATGAATACCTAAAATCTGAAGTCAAAAGACCTGGAATTAGGATAGGAGGTAGTATGTATTTATTAAGCAAATCTAACTGAACATCATAGTCAGTCTTGTAAAATAAGACTGATTTCACTTATAACAGATCATCACCAAACTGATTACTGCTTGGTGGCTAAACTAAACATTTGGTAAAAGAAGGTGAAATAACTTTGACCTGATCAATAAACATCTCTGATAATCTGATACTTAAAATGTGATCTCACTTTTTCAAAAACAACATGGTAATCTGGAGGAATTTCAACCTCAGGTGACTGGATACCAGTAAAACCTAGACTGATCAATTTCTAATCTGTTGTTACCTAACCCAATAAATTTCTGAACTTTTAAATCCCCAAAACATTGTCAGTTAATTACTTCATACTTGGCATTTGGAGTGAGTGTGCATGTGTATGTATGGTAAGGAAGAACGGCTGCAGGGGGGATAGCCACTTAGTGGTATGGCCTCTTGCTGTAGATGATTATCACTGGTGAAGTGACAACCTGACTCCAATGTGCAGAAATGGGAAAAAGGAACTGTGGATTGATCACTATACTATATTTATTTATTTCATTTGTTAACCGGGTAGTGTCCGGCTGGGCAAGAAACCCTTTTTCAGTGAAGACCTGGGGAGAAAAGCTCCAAGGTAGTTTACAAGTAGCATTTACAAATGACATATACAAATTACAATAATTATAGGACATAAAGGAATACAAAAAAACAAGTTCTTACTGTAGTGTTAAAATCAGGAATAACAAAGTTAGGCATATTTAATATATTTAGAAAATTATAAGCAATTGTCAGATATTTCAAACAATATCAGTTTTCCATACATCATTCTTTTCAACCATTTTTTTGGAAGAAATGATACAAAAAAGCCAGGAGATGGTGAGAAGGAGGATATAGACATTTGCAGCTAGAGGTATTAGACTTAGGCTTGTACAGGAGCAAAGTCTATGTTTAGAGAAGTATTCTTTTAGGGTCTGTTTAAATGCAAGTGTGTTACTGATGGTGAGAATATGCTGTGGAAGAGCGTTCCAGTGCTTGGCTATGGTATGGAAGAATAGGGAGAATATCCTTCAGAAAGTAATTGCCAACAATATTGACAATGGATTAGTACTTTGGTTTTCCACCAATGACTTTAGTGATGATTGTCCTATAATCTTCTACTAGACATTCAAGATAAGCTAGGTATATCTGTGGATGGTCAACCAGTTTCTATGGAAATGAAAACACCCCACATCTAGAATTCAGTAATGTAGACAGGAGCACAATTTATATTTTTTAACAAATTCAGTTAGGTCTCAAACAGCATTGACACTGTTTCCCATATTTTTAAACCTTGATCTAATTTTTGCCCTAGTGAATCAGATGTGTCAGACAGTTTGAAAACAGATGACTTATTTCTATCTTGATAAAAAAGATTAGAGAGGAAGAGAAAATAAAGAAATAGTGTAAGATGGAGTTAATGAGATGGGGCCTAATAAACATAACATTGTCTGGAGTTTCTGGATTTTACAACTATCAAACTATAACTAATGTATCCAAATCCACCTACATAAGAACATAATGTACAGTCTATAATAGATACCCCTCAAATGTATTCAAAGAGTTACACACAGTTTCACTAATCATGTGGGCTAATGTTCACATGATGTGAAAATGATCATCAAAATCAGAGATCACATTGAATGCCCTCCTCTCACATATCAGCTATAATCTTTTTTCCTACAACCTTGTATCACTCCTTATAGGCTTCACTCCTAGGGTTCTTTCCAAAGAGGTTCCTACAGAAATGTCACTCTTTTGCATCAATGAAAGTAAAACAGAGATGTTAGGAAGCTCATATATTTTATTAGAAGCCGTTAATGTTATTTAGTTCTTTACTAATTGGTGTCAAATATGCAAAAAAGATTGAGATTACACTACCTTGGAGCATTCCTACATTTCTCATACACAGAGTTGCATGATCTCGGAGTCTATATATATATATATATATATATATATATATATATATATATATATATATGTGTGTGTGTGTGTGTGTGTGTGTGTGAGAGAGAGACTGTGTGTGTATCATTCCATCATTCCTCTTACTTAGAGATGCAATGATCTTGGAGTTTATCTATCACCCCCCCATCTATCTATATCTATCTATCTACATACACACACACATATATATATATATATATATATATATATATATATATATATATATGTATATATATATATATATATATATATATATATATATATACTTTAAAACATTCATATCCCATATCAGTGAAACTTAAAACACTGAGAAAGAAATAGCAAAATACCACATTGTCAAATATTTAGAAAGCCAAAACCCAAAACATTGAACTACTTACACTGAATGGAGATCGAGCTACATTTAAAAGATTACAGCATACAGGACAAAATTGCTTCCTCAATAGTTTTCAATGGAGAATGCAGTTCAGTGAAGATCGGGAAATCTACCCTTTTCCACTGTAGTGTGATCTCAGAGTTGGTATATGTAATTTGCAGGCGGTTTGGGAGGTGCATCCCCCAACGTGGGGGATGCAGGGAGGCTTGCCCCCCTGCAAAAATATTAAGAAGGTATGCTTTTGTTGTTTATGCTGTCTTTAAATGGACAGCTGTTATTTTAAGTGTAGTGGGATCTCCATTCAGCATACGTAGTTTGATGTTCCCGGTTTCGGCTTTCTAAATATTCAACTATGTGGTATTTCGCTATTTAGTCTCGATGATATAAATTTTGCAGTTATGGGATTTTGACCTTTTAAATTATACATATATATATATGTATATATATATATATATATATATATATATATATATATATATATATATATATATATATACAGAAATGTCACTCTTTTACATCAATGAAAGTAAAACAGACATATTAGGAAGCTCATATATTTTATTAGAAGCTGTTAATGCTATTATAGTTCTTTACTAATTGGTGTCAAATTTGCATCATATACATTCCTCTTATTCAGAGATGCAGTGATCCTAGAGTTTGTATATATATATATATATACATATATATATATATATATATATATATATATATATATATATATATATATATGCAGTCCAACCAGATCCGGTGATAAATCCAAAGTAACAGAAAATAAGAACTCAATGTTTTAGCGCTTTCATCCACTAAATTTAATGCGTGAACTTCTTCAGAAAACATACATAAACTGTTATCCAAGCTCCCTTAAATATTCAGCAGTACAGGAAATGACATCAACAATTAAACAATTACACAAATATTTTTAACCACTTAAAATTAATAGTAACTTACTATATGATAGTAATATGAATCTCTAATAAATTCAATAACTAACTAATCTAATAAAAATGTATATAAATATACTTGTTAATACATAAAAAATATAAACATAATGTATGTTTTTTAAAAAACTCATCAATTAATGCCAATAAATTCATACTTAAAATAAGAAATTATATAGATGTGCACTAAAAAGTACAATTGTAATATATACAACTAATTTATCCATTCAGTAAAAAACATTTTAAATTGATGGACTCATTGAGTCCTTGCAATTTATCTGCAGCCAACACTAGCTGCCATAATGTTTCTTTACATTCTAAGATGTTATTTAGATCACCACCATACTCAATTTTATTAACCTGTTCTAACACTGAAAATTCAAATTTCTTAAATTGTTTACAAATTACTGCATGTTTTGCCAAAGAATTTAACTTGTCTTTGTTTTTTACAGCCAAGTTATGTTCATAAATCCTTCATTTCAAAATTCTTTAGGTTTTACCTATATAGAAATGATCACAAGACACACACTGAGCAAAGAAAACCACATAATCTGTGTTACAATTAAAATAACCTTTAGCCCAGATGGTGTAATTTAAAGATTTGGCAAATGTGCATGAACTGTTACTGATAAACCTACATTGTTTGCAATTTTGGCAGGTAAATGTACCTCTCTTGGTACTAACTATTCTACTTGTGTCATAATGTTTGGTATTACCAGCTTCTAGCATGGACTTCAAATTAACTATCTTTTTGTAGGTGAATTTGGGTCTGACACCTAAAGTGGCTGCTAATTCTTTGTTACCCAACAACACTTTCCAATTGTTTTCTATTATACCTTTTACTAACCACATTTTGTTTACTATGGGTAAAGGGAAAGTGATGTTGTAATTGTTATCAGTGTCACCAGTGTTGGAATCAGAACTTAGACAGATGTCACCAGATAACAGAATGGGTATGGCTATGCCTTGTCTTAAAGGAATTACTTCCTGCTCTATCCTTTGAATCCATTCCACTGCATAACCTCTGTGAACAAACAATGATCTCAAGAACATCATTTCTTCAGAAAAAATGCTATCATCTGTCGTGAGCCTGCTTAAACGGATCATTTGACCCTTAACAACACCTTTTTTCATGTGTGGTGGATGTAGACTATCCTTATGTAGATATTGGTTGGCAAATATCTCATTTCTGAATATTTTACTATTGAATAAATTGTTGACTTTATCCATACTTAAAGAAATGTCCAGAAAAGAAATGTTCTCTCCAAAACCACTTATTTTGAAATGTAAAAAATTTGTGGTTTTGTTCATGTCTTCGATCATACCAAAAAACTCTTCTTGTGTACCTGTCCACAAGAAAAATAAATCGTCTATGTATCTGAAGTAGGATTGTACCTTGATGTAACTTGGGTGTTTCACTAAAAACTTTAACTCCCAATTTGCCATTACCAAATTTGCAAACGATGGAGCTACTCTTGCTCCCATTGCTACACCTAAAATCTTCTTGTAAATGATTTTGTCAAATCTAAAAAAAATATTGTCAAGAACTAATTCCATCAGACTGCAAATAGTGTTTGTCTTATTGGTGTCAAAACCTGTGTGATTAGTAAGATACTCCTTAAGATATTCTAAACTCTCTTCTTGATTGATCAAGGTGTATAGGGACCTGACATCAAGAGTGCCAAATAATGTTGTGTCCAGTGATGTATTTAAGTTACATAGCTCTTCCAGTAAGTGCCAAGAGTTCCTGATATAAAATCTGGACTTTTGCACTATTGGATGTAATAAGTAATCAAGCCAAATTGATATGTTTTCAGTCTTTGAGCCTTTTGTTGATATAATAGGCCTAAATGGTGGTATTCCCTGGTTGACTTGTATCTTGGGTATACCAAAAAATTTTGCCAATTTTGGATTTTCCACCTGAAGATACTCATACCTATTGTAGTCTAACTCACCTTGACTGAACATATCAAACAAAGCTACGTCAACTTTTTTGAAACTCAGTTTCAGTTCTTTATGCTTTTGTTGTTTATGCTGTCTTTAAATGGACAGCTGTTATTTTAAGTGTATTGGGATCTCCATTCAGCATACATAGTTTGATGTTCCCGGTTTCGGCTTTCTAAATATTCAACTATGTGGTATTTCCCTATTTAGTCTCGATGATATAAATTTTGCAGTTATGGGATTTTGACCTTTTAAATTATACATATATATATATATATATATATATATATATATATATATATATATATATATATATATACAACTAAAATTAACCGCACTCAAAAAAATTGAACAAAGAGAAGAAATTTTAACTAAGAAATGAACTTCGTGACAATAAAAGCATTCAAAAAATAGTAAATCACACCAACAACTCTTGTAGAACTTTAGCGCTTTCATCTTATTTATTATCAAGACTTCTTCAGAAAGACATGTTTCATAAGTGGAAACATTTCACTTATGAAACATGTCTTTCTGAAGAAGTCTTGATAATAAATAAGACGAAAGCGCTAAAGTTCTACAAGAGTTGTTGGTGTGATTTACTATTTTTTGAATGCTTTTATTGTCACGAAGTTTATTTCTTAGTATATATATATATATATATATATATATATATATATATATATATATATATATAAATGTCACTCTTTTACATCAATGAAAATAAAACAGACATATTAGGCAGCTCATATATTTTATTAGAAGCTGTTAATGCTATTATAGTTCTTTACTAATTGGTGTCGAATTTGCATCATATACATTCCTCTTACTCAGAGATGCAGTGATCCTAAAGTTTGTATACATATATATATATATATATATATATATATATATATATATATATATATATATATATATATATGTGTGTGTGTGTGTGTGTATTTATATATAGACATAGATACAGATATGGATATAGTTATAAATATAAACTTTAAAACCACACAAATATGAAACAAATAAATGAAACTGGCAAAGAACTGGACTACAACAGCTGTTAATATACTGAAATCCAACACCAAGCTTATAAAATATGCTCTTTAATTCACAGATAAAAAGTAAGGGTTAGCGCTTTCATTTAAAACTAAGTTAAACTTCATCAAACATCTTAAAAATTGCATCATATCCTTATATAATACAAGCTCACTTCCCATTGGTTACTAACATAATTACACAAACAGCCAATCAGCCTAAAACTGCTATATAATACAACTGATATAATAATAATAATAATAAAATAATAATAATAAGTCTATACCCACTCTTTTGTATGTGTTATTCATTTTTTAATTAAGTAAATTAATCAATCTTCTTTCTTTTTAACACTTTTAACTTTTATACTGGTGCAATGGAGCTAGACTTATTAATCCATGGCCAGCTATCAGCCTGTATACGCACCTGCTACTTTAATTCCTTTAGTTCCAAATACACACCCCATGGTTTCTTATCATCCGTAACCACATGATCTATAATCATAAAAGAAAATTGGTGACCATTATACTCATTATTGTGCTTTTCTAGAGCATTGTTTAGGTTATTTCTTTTTATTGCATATTCATGTTCATATATTCTCTGACACAAGCGTCTCTCTGTTTTTCCAATATAGAATGTTGAACATGAATCGCAGACTGCCAAATATACAACTGCTCTAGCATTATAGTTACACATATACATTTATCATACTCAGAGATGCAGTGATCATGGAGTTTATCTTTCTATCTGTCTGTCTATCTATCTATCTATCTATCTATCTATCTATCTATCTATCTATCTATCTACCTATCTATCTATCTATCTATCTATCTATCTATCTATCTATCTATCTATCTATCTATCTACCCATCTATCTATATATTAAAATTCCTCTTACTCAGAGATGCAGTGATCCTAGAGTTTATATATGTATATATGTATATATATATATATATATATATATATATATATATATATATATATATATATATATTTATATGTGTGTGTGTGTGTGTGTGTGTGTGTATGTGTGTACATTTGTGTATGTGTATGGACTACTGTGAGTGTGTGTGTGTGTGTATTTATATATAGACATAGATGCAGATAGGGATATAGTTATAAATACACACACACACACACACACACACACACACACACATACACACATATGAAGTGTGTGTTTATGTGTGTGTGTGTGTTTGTGTGTGTGTGTGTGTGTGTGTGTGTGTGTGTGTGTGTGTGTGTGTGTGTGTGTGCGTGTGTTGAGAGACCCATATCAGTTGGTATAGGAGGCAAAAGTCTCCTTTCATGTATGTGCACACACACACACACACACACACACACACACACACACACACACACACACACACACACACACACACACACACACACAGACACACACACACACTCACAAAACACACAATGCTGAAAAAGTGTTTCATTGAGTTTTGACTTTCAATATGTTTATGGAAACTTGCTGTTTTGTGATTATACATTTGAAAATCAATCAGTAGTTTGCTAAATGTATGTCATGGATCCACTTGTAAATAGAGTTTTACATGCAAGACCACCTAAACTCCTGATGGCCCAAGCTTAAGATCTCAGTTTAGGTCCCCATATGCATAAACTTCAAGGATCCCTTTTGGACCATATGTTGTTTAACTTATTACACTTTGAATATTGGTATCATAGCTTTCTACTAGATAACAAAATTGACACATGTATTAAGATTAGGGCCTTTAAATGTGAACAGGATATTTTATCATTGCCACTAATTGTTGATCAGTTATTGAAATGGACTATGGAAAACAATTATTTAAGGTGCAAGAGATACATGTTGGAATGACAAATTTTACCATGGGAGAGATAAACTAAAACCTATTTGTGTATATACAGGGATTTTCAAGTTTACGATAATTCTGAAATGTACTATAATCTACATATAAAGGATATTGTTACTTTACTAAATAACAAATTAAACTTTAGTCTTGATATAAATCACATTGTTATTTCATCAAGTGGGAAGATGGGTTTGTTATTTTATTCTTTTATATCAAGATCATTGAAAATAAAATAAATGCTTTTTAATAATTTCATAAAGCCTGCCATACACTATTTTGATCGCCTCCAGGTGTCCCTACAAGAAGTGTTTCATCAAAATCATTATGCGAGTGCAAAATGTTGGTTAGAGAATACAAGAGATCTGAAATGACTGATTCACCAGACAGGCTGAGGAAACATGATAGATTTTCCTTAAAGAAAGGAAGACTAAGAAGGGATGTTATAGATGACTGCAAGGCTTTCAGTTATTCAAAATAGTCTGATCCGCTTACTGATTGGCCAAGAAAATGGCCATTATAGGTGATGGGCCAAGAAAATGGCCATACATTTTAAGGTGACATTCTACATCTACTGCCCCAAAGTGATGCTCTGAAATAAGCCAAAAATTATTCTATCACAATGAGTTATTGAATACTTAAGTAGTCTACCAGATAGTGTGAAAATGTTGACTCGTATCATGTGAAATTAAACTGTAAAGGTTAAAGGTGAGAGGGTATATGACAGGAATTTCTGGACGGTGTCTTTTTCTTCATCTTGTATATATATATATATGTATATACACACACATGTATATACACACATGTATACACACACACACACACACACACACACACACACACACATTTTATTTTGCTGACTTTACATCATTTTGAACCCATAAAATTCAATTTGATCTGAAGGTTCACTCTAGAAATACTGTGTTGCTTGTGACTGCTAGATACATTAAAATGGATCTTGTGTTGCAGGCTTTAATATTTAAGGAAACTTATATGAATAAATATTGTTTTTGGAACCAAAAAATATCTTCTTTTTAGCTAAAGCTATTTGAATTTACCCTGAGACAGTCTATTCAAATGTCAGTTTTCTAACTCCTAAAGGAAAATTAAGGGAAATAATTTTGTACTACACAGATAACTATAAGGCTTTGTAATATATAATGTAAAAAGGACAAAAGTCTTCTGACACATTGACTTGTAATCTCCTTCATGAGGGGTACATGGTGATCTAGAATTAATCATACCCTTTCCAAGTGTTACCTAATTGCATTGCATTCTTTTATACAAATTACAACAAGCAATTGTAGGGAGAGGTTAGGGTACATCCAATCACGACAGCAGCTATCACTAGGGTGTTTTTCAGATATGTATCTGTCTAAAGTATCTGCATGCTGCCATATGGGCACCCATAAATGCTCTTTCAAAGCAATTAGTTAGGATACGCAGTTGAAACATAAAGGTAGATATGCTACTGCAATTTTGCAAGGAATGTTTTGAACTGTCTAATATTATTAAGCATATAGGCATTATTGCTTTGACAAATCTCAGTCAGTTATGGAATCCTGCTCCAGTTACAGTGATGCTTTTGCTATAGATTGTAGAATTGTGGGATAACTCATGAGGTATAAATAATAGGATCATTAAAGTAGGATAAGAACATTCCTTCCTACCCCTTGCATATTGTACCTACCAGATATGCTAACCAGTTCAACATTACAAGAGCCTTTCTAATCTTTTAAAACTATGTGTTATGTATGTAGCGAGAGATTTATTTTAGTAATAGGAAGTGGGTTATTTTTATTTGTTTGAATGGTTTGCATTCCTATATACTGAATTGTTGTGTATTCCTTTCACATTTATACATGTCAATTTTTGGGACCTTTACACTCTCACAAGTGAATTTGTTTTTACAGTTTTCTTTCTATCTTCTCTGCCACCATTAAAGCATAGACATCACAGTGTGGATTGCTCTCTTTTATAACCAGCTGCACTCTTAACTGTCAAGGCCTGAAAATATAGTTACATGTTTTAAGGAATATCTGAAAGCTGAAAAATCTGGTCATTGGCTGACTATTTCCATTGGAAGGCACTCCAGTTTAATAATTAATCCTGGACGAGTGATCCTATTACTTGTGTATCGCATCTTGTGCTGATGTATCATACAACTGTGCTGTCTTAATACAACAAAAAACAGTTTATGGTGATATTATTACAGCCTGTACAGCACAATTAGTATATCTACATAAGTGTATGTCCACAGACTTGTCAGACATATATTAGCCTCATAAGTATAAACAACATATGGTTTGTGAATGTACATACTTACTTACTTAGATGAAGAATGCATATTTGGTTTCAGTTAAACGTAGCAACACAAGTAACTCATTAGTCTAAAATGAGTAAACCAGCTTTGCATAGAACAGACTATAGAAAATGAACCAATGATATACACTGCAGAAATACAGGAAACACATGTAAACTGATGTTCTCTTCATGACTTGTGCTACAGACAAAACTCTTTTTTTACCCATAACACGTTGCTACATAAGTGGTCTCTGTTAGAATGCAGTATGTTGAAGTATAACATAATACTATAAAACATAAACATGACCATCATACAACATTTGAATTACTGCATGATCTAGACAAATAAAGGGTTGAGCAAATGAGGGATAGTAAGACTGACATACTGTACTTTGTAAGTTCAGCACAAAGCTGAAAGAATTAGTCATCAACTGCTAAATAGGTAGAAACATTACTGATCTGTTAATATTCAAATGTTGTTTTATAGTGTGCTTTTTTGGTAATCAAAGCTGTATACTTCTAAAATCTAACAATGAAGACAGCCTCAGTGACTACAAGTCTAAGTGAGCCTTACAGGAATAAAATTCTCCAAGATGAGACTAAACCATATTTAGTGAGTAGATTTGACTTAGTTATGAAGGACAAAGGGCAGCATCATGTCCTGACAGGTCCTGTAGCTGTGCGTTGGCCATAAATGCAGCTATAAATGAAAAGTAACAAGTAGATTCCATGCAGATAGAAACATTCCTAAATTGTTTGTATTCAATTTTAAGGACTGTGGTTTTCAAGTTTCTACACTTGGTATCAGCTTTTGTACAATACATTTCCACAAACAGAAACTGATAAGACATTTGTTTTGAGTACCTTTCTTTAAAATGCAGCACTATAGTCCTAAAAAAGGAAAAAAATAATCAGAAATGTTTTAACTCAGTAAAAGGGCAGTAAACAGTCAAACACTGATACCAAGATAATTGCAGTGACAAAGTTGTTCATTAAGACAAAGAAATAGTGCCATGTGATCTTAAGACATGCACATAAGACCTCATCTAAATGAACTTTAAGGTAAATTTACACAAGTTAATAAAGACAGGTAGGACACAGAGAATTAGCTATGCATTCAACACAACACATGTACAAGCACAGAATTAATTCACATCTGAAGGAGAATCCTTAAAAGGGTGACATTAAAGCATATATCCCACTATAAATCTGTCCAATGAGCTGAGAAACAGACATGCTAAAACTACCTGTTTAACAAAAAATATAGAATGTTGTCTATTCAGCATCTGAGCAGTTGATTTTCCCTGCATGATATTGAGGTATGTATGCAGTAATTACTTAGTTTAAAGGCAACACAGCTGCAATGAATAAATATATTCTGAGATAAAATTTCACAGGCAGCAAGTATAAGAGCCAATTAACTTCTGAAACAGTAGTTTTCCAAGCAGCAATTAAGGCATATGGTCAAGCATATGTCAACTAATTATGCCAGCTAAGAAACAGATGTGCTAAATTGAGTATTGCTAGCTAAGATGTACACCAAAGATCATTTGCAAAACATATGCAATTGTCTGTTTATTTAAATCCCTACAGTAACTTCTTAAATTGCATTTTCCTCCCAGTAGAATACATGAAGCAATTCTTCTTATATCCATGGTGTGGGACAACACCAACCCCTGTCACATCACATAAATACAGGTGACTCCTTATTCAGTAGGCATCATGCTGACTCTAGTTGGTGCTTGCCCCCTTTCTATAACACATCAGTAAAGGTAACAGCAGCAGAAACAGATCTGAGCTACAGTTCTCACATGAAAGTTTCATGAAATCTCTCCAAAGTAGTTGGAGATTTCTATAATTGTAAGAGAAATAGACAGGAAACAAAAACCTTACAGCAACTGGCATTTCTAATAGCAGGAAACATGATGTGCAAAGGAGATTGTGGGTGAAACAGGTATTTCACTTTAGCACTAAAATGAAGTGAATGTTGTTATTATCACATCTACATTCAGCAAAGTTTCTGCATCAACTAAATGCTGGCCTACAGCTGGAATGCATAAAGGTGCTAGGAATATAAGAAGAAGGTTTGTAAAATGTGATCATGAACACTCAAGCAATGAACATACATTTCAGTATTTAAAAGAATATAATTCAGATCCCACTGCATACACATCTGATAGCATATGGGAACATGTAGTTATAACAAGCATAAATGTGAATACACCAATTAGTAAGGATTACAAAACAAAATTGAAAAAATAGTCAGTTGTAAAAGTATCTGCATAAATGATGCAAAAGCAGTTTTATATGTGGGAAGAGTGGTAGTAAACCGTAAGAAATTGTTTCCTACTATCTGCTGCTTTCATGAGATAACATACAGTCAAAACTTTACTGATGTCCAAGTCCCCGGTGCACAAGTAATAATTAATTTTATGGGATGCTGCATGCCACTCTGGGGAAACAATTGGATAGAAGAGAGTTAAAGACCCTGGGATAGAGCTTGACACGTTTTCACCTTCTCAGCTCATGCTAACAACCTGGAAAAAAAATAAATAAAAGAAAGAAAACAAGCAACTGAAAATCTCTCACATGGTAAATACATAATCCTCTCTGGAAGCTTCATTCTACCATCAGCAATATCCTCTATTAACAACTGCAGTATCGTAACCCTCATAGTAATATCTTTCTTCTAATGCTAAAGATTTTTGAAATTTATTTTAAAAACTTATGCTACAGCAGTGTATTTGATTAAAATTCCCTAAATCAAACAAAACAGAAAGTATGATAAATGCAATCTGTAAAATAACTTACCTCAGATAATGCTGTTAAAAATGCATGTGATTCAGACCACCATGCCACTATTTGGTAAGAGAAAATTAGTGGGGAAAGTGTTTATTGCACAAAGATAATAATGTGAATCAAATGACAATATCTGATTAACATGTTCTTTTTTGTTATCAGTTTGTTAACTCACATTTACAGCCAAGAATCCAGTAATGAAAAACACAGGCATGCCAATATTAATGGTTAGGAGAAGCATTCCATTATCCCAAGATTATGAGGCAGTCCTGGCACGTTTCCATCTGGCAATTTAATTGTATCAATACAAAAAAAGTTATTTGGTCATACAAACAATGAATAAGTCATTTAGCATAAACATCATTTTCAGTATTGTTTGATCACTTGGTGACCTTTTGTTTGATCAATCTGTCATTAACAAGGTGATCCATAAATTTATGCAAAAAAGATACTAATCTTAATTTAATGAATTATTTGCATTCTTAATGTCCTTTTTAAAAATAAGGCAAAGTGTTTTGTTGAATTTGGTCTGGTTTAGAGAGTTGGTTTACAGAAATGCTTATCATTTTTTTAATTAGTTCTAAATGAGTTCCATCTCTATCTACATTCAGATAGGTATTTTGTTGGATAGCATACTAGAACATAGGTATGGCGAGGGGGTGGTAATAAAGTCCTTAAAAAAAAAGCACTGCTCTGTGTTCAGTTTTTGATGTATATGTACTAAATAATACTTGCACAGATATTGTTTTTTGCTAGTATATATGTGTAATTTATTTTGCTGAATGATTTAACTGAAGACAAAGCAAAAGTAGAGAATGCATGACATAAAATGTAAATGTTGCCCATCTTTGAAAGAAGAGATTTGATTGAATAGATACTGATCCAAACTCCAGTGTCTGATGTATTAGTAATTTCATTTCATAAAAATGGTACTTTTTACCATTAACTCATCTATAACTCAAATCATTAAAAAAACATATTGATAGAGTAAAATGATCTGACAAGATTAACAGGCATCTAACTGTCTCATGTAACTGCATAAATTAATGTAAAGACTGTCTTCAAATTCTCTCCGAACCTCCTCCTCATTTAAACCTTTCCCCACTGCTTATGTAAAACTACTCCTCAGCAAACTCAAAACTTGTTCTCTGTCTGCTGACAATCTACACCCCATCTTCCTAAAATTAGCCACAAACTCTATTGCTTACCTATCTCCATACTGATCAACAGATCTACACAAGAATCCATTGTCCCTGACATTTGAAATAAATTCTACACCATACCTATACATAAAGGAGGACTCTCCACTGACGCCTCCAACTTCAGACCCATCTAAAATACTGGAGAAGTGTATACACAGACAACTAGTAGAATATCTCCTACAAGAACATCTTCTAACTCCTTCACAACACAGCTTTTGTCCCAACCACAGCACAGCTACTGCTCTACTATATTTCACTCAGACCATCGCCAGAACCTGAGACAACAACAGACTTGCATCTTGCCTAGTCCTTGACCTCTCTAAGGCCTTCAGTACTGTCTATCACAACAAATCCCTAGCTAAAATTCTGAACTCAGTCTCTCCAACTCAACTATTTCCTGGTTCTCTAAATATCTTGCCAACAGGTTTCAGTCATTCAGATAGTTTCATAGTTTCATAGTAGTGTACTACCTGGTAAGTGGAACATCGGTGTGTCTGACTATAGAGTCACCTATTACTAAATCTCCAGATGGCATACTGCTCTCACCCCTTTCCTCCCAGTCCTTACTGGATTCCCACAAGACTCCATCCTTCGACCTTTAATATTTAACATATTTACTAATGAGCTCTGAACATCTGTTCCTCACTCCACACTAATACAATATGCAAATGACTTGACTATCATCTCCTCCTTTGACAGCTGCTCTCAGTTTCTCACCCTCACCCAAGAATCTTTCCACTCCGCTGAAAGATGGCTAACTAGTAACCAACTTCTACTGAACCCCCCCCAAAAAAAAAAACAAACTCCTCTTATTCCTGCCAATGTCCCTATTTCACACTAGACTACCTTCACCATTACCTCCCTCAATAACACAACCATCAAAGCAGAACCTCACACAAAACTACCAGGTGCTATTATAGATGGCCTACTAAAATTCAAAGTCCACATACAATAAGCAATCCAAAATGACACCAAAATTTAGAGCTACTTTATATGAACAAAAATTCCTCTCTAACAAATCTAAACTCCCTTTAGCACAAGTCCACCTTCTATCTAGCCTAATTTATGCTGCCCCAATCCTTGCAAACCAATCTTATGCCCAAACTTTAACTCACATACCATAAGGTTGCAAGATTTGCGGCTAACCTACACTATTGCTCCCAACATTGCTTAGCTTTAAAAAAACCTTCAGTGGCTAGAATTCTACCAACAACTCCTCTTCCCCAACTGCACCTCACCCACCCCATCCTTTACAAGCTTACCTCTTGCTCACCTCTCTTTCCTAGTATAACCCCCTACACTCCCAACCACACACTTTGTAGCTCAGATCAACACCTCCTTGAAATCTATAAACCCCCAAAAAATCATTGGCAAACAACTCTATAGCTACGTAATTGCTAATTCTTAGAACACACTGCCACTATCCCTAAGATCAATACCTAATACTAATCTCTTTAAAAATCTTTAAAACTCTACCTGCTGGAAACTAGGACTTGCACTTGACATGACCCAACATAAAATGCTCATCCCTCTATCCTCACCATTCATGACTGCTAGTAACTAAACACATTTCAAGACCTTACTCACCTAATTTACACATAATCTATATAACTACTCATCTAGTGCTATTTATTTTCCTTTTGTCCTTATCCATCTCCTGGGATGGGACACTTAAATTCACTGTAAATATGAACTGAACACTAACAGTTTAAATTTCTTACCATAGGTCATATGGAACTACATCTTCTGGTTTATATTTTTGTTTCTCATATTCAAAACCAGTTACAATTATCTGTATAATTTATGCCTATGCCAACTTTTGTAATAGTTGTATCATTATAACTAATTGTGCTTGAGCTTTTCTCCCCAGGTCTCTGCTGAAAAAGGGCTTCTACCCAGTCAGACTAACCTGGTTAACAAATGTCAAAATAAATAATAAAATAAATAAATACAATGTTTACTGTATTCATCTAACAACCAGGTAATGTACTGCTATCCATGGATCCTGTCCAGCTATAGCTTGTGCCACAGGGGCAAGGATAAATGTAATATATATAAACACCTTACAGAAGCTGATCAACCAGCATGTTTTAAGAAGGTGAGAGAAAATTAAAATGCTTCTAGTAAACCCACACTTCCAAGTGTGAGCAGACAAATTTCACCCATACAGTGACAACAGATCAGGATTAATCCCCAGAGCTGTAAGGCAGTGAACTTAACCACTAAATCGCCATTTTATTCTAGATACCACGCTGCCCTCCCAAGAAAAATATCTAAGGCAAAATATTTTGGGAATCATTAACAATCGTGTATGTGCCCTGAGAAGTCTACATGATGTAAGCATGTTAATGCAATGAACAGCAATGCTAATTGGCTATAAATGCTGCTCATCAAACCTATATTTTTGCAAGCACCTTTTCCTGGCTGGTAACAGTGTTCACAATCATAGAAAGGTACGTGCAAGCATGAGCATAGAATACAAACACAATGGTTTGCATATAAGCAAAGTTCACATATGAGAATGCACTGTGGCCCATAAATATTGAGGACAAGTACATTGAGAAAATACTGAAGGAAGGGAAGTGAAATATGGGAATTGTACACAATGATAATTGTTTTATACTGCATAATTAATTAATAAATATGGAAGGAGAAATGGGTAAATAGCAGTCATATACTGCAGGCAAATGTGCTGAAGTGTCAAAGAAGCATTTCTGGCATAAATCCTGCAATACTGATGTAAAGATAATTAATGTCATTCACAATACTGCAGTTATGCACTTAATTAAAAACAGGCATGCAAACAAGGGATGTGATATGAATATAAACCTGCAGTGTCACAAAGGGGAGTGAAAACGTAATATCCATGTTAAATAAATGGTGAGTTGAGATATGTTACCAAGGGTAGAAGACACATTATGGGATAAATACAGAATTTATGTATACAAACTGACATCACTCCTCTATTCTCCACCTCAGCATGTATAAATAACAACAAATAGACCTTACAGCTGTAATATCATGTACATCAAAAATGGACATGTTTCTACAAAGAAATGATTGTGGCACCCATAGGAAAGGGGTTGGCATTTATGTGGCCAGAGAATCACTACAGCTTCTGGTGTTAGCAGATATGGCTATGCAAACATCATACCCATACTGACAATACATACACTGTTCCATCAGTGATTGCTATGTCTACACTCAGATGTGGTAGGACATGAGGTTATGCTCCTGGGTGTTGTCATGAGGAAAGCTCATACAACAGACATTGCTCACATTCAGGTAGCACCCCAACTTCTAGCCAGGGCTGCGGAAGGACCAGAGCACTGCCTGGCAGAGGAGGTTCTTGTGGTCGGGGGTGGCAACATTGAATTGACCAATCTACCATGCATGGCTCATTTTGGTTTGATGCCAGGACACAGTGCTAGCATAGTGCTTAACTGTGTTCATGCAGACACACACACATAGAAAAAAAATACTTACCCATACCACCGCACACACATGCAAACAATCTAACCAGTACTGTTGAGTGCTGCACATCTGTTGTTACTGGCTCTGAATACTGTATGTTGTTGAAGATGCACATGTTTCTTATCTGCACACATTCAAGACTTTGGTATCAGCCTTGCCCTTCTACACCACCACCACCACCACCCTTTGTAAATGATGATGACTGTGCCCTGCCCTTTGCATATGCCTTTGTGACTTAGGATTGTGTATATGTCTAATGCACACAGTGGATAGCTAATTATTTCTTACTCACAAGGTTGCATTTATCAATATGCATTCATGAAGAAAAGTTGATTTTTTTTGTTCATACTCATTTGTGAATGATTGCTTTTATAATTGTTGACAATCATTGTATGTCTGTTAGTATTGTCATTACAGCATTGGAAGCATTAGGTACTTTAGTCTTGCTTCCTGGTATAGTTGTGCAAATGAGGGTATAATTGACCTGTTTCTTGTTTTATAAATAATGGTCAGTTGAATTACTTGATGTACACACAGTATTGTTTGTAATACATAACTGAACATAGCAAAAATCTGTCATTGGAGATATCACTGACATAACTGTACACCTCAGACAAATGCTCTGCTTAGAGGCATATACATATTTCCACACGAGTATAATCAGCTATACAATTTATTTATTTTTTTCCTTACAGGTTCCACACATACCTTGTCATTAGTGCAGGTAAAAATTGTGTCCTTGGTGGTTGTTCCTGTCTGATGCTGTCAGAATACAGCCATTACATGGTTCAGGAAAGGTTGTGATGTATGAAAGGCATCAGTTTTCCTATTTGTATGTTGACGGGATCTTGGGCTTTGAGCTAGTTAGTGAAAGTGTGCATGCTATTCTTTGCTTCTCAGCTAGAGACAGGACATACTGTGCATGTCTCTATCTGCCAGCACCAATGCCAGCTGGTGGTTCTCCCTCAAACTCCTCATCTGTACCTGCTGCTGCTGCTAACGCTTGTCCTGGCTGCGGTTCAGCCTCTTGCTGTTATGCAACATGGCACAGACTGTAAGTATTTCACCAGAAATGCCTCAGTCATACTGCAGCACACTTTTTGATGTGTCTAGACAATGGGCCCTTAATTTTAGCAGTCCAAGCATACATTCTGTTATACTCCTAGTTTGAGAATTGGTATCATTGTGTCCTTGCTCAGGGGAATTATGTGGGTTTCTCATGGGAATCATGACCCAGGCCTCCTGTGCATAACCTGCATCCCCCCCACTAGATGACCTTGAGGAATCCCATCCCTAGCAAACCTGGTGTACAGTTCACAAGTATGCCATATGTGTGACTGTTGGAAACTGACTGGGTTACCAGCAGATACTGTAGATGATCCTTTGGGCATTACATATAATTTGGCAATCTATAGAGTGGAAGCCTTTTCTGTTGATGTACCTCCTACCATGTTCCCCTGGCAGGGCTTTTATTTCTAAGTGTGTGCGTAGTCCATGGCCACCAGCCCTTCAGAGAGCTACTACATAGAATTCCTGCATGCTTCTTGATATCTCCAGTGGGGTTATGGGGAAAGTAAACACATGGTACCTTGCATGTAGTACACTGCATTTAAAAACTGAAGTAAAATTGTAGAGACTGATGATTGTGACTCCCCTAATATATCCCCTGTGGGTCTCTGTAAAGTATTAATAGCTAGCATACATAATCCTATGCATACCTTTGTTTCCACTAGGATTAGTTCTCCATGACTTTCCTGTGGGATGAGGTAGAATGGTAGAGGTTACGTATTTCCTCCAGTGTGTTCCTGTCCATTCTGTATCTCTCAACAATTTCTGTGTTAAGCAGTCCATGATAAGTCAAACAGCATCTAAACATCCTTCTTCTTTTTGCCTGAGGTCTGGCAGCAGTAGCAGCACCCTGATTTAAAGCCTGTTGCACATACAGCAAAATAAAGCAGTAGCAACACCTAACATTTTTCTAAGTGTAATTTGTGCTGTATCTAAAGAGTTTTGCTGTACAAGGCAAAAGTCTACATTGAGTGTATACGATTGCTTTATAGCTTCCTGAATAGCTCCACCATGTTAGGTTGGTTAATTAGAGTGTACTTCATCTCTTTAAGCTTTCATTGGCATATTCTGCCATCCCCCTTTTGTTTGGTGGCTCTACACAACTACAACTTCAAAATAGTGCACTATCGTTTGGCTGTTAATGAATCCGGCCCAATGTCTTACCTTTTGGAACTAGACGTATGAAGTCATTTTAGTTTCTATCTTTAATGTGGCCTTGAAATGAACAAACCCGCAAGTATCTACAAGAGTTCAACAAAAAATGTTAATGGTTATTCTTAGAGATGTCTGTTGGAATAAATGAACCTAAGTTTATAAAGAGTATGACATTAATATCCCCTACTGGAATACACACTGCTCTTAATTTTGCTAGGGCAGTATATAATTGAAAATGGAATGATAAAATGTGTAGTGGGAGCTTGGATTAATCACAAGGTAAATTAAGATATGCAGATGCAGTTTCCCACCTAAATCCTGAAAAATGAAAAATGAATCAAACAGTTATTTTAAAATATTTTAACAGACATCACAAAAATAATTTCAGCCCTTGCTTGAAGATAGTTTAACCTCCCTCCCCCAATATGCACTCATTTCTACCACCAGTACAATAATAGACTTGATTGTCATTGCAATAAAAGTAAGGAAAACAGGTAAGGTATCATTTGTGTAAATAATAATACTGTCATTTCTCACAGATAATTTCATATAGCCTTCCCGTTCTTTGCTGAGTTATAGTTGGGTCTGAGCTACTGTTTTCATAAGTGTAGTGCGTTTAACTCAATACTCTGCTTCCATTGCTAAGTCAACTGTAAAACTTTTATCTTTTCAACAAATTGCAAATCATCTAAAAAATTATCTAATACACATGCAATCTAAAACACACTCAGATGAACCACATTACATCTGAAACTTCATATAAAGCAAATATATTTATTTGCAGGGATGCAACCCCCACCACTAAATTAAATAGTCACACAACCATTGTAGAAAAAGAAAACTTCTCACACAGTGGATCACTGCAAGAACACAAACACAATCTTGAAGAGAAAGCAATGCAGCATTACAGTGGACATTAGCAAGGCACACATGCTGATAAACATTAATTTATATTGTGCTTTCTAAGGTCAAAAAACACACTGACAGTCATTTTCTGTAGCTGTACAAACTTTCCAGTAAAATATGAGTCACTCATTGGTGTTTTAGATCAATTTTGACATTTTTACATAGCTAAAATGTGTCAAAGATAAATTTTACAATACCTATATATAAAGTGAGAGAGAGAGATGTTACATGGAGGTTGGCAACTGACATTTAATCAACCTATGTTTAGTCATTGCACTTTTGATATTAGAAACAGATAGTCAACATTTGTGCAAGACTGTACAATCCTAAAGGTTGCGGAATATGCATTTTCCCAGAAGACTGTGCGATCCTGGAAGTGGAATAAATAATTAGAAGAGCATGTGGAAGTGCAGCCTCTTATGTAGGAATGCAGGATAGGCTTGGCCCCTATAAAAAGACTATTATTTAACAGTTGCATGGTTTGAAGAATAACTGTATAGCATACACAGAAGCATGTCAGTGTTTGTTAGTTTGTCAATGCCAATTAATCAATGTTAGCAACTTTGACATTTCATCGATTCATTCATTGCCACTATATATCTATATCTGTACCTTCTTCAGATCCTTTATTCACCTCCATCAAGGCAAAACATTTAAACAGTGTTCAACCAATCATGCTGTTCAAGGGTGGTTCCTCTTCCATGGCTAATTGAGAAAGGTCCCTCTGGTGGTAGTCCTCCAAAGTTACAAGTAACAGGAATAAGTTCTGCTTATTCCCTCTTCCTGTTTCTACATTTTATGTTTATGCTCTGTTCTCTCAGAATGGGTATTAAACTTACCATTCCATTAAGGCTCAGTGGTTTATTTGCTCTCAATTCCATAATCCACTTGGTCTCTTCCACCTCTGTTCTGTTTCTGATGTCACCTCTCCTTGAACTTTCATTCAGCTTCATTAGAGCTATACATTTGAAACTGTGATTTTCTTCCATCCTAATATGCTGATACAAGGCATTTGTAGCTAATTCACAGTTGGTAGGATCAGGATTAGAACTCCTACCTAACTAGTTTGCTACACTACAGTATTGTGATCACAAGCGCCACATATTTCTTATGTCTGACAGATGGCATAAAATCCATTCCTTAAAAGCCCTATTTGTTTTGCCTACATAGTAGGAAAAGCATGCCTCACAGATGGCTAAATGTACAATGTTCTTGCTGGTACATGTGGCATAACCTTGAAAGGAATAACTCTTCTTGGTAAGTGGGTGTTCAAATATATTATGTGTCCATATAAAAGGGCAGGCTTGGCAAAAACCACATTTCCAGGTACCTTTACGTTGGCTCCGTGTACTATATCTGCTAATAGTAAGGCCATTGTGTTGACACAATAAGCACTTCAGATTCTTCTTGTTCTAAAATGCAAAGCTAGGTTTATCTCCCACTATGTTTTGCAATTTTTCATCCGAAGTTAGGACTGGCCAAAGCATCCTAATAGTATTACAAATTAATCCATTATCCATGCTGTAAGTCAGTATGTACCTCAAATTAGCTGAAGGTATATTATCTTGTGTGGTCTCTTCACAGCTCCTATTAGAATATAGGGGATGCCCCTTCTGAGTTCTAAGTTGCATGGCTTCTTCTCTACTCATTCTGGCATCTTCCTTATATCCTCTTCTCTTAAGGGTGTTCACAAGAGTTTCTTTTTCTTTTAAGAAGATATCATCCATGGAACATAATTTGAAAATACATGTGACCTGATTTCCCACTAAATTCTGAAAGATGTGCCTTGGGTGCATGCTGGTCTGATGTAGCAAATGGTTTCAGCATATAGGTTCCTGAAAATCATGGTTTCTATCCCTTTACCTGGAGTCAGGCAAAATTTCATATCAAGGAACTTTATCTCCCTTTCAGAGAATTTTAAGTCAAATCTCAAAAAACTGGTTGTGTGAGAGAGAACTGTGACAAATTCCCATAGACTGGTGGCATCTCCTTTCCATAGGAGAAAGACATTGTCCACAAATTTCATATAAAAAATGATCTGAACTTTCCACCAGTTGCATACGTCTAGATCCCATTCTTTCTCCCATTGTGCCAAGACTATATTCGAATAACTGTTGGCACATGAGGTGCCCATGGCAACCCCTCCCCCCATTTTTGCCCATAGTGAGTGTCGCCGTATAGGCAAATGTTCTCCAATACTAGTTCTAACAGAGTGCAAAGGAGATTAACATCCAAAACTTCACTGCCAGCAAATCTCCTGATGGCTTCAATTCCATAATTATTCATGATAACCACATAAAGACTTGCACATCCAGTGTGACTAATAATAATCCTTCTTCCTGGGTTCTCATTTCCATTTTCTCAAACAAGACACCTAAGACGTGTGCTGTGTCCTTGAGAACCGTGGTGGCCTTTGCTAGGACCTTCTTTAATTCAGCTTCCAAGAACACTGATAGTGGCTCAATCAGCCAGCCCCTTCCCAAAACAATGGGCCGTATAGGTGGATCCTCTATGTTCTTATGTATTTTTGGCAGTCCACTAATGGTTGGTGTTACTGGATGGGCTATATCAAAATAGTCATAAAGCTCCTTCGTAATACTCCTAGTCATAAGGAGATCATATAGTGTGTCACACACACCATTAATCAGTCTCATTAGATCTATCTTGTTCAATTTTTGATAGGTTCCTCTATCACTTAATAAGTCTCTCATCTTGGTGCTATAGAACTCAGAATCCATTACCACTATCACACCTCCCTTGTCTGCTGGGTTAATGGCAATGTCTTTTCTCCCCATCAATTCCTTGAGTGCTTGGTATTGACTTTGGGTCAGGTTATGAAATTGATTATTCTTAGATTGTGACCTATGTCTTGCCACCTTTTCTTCACAAATGTGAATAAACATATCCACCATAGGATGGTACAGTGGCATGAAAGTGCTTGTTTTTTTATAAAGATTAACTTGTTCCTTATTGTTGCCAAAAACGTGTTTGAGGGTGATATTCCTCCCAAAACATTTCATGTCTGTCACAAATTCATTTAGTGGTGATCTAATGGAGGGGATAAAGGAAAGATCCCTCTCTAAGACTGAAATCTGAGTCTCTGTTAGAGCACTCTTAGAGATGTGACAAAGAGTGAGTGGGCACATCTTTGAAGATAAAAGTGAATGTGGTGACATTTCACTGTTGGGCAGGATTGGAAATGGATAATGGGGAATCTTTGTTTAGCGACACTATACTATCTATGAAATAAGAGTTGAGTTTTATTGCAGTTTTGAGCGGTGAGTTATTGGGAGAGGGGTTAGAGTTGATTTTTTGTCCAAGATGTAAGATTTTTTTTAATGCCTGGGCACAATTGTTTAGGGTTTATTTACTATTGGTGCAAATGTTGTTATAGTATATTTTTAATTTATTTGCTGTTTAGTATGGTTGCAGAACATTCTGAAGTTTTCAAGATATTGCAGTGTTTTATATTGTTAAAATTAGCATTCTACCCTTTTTGTTCAGCCAAATTGCATTACTTTTTTGTCTCTTCCTTCTAGTAGGTGCAATGCTATTTAGGATAATTAGGAAATCTGCATTGAATTATATTACATAATTATCTAAGAGGACTACTTTTAGGGTGTTCCAGTTAATAGATGAAGGGTAGTAATGAATATGTCTGGATTAAATCTAGACAGGTTGCTTGCTGTTTAAGGTCACTGTGAGAGTCTGACATTGCAAGAATATCAGGATTTTGTTGGGTAATCCAGGCATGTAGTTCCTTAGTTTTATTTTTTTGTGCATATAACATTTATGGTTGCAAAAGATAGATTACCAGGGTTAGGGATTGACCATTGTGGGGTGAGAGTAGTGTCAGGAAAGGAATTGTCTTGATGCTGGTTGTAAAAGGTGGGGCCAGGATTAGGATTAATGTCTCCTCCTCTGAAGATTTTAGTATTTGGGGTAAAGGTTAGTATTTGGGGTAAAGGCAAGGGCCAACATTAAATAGTTTAGGAGACATACGTGGAGAGTTTAGGGAGGAAGAATAGTTAGGTGGTTGGGACAGACTTGAAGAGATGTTGAGAGCTATTATTCAGTCATGGTTGGATGAGACATGGCTCATTAAGAGGAGAAGAGCAGAGGATAAACTGAGGAGTAGCCTGATTAAGTAAAGGGATCTACATTTTATTGATGGCAGGTAGAAGGGAAGTAGGAATCTAGAAGGAAACAGGAAGTTGTGTGGCTGTAGCATATCTAGTGGATATAAATATGTATTTTATATATGCACATCCACACAGCCACAGAAACACACGTGCATACACACGTGCACAAACACGTGCACACAATTTTCTTTGCTGTGATTAGTTTGCTTTTCAATGTTAGTGACTACATCATATTATGTTGCATGCCCTTATCTGCCACTTTCTTTCTTTCTTTCTTTCTTTCTTTTCCATTGGAATTCCTTTTATTAGTTATCTGTGTAGGTGAAGCATTTTCTTATATAGTCTTTCTGCCTGTTCTGTGATATTGCCCCAGTTGCATTACATTACATTTGATTGTATACATCACTGTATTTGGTCTGATATAACCTTTTGTTGATGTATGCCTTTTTTTTTTTGCAAGAATTTGTTTACATTTATGAAGTATACAATTTTTGGAGTTAATGTACAATACACAATTTGTCTTCTGATTAGTTTGTGACTGCTGCAAACTACTTAAGCATGTAACTCTTAAATAGTTCCACAGTATTAGAGCAATAATGCTTTATATCATTAAAAAAAGGGTGTGTAATTGTTTTCTTTTAACATTTGGCAAATTATTATTTAGGTATTATTGGTAATTTTCATATTCTATTCAGTCCTTCTCATCACAATTAGAATAAGTGATGAAAAGCCAATATAATATTAATGTTCATCAGATTTTAGTCTTTTGCTACTTGAACAGGTGCCAGTGAAGTATTAATTCAGGTCTGAGCTGAACACTTTTGATTTCTTAGTGAAACCTGGAAGATATCCCAGATCGAGACACTGCCAGATTAAGAGTATACAGCATTGATTTAAAACTGAAGCTGTCATGTTTCTAAAGTGAGAATGGGAGAAATTCAGGTTTATTTATGCATGCAGTTCTAAAACCTTATGCACAGCATTGGACTTGCAGTGATAATTAAGATAATAAAATTAGTGCTGACCATAAAGCTTAAAGAGAAAATAAATGCATAAAAACTGTTCTATAATTTTCTTACGTTTTTAGTTTCCTACCTTGTTCATCCAAACAAATCAGCCATGAACTTAATATTGATATAAGCATTTCTAAGGATTTTAGAAGTTCATTTTAGATTTCCTGTATATTCCCTTGCCCCAGCTTATTTAACAATGGGGAAGCTTCCCCATAGCTACACATTCGTGTTATCTAGAAGTATTCTATTTTTTCTTGTTGTAAAGGTCTTTTGTAAAAATGCAGTAGTTGAAAAAATTCTGATTACAGTTTATCTGTTTCTTTTCCATTCTCAAAACGTTGTTAATTTTGCACCTATCTAACAGGCCAAACCAATGCATATTTTCAAAGGACATTCTGCACTCAACAGTTTCAGAATTTGATGTGTGGAATAAGTGGCCTCTCTGATTCAGAACAAACAGGAAAGACTCATTAATAAAGCTAACTGTTGTTGCCTGAAACTGTTTAGCTCTTCTTTTGTCAAACTGCTTTACATATGTTTTAAAATGTCTGGGGTATTCATAAAGAAGTGACTCATTAGGCTCACTAAACGCATACAATGAGTGGAGATGTGCAGTGAAGGAGTGAATCAGAGACATGCAAAATCTGACTGCACTCTCCAAAAATAGTGTAGTATGCATAAAATGTAAATGACTGCATTATGACATGCACATGATAGATATTATGGAAATGAGAGCCATAGCATACACAATTGATGAAATCAAACATGACTGAGCAAGTAAGAAATGGATACAATAGCACAAAGAGTCATGGTGATCTGCTATTCTGAACACAGCAATTTATCAATGACCATGATCTCTTTCTATATTAAGACGCTAGAACAAGCATTTGTACTAGATAAGATGCACTTGTTTGTAGCTGCTGTCACAGCTAGGAATCACAACATTGGAATCTGACTTTCTTCACAGCGTAGATGGGTCTATCAGTGGCTGACCTACCATCCCAACTCTGTCAAAACCATTGTTGACTGCTACCATGTAGACAGGGACACCATATGGGAGCTTGCAGACATGAGCTTTTCTCACATGGAATCATATAGAATGCATGGAATGCCGACCCCAGTGAACAACAAGTTCTTTGTTGCATTAACCATTTTTGCTAGTAGAAATTTTGAGCTTCTGGTGGAAGCAGGACAGTTTGACCACAGACAATTCAACCCCAATTCAACTGTATACAGTTTCATGTTTAAAATTTACATTTATTGTCTATGGGAATAGTTAGTGGACAGTTTCATCCCAGATGATTTGACCCCGGACTATTTCACCCTAATTATATAAAAAAAAAGTTTTTAAAGTTTTATTAACACATTTTATTGCTTAATATTTCAATCATGATTTTTTTCATAGAAATGTAATATATTATTTAACTTTTTATATGTAAATATTAATTTATTTAACATTTTATTTAATGTATAAATATAGTTAGTTTAATTAATAACAGTTTTTTTTTAATTAACTTGAAAATCAATATTATTTATCATTATAAACATCAATATTATTTTAAATTAACATTATTCTTACTATTATATGTATTTCAAATGCACATGTTTTAGACAGTTTATATATATATATATATATATATATATATATATATATATATATATATATATATACATATATATAAATTCACTTTATATCCTCGAAATACTGAAATATCGAAATTCAGTATTTTGAAGCTATAAAGTCAAATTTTTGAAACCACGAAAACTCAGAACCACAAAATTTAAAATATTGCACACTGGAGATTTTGAATTTCCCGCTTCTACTGCACACACACACGCACACACACACACACACACACACACACACACACACACACACACACACACACACACACACTTATCTAAATCCATAACCACAGCAAAACCTCAGAAGCGTGAAATTCAAAACCACCAGTGTTCAAGGTTTTGAATTTCGTGCTTCTGAGGTTTCGCTATTCTCAGGATTCCACTTTATGGGCTCGAAATACTGAATTTTGATATTTCAGTATTTTGAGCTTCTAAAGTGAATCCATATATATATCTATCTATATATATATATATATATATATATATATATATATATATATATATATGGGTCTACTTTATTTACCCGAACTTTCATTTGCCCGACAACCATTTTACAGAGACCAAATGACCGAAAGTTCATTAGACCGACACTTCATTTGACCGACAGTTCATTTGACCGACAAGCATTATTGGCAAGAAAATGGGATATGCCCCCTTCCCCACTGCAGTGCGACCCTGGAGTTAGAATATATAGTTAGGGGGGTGTGGGGGGCACAGCCCCCCACTTAATTTCATATTATAATGCTTAGTTTTGCTTTAATATTGTTTAGTAACAGAAATGTAAGTGGGGGGCTTTGCCACCCACACCCCCCTAACTATATATTCTAACTCCAGGGTCGCACTGCAGTGGGGGAGGGGGCATATCCCATTTTCTTGCCAATAATGCTTGTCGGACAAATGAACTGTCGGTCAAATGAAGTGTCGGTCAAATTAAATTTCGGTCAAATGGGGTCGGGCAAATGACAGATCGGCAAACAAAGTAGACCCATATATATATATATATATATATATATATATATATATATATATATATATATATATATATATATATATATATATATATATATATATATATATATATATATATATATATATTATCTGTGTGCCTGCATGGGCTGTATATAACGTTTTTTTTTCTTTATGTCAAATTGTCTATGGTTTATTTTTATCTTGCCTTGCCATTTCAATGGGGTCAAACTGTCTGGAGTCCAGGGTCAATCTGGAAAGGGCAACAGTAAAAATTCAGTAAGTGCCATTCTCATGGATCCTACACCTGTTCCTTGATATGATGTTGCAGCATGTGGTAGATCATATGGGGTTACCTTGGAGCCAAGGAAATAAACACTTCCATGTGGACTTTCCATGACTTATTCAATTTCCTTGAGGTACTGGGGGATATGGACTACACTCACATTGCTAACAAAATGCTGCCTGCCCCATATTGCATTTAATGTATCACCTTGAAGGGTACCTACTCCATCATCTACCAGTGGTCTGCAGTGCACATGTTACTATTTACAATGTGTTCCTTCATTACAGCAGTTTTCATGGTTCCCACATCTGACACATAAGCAAGCTATACCAGTGTAAATGTTCCACATGATCCTTTAGTAAATAGTGCAGACATATCCTCTCCCAGTTGAGAAATCATGATATCAGGTATTTAAAGTGCAGTCTCTACATAATGACATCCATCATTGTACATTTCACGTGATTCATGGTATAGTTTGGAGTCAAGGTTCATAACTATTCATAGCCAAAAACCGAGGTACACATGACATATAACACTTCACTGTCACAGATTCATAACACCCTGAGGCATGCATTTGAGCTTCTGAGGTCCTGCTTCTGTTGTCTAGATACTTCTGTGCTGCACTATGTTCCAAATCCTGTATCAGGATATTTGACAACTGTGCCATACTGCACAACATGTTTCTACATAAGGAAATACAGCACATATACATGAAGGAGTGTCAGAATGATTAGAGCCAGTAGTAGCAGAGGAAGAGGAGATGATTGAGAAAGTGCTGGAGGAACTACCCATACAGTAATTCAATGGGAGGCTTTGGGATAAAATACACCAAGGCTCAGGCACAGAGGTGGTGACTGTTCCTTAATTATAGGCTGTAACAAAGACAACATAGAATAAAAGCATGCAATGGTTTAATCTGTCTATACAGTACAGTGCAGAGTAGTGCTGTGTCTGGCCATGCAATGCATCAGACATTACCTAATTCACAAACGTCTGAGTGGTGGGCAGAGTACAGTCATCTTCATGATTTGCACAGGTGGATGGGCCAACAGTGACAGAAAAGAGCAAGCTAACAATGCTGTGAATAGTTATGAGACATGACTCCAAAGTATATCATGCGTCCCCGGCAAAACACACTACTGGATAGCATTATTTATGGTTTGCAATCTACATACATAATCCCATGTTTTCTCAAACTAGATAAAAGATGGATAGTTATCACAAGTGAAAATGGTAACCAGATACTTGCTGAGGTCATTGGAGGAATTCAGATGGTACACTGTCTGTGCATAAGGTTGAGCTTCCATATATGGAATGCTATCTACACAGGCTGTGTGTCCCTGCAGTGTAGGATTGTGAGGCTTCCTGTACATTACCTGGTGTAGCATTTCAGGAGTGCGCATGTGACACCTACTCTGCCTCCATGGCTGAAAGGATGGTACCCTGCTGAGAGCCATGTCCATGTGTATGACCCCATTAAGGCACTATACAATAGACATCTTCAGATGTCATTGATGGTGTAGAACTGTATGGCTGTGAGTGGCTGGGCCTGTGGGTGTACTTACAGTGGAACGAGAGAAGTGCTAGCCAAAACTATGGGCACGCACATAGCTAAGAATGTAGCCATCCAAGGGAAGAGTGACAGGCAACATAGACCCTAGAGTGGTCCTAGACAGTTCTGAAGGCCTATCCATTGGCTGTGCACCATGTCAGTGTGCAGGTACTGTACACCTTGATGTATTCACTCATACATTCCACCTATCATTTTGATTATCTCTGATGGGGCATGTGTTGTATCATTCTGTGCTAGGATGACTGACCTGCACATCTGGTTATTGATGCCCAGGGTGACACCCACATCTAGTAATAGGTAGGAGTCATGGTAAAAATAGCCACTAACACCCATCACCCATATGTTGCGTGCATGGCCTGCAGTGATAACACTGACCCAACCACAGCCACCATCATGTATACAGATGAGTACTAGGTACCCTATAAGTAGTTTCTATGGATGGACCACCCATCACTTAATAAAGGGGATGTGGGACAGGCACCTGACCCACCTGGGGCATATTTGTAGATGTGGGCGGTAGTGTGGTGTCTGCTTTTTATTATGTTGACTCTGTCAGTTTATTGGTTGTCTGTGCTATTTGCAGGCAGCCATCATCAACAGACTTCTGGTCCTGTTCTGTTGCACTTGACCCCTTTACTCCATACCAGGGACACATACAATTTCAGAAAGAGAAAAAAAATGTGGCTATTGCAAAACATAGGCAGTAATCCCTCTGTCCTGTGGTGTACAATGTCACATGCCAAGTGTGTACAGGGTCAAAAGACACATTTGTACCTTGTGCCACAGGTCATGACTGTTGTTTCCATAATATACCTGCAGGGCAGATATGTTGACATTTACAATTAATATTATTTATTCATTTATTTTAGTTTGTTTAGTGTGATATTGCACTGATCACTATAGACCATTCGCAGGCACAGCCCAGGTGAAGAGATTCACAAAAAAGAAAATAATGCAAATCATAAACACAGAGTAATCATAGAATATAAATCGACACAGTCAGTGGTGTGCCACTATGCTAAACTACTAGGTCATGGGCATAGCAATCCAGTGTACCTCCAACAAAAGCACATGTTGTCTCCATCACATGCAGACAATCACTGGTAGCATTGTACATTGACTTTCTAAAATAGAGTTAGGAAGAATTCCTCCAAATCTGTGAGGATGTGCTGTATAGGTGGTCTTCTTTTTGTGGCTATTCTGTCCCTGTTGATGGCATGCATCTTGTTTCATGCATGCAGGATCATATTAGTTACCCATCATCAGACTTTCTGTGTAGTCTTGTTTTGGCCAATTACAGCACTGAAATCATGCATCAGGCCTTACCACACCTGATCTTGGAAGGTTTTGTCACCCTGACAGTACTCATCATCCACCTGCAATAGGTGTGTACATCTGTCTCTACTGAAGATACCGTCTCCAGCAATTTATGCTCTCTTGGTCCCATGTCAATATCTGTACATCTGCGCTTATGACTATGAGCAGGGCATGTTTACAGACATGGTCACTATCCAGTAAAAATGGCCTCTGGCTATGCTGCAGCTGAGCAAGTGACATGTGACACTGCTGCTATGCAGAAGTGCCAAAGGCCAGATAATAACAATATGACTTATGATGATAACATGTAGCCAGTTAGGTTGAGTGGTGTATATTTATTTATTATTTTTATTTTACATTTGTTTCCTGGGAAAATCCAACTGGGATAGGAGCCATTTTCAGTGGAGGCCCGGGGAGGAAAGCTCCACATATAGAGATTATACAAAATGTATACAAGAAATTATACATAAAATACACAAGACTTAACAGTACATCAGAAATCACATTCTATGCTGTTATAGGTTACCTGACATTTGTATTACACAATCATCTGATATAATTCCTTATTGTAGTGTAGACATTGTAGTTTGTCAAAGTAAGCTGAGGAAGGGTTTGTAGGGAGGAAATTGGATAGAAAAAGATGAGGTTAGAGATTATCTAGACATGAGAAAGTGAGCATAGATTAAGAGGTGGTCAGGGAAGAAGTAAAATTATGACCAGCAACTATTAAAACTATTTAGCCTGGAGTAGTACAGGAGCAATACCAGGTGTCATTAAGATCATTTTTAAGAATCTTTTTCAATTGTTTGGTACTTGTGTTAGTTCTGATGCTGTGAGGTAGTGAATTCCACCCTATTGCTACATGATGAGAAAATAGGGAGTCCCCTGCTGTATTAGTGGATTTGGACACTTGTAGTAGAGATTTATTTGTTGACAAAGACGTTGATTTGTGGTATGGGGCTGGGAATATTTAGAAGGGCAGGGTTTTTTTTAAGGTTGATATACTAGTTTGTGTGATAATTTTAATTGGGTAGAAGTTGTGGGAGTTCTAACCAAGAGAGTTTTTTTAAGGAGTGACAGTGGTGGATATGATGCAGACAGTCGGTTGCAAATTTAGCATTTTATTGTAGCATGTTTCAAGTTTAACTAAATCTGTCTTTTTAAGGTTGGTGAGAATTGGGGAAGTGTTGATAGAAGGTGGGCTCTAGCAATGGCAACCCTAGAGGTACTAATTAGATACTTTTTATTTCTGTAAAGTGTACCCACTTTTTTGTGAACTTTCTTAATTGTTTGTGCTATACGTAGGTCAAATCTTAGGTTATCTATTCTTACTCCTAGTAGTTTTGTTTGTGAATTGGCATTCATTTTAATATTATTCATAGCTGTGATGTAGAAGGTGCTTGGTGGGAGAGGATATTGTGGCTTGGAAGATCATGAGATTTGTTTTATTGGGTTTGAGTATGAGCTAATGGTTAGAGAGCCATAGCTTGGTATCTGAGAATGATTTTTGGGTTATATCTTGGAGGTGTTGCAGGTTATTAGCAGCGCATATAAGTTTTGTGTCTTCTGCATATTGGATAGTTGAAGCCAGTGGGGTAGCACTATGGAGGTTGCTTGTAAAAATAGTGAAGAGTAGCGGCCCAAGAATTGAGCCTTGGGGTACTGTTAGTGTAACAGGAAGAGGGGGGATAGAACATTAAACCATTTTACAGATTGTTGGTGGTCCTGTAGATAGCTTTGGAACCACTGAAGTGCAGAGGGGCTGAGGTTGTATATTGTAGGCTGTAGGCCACTAGAGCACAAAACAAACTATCTACACCTGTACACCTCTGCAGCCTGCATCATTATCCTACCATGAACCCCTTCCTATCCTTTTATGTTGTGTCTAGGCTGTCTTTTGCTGCATAGTCTGTTCCTTTCCACATACCTTCAGTCTGTGGTGCTACCCTGCCACCCATGACTTGTATAGCAGTACTTGAAAATTGGGCTTCCCACAGGTGGAATGACCACAAACATGCAATGTAGAGCATATTGTTTCCTTTATCCTCCTGCCCCACTGCACCAGTCATCACCAAGTGTCCCCACTACTGTTGCAACCCACCCTAAACAGTACACTTCCATGTCCTGTGTCATTCCTAACATGACTATTGTATGACTGTGCTCCCTTACCACACCTCCAGTTTGCAACTGGGTTGTCTATGGTTCACCAAAGTGCCCTTATTCCACAATTGTACAAATTTCAATTGCTCATTATAATACTGTCAGGATCTCATTGGTGTCATCATATGTTATCAAGCTAACACTGGCTTCACAGCAAGGATTATAAGCAAATGAAGTGATTCATCATAACTGTTTCTGAATCACTCCCATAATTGGGTGCAATATCAACCCTACTGTGTGTTATAGAGCCCGCACTTGCCCATGCATGTGTTGGTATGCCCGTCATATTGAGTGTATAACCTCTGGCATTGCACTAGGCTGTTGTGGAAACCATACTACAGGTCTATCATGGTACTCTGCCACTTTTTCAGCCATGCTACAGTGAGTTAGCTACTTGCTGACATGTTGGCAGGATACTGTTGCACTGTTTGCAATCAATAACTTGCCACACAGATGGTCGAGTCCACCTGTGAGATTCCTACATCCCAAAAATTAGAGTTTTGAAAACCAACATTATGACTGTCCAAACTTGCCCTACTTCTGAACCTATGGTAATGCTTGTTCCTGGGTACAGAGTAATAAGGAGCTTCAGAGTTTGGTATTTGTTTCAGGTATGCTGGTATTCGGCATTCCGATTTGCACAGAACGGTTCTGGGCATCGGTAGACTCCACCACTTATTGGGCGGGTTATTGATAGGAAACCCTGTACTCATTATCACCATGTTATTATATGTAGTAGCCAGGCTAGTAATACTTCTTATCATTCCATTTATGCCAACTTTCTCCACACTAATGGACCATGCCATCAACTTGCAGTTAAGGTGTATTGTAATGGAATTCTGCTGCCAATGTGCATCACATGGTGTTCATAATATGCAGCCATGTGCCACAGCCATCCATTTTTCTTCTGAGCCATATCTCCACAGTGGGCAAGACTTAATCAGGCACTGCCTTTGGAAGGGTTTCAACTTGTTGCAAGAGGTAATTCAGAATTTTCTTGCACATTCTGTATAGCAAACACAGGAAGTGCCTACTTGACAGGTATGAGTACTCACTATTTAAGGTGGATGCATGGCAGTGGCCTGTCGTACAACTGATTGTTGTCACTGGCATCCCTTGCACTGGTGAGCAATGATATCATTGGTATGGAGACCTGCAGGAATATAATCAGACCTGCATCAATGGAAAGGAGAGGTTAAGGAAGGAGAGTTTGCTTTTTGTTCATTGCCACTGTTATGTAGAACTTGTAGATGCCACTATTTTTCATTTCATTTACAACACATGCTGATAAATTTCTGTTATGTTTCTGTATTGCAACACAACAGAAAAATGAAGCTATTTGCTTGGTCTGCCAGTGGAGATAGCCTAGTTTCTGGCATCACTGACTATGTCTACATTAAGAGACCTGTTCCTGGTTTAGTATAAACCTATGCATCTACACACTTATGACCTACTTCAGTTCCATTTCTTTTTTCCGAATTTTGTACTATTTAACCCCATCACTAGACTTATATTCTTTATAACATGTTGTGAAACATTTTTTTCATCATATCCAAGTCTAAAGCTTTGCATACATTTCTGTATCTTATATTTTTGACATGCACTTTCTTTTGTCTCCTACCCTGATTGCTATAAATATGCAGTTACATGCTCTGCTGATATGTTATATTTGTACATCTACAATAATCTTGTGACATTTCCCAAATATTCTGAACCTGCCTAGGTGAAAATGCATTTATTTTATTTACTCTTTGTTGAACAGGTTAGTCCTATTAGGCTGGTGTCCTCATCTTAGGAGAAACCTGAGTTTGTAGTTATACCAACTGGAGTAAATTTGGACAGGGCATGAAAAAAATTTCACCTTTTCTTTTTGATAAGTATTGTGGGATCTTTTACCCCTGCCATGTCACCAGCAATTCTTCTGGAGGATGGCACAGTCATGAGTGCAATACCCCTCCCCATAATGCTTTCCAATTTCAGCAATTAAAAAAAATTAACCCAGTCACCTGGACTAGGGAGGAGAACCCACAGCCATCTGCTCTTCTGGTACTAAAGGCAAATGGGCTACCAGTTATGCCATTGAAACTCAAGTATTAATGTGTCTTATCTAAACATGTTTTAACATACTGTTAAATCACCTCTCTGCCTTACATGTAGTATTACTTTTCATCTCTTACACATAGCCTGTCTTTCTAAGGTACTGTACCACTATAGGCAAAATTATATTGGACTGTTCTACATTAATTCTGAATACTTGTTTAGCTTGGATGTCTCTGATACAGTCCTTCAATCCTACAGACAATATAGTCCATTCTGTATTAAAGGCCTCATAGATACTTGGGAAACAATAGTTATGTCAACACTTAAAAATAAAATATGGTTTATGAGGCTAAAGCCTATGTAAATGAAATTTACTGAATAAAACATGTACCATCAAATGTAACTGAAAAACTGACCATGGTTAAATAACCTATGTCAAGGTCACACAATACTGGGGTAGGTTATAATTAAGTCTGCATGACCAAATTAATTTGATTGAGAATATTTCATTTAAACAAGCTATGTTTCCACAGACATAAGCCACTGCAGTGAATATGCCCTTCTACATAAAAGACTGCTCAATCTCACTACAGGTGGTAATGCAACCATAGACTTCCATGGATATGTACTAGTGTGTCACATAATAATCATCAGCTTCAACTCTGTCTAGTAATAATCTTACACAAAGCTCAGGTAACTATTCCTTTAAAACAGCATATCTATATACATCAAATAAAAACTATAAGAAAGATTCGGCCAAGCTAAAATCTTCAATGTATAATACCTTAAATTGCCTGTAGTAGAGGACCATGGGATATATGTTGATGGCCCTTAAGGATTTACACCAGTGTTTCAACTACATTGTTTCTGAATGCCCATAAGTCTTTACTTTTTAAGATCTTATTGGTGCATTCAGAATAATAAAGCCAACCCCCACTAGATGTTGACATGTTGTGATTCACACCCTTTCTAAAGCTCATCTGTATTGCATAAGTGGATCATCTGGCCAATCTGTGGAAGCACAGAGCTTAAAACCAAGCCTGGTGTCCATATCCATTATCGTACCTACAACATATCCTAAATGACATTCACACCAATGGGTAGGAATGTCACACAAACAAACCATTTAGAAAAAGCTATAAAAGACCCAGCCAAGCTAGAGTTTTCACTGTCTAATACCTTAAACCTCATGTTGGGGCAACCCATGGGATATGTGTAAATGACCCTTTACAGACATGCCAGTGTTTCAGCTACATGGCCCCTGAATGTCCATGACTCATTATTTGTTACTTTTTAACACTATTCTACATCAGGCCAGTAAAGCCAAATCCCTCTAGTTATAGGCATGGCATGACGTAAAGAGTCATGCTTACTCTGGAGATATGTAGCTGAAACACTGGGATATCCATAAGAGATGTCATATATGTTAAATGTTATCCATAAATATCAATTAGAAAGTGTGGCTAAATATATATTAAAATAACATCTTATCATACTTAGAACTCTGGCAGAAATCTTGCATTCTCTTACTAAATGGATAATTAAAAAATTGTATCACAATTGCCAAAAGAACACATCATAGGATTATAGGAGATTGCTAGGCTATTGGCTCTGGAGCCCTTACAAGCCTAGCCAAGAGTTTATCCCCAAAAGAACAACCTCAATCAGCACTTATCACCCCTGTCAATGAGGGACAAAGGTGGAACCCCTGGGACAAATTTGTGGTTGCCCATCCACTCATCAAGGCTGTGCTTGAAGAGTGTCAGCAAAGTACTTTGTTTGACGTGTATGGGTAGTCTATTCCAGAGATGGGGTAGCCTTTGGGAAACAAACCTGTCTCTCTAGCAGATTTTGTTAATGTCACGTATTAGATTTAAGCCTTTTGATCGGGTACTATGCGAGGAGTTAGACTTACGGATATGGAGGATTTCTAGTAGAGCAGGGTCTAAGACTGCCTTGTAGGCGAGACACAGATAACCTCTGAGCAATCTGTATGATACAGAGTAGTGGGATAGTGATTTGAGTCTGTCTACATAGGATAGGTGTTGGCGGCCATGGATTCTCTTTGTGAAGTCTTTCTGTGGCCTTTCCAGTTGGTGCAGGTGTTTGGAGAGGTACATACTAAACGGGGCATTGTACACAATTACTGGCCTAATGAGGAGGAGTACAGAAAAGTAATAACCTCCTTTTTTCTGGATGCAATCCCTTTCCTTATGAGATGAACCAAGTAAAAGGATTTTCTGACCACTGTCGCTACATGATGGTCAAATGTGAATTTTTTGTCAACTTGTGTACTCAGGTCTCTCACCACAGGTTGTGTGCTTAGGGGGTTGCTGCAAATGTGGTCATCAGTAGGGGCCGTGTTTTTGCCCAATGGTATGATAATAAATTTTTTTGCATTTAACTTAAGGCCATGACTTTGGCACCAGTCATTTGTTGTTGTGAAACCCTCTTGAAGAATGTTAACATCATTTGGAGAGTCAATGACAGCACCCAACTTACAGTCATCCACAAACTTGGTCAGGCACAAGCCTTTTGTCTTTGCCTGGACCTCTGAGAAATAGATGCCAAACAATAGGGGTCCCAGGACAGATCATTGGGGGACATCACTAGTGTCAGTTTTGCTGTCAGAGGTAGTGGCACCTATTTTGACCTTGTGGGTCCTATCAATGAGCCAGATGGCCACCCACCTGATGAGATAGGGATTTACACCAAGTTCTGCTAGCTTTTTGATGATGCCCGAGTGGGGGATTGTGTCAAAGGCTTTGGCTAAATCAAGGTAAACTGTATGTACTGACTTTCCCTCATCCAGTGCCTTGGTGACAGTCTCAAAAAAATCAACCAGGTTCAACAGGCAATATCTGCCCTTGACAAATCCAAACTGGTTGGGGTCATAATTCATAAGTCCAGGAGAAGAAACAATACCTACCGAGAAACTCCCTTCTCATAATGCTCTTAACCTCTAAATCAGCCATCTGCTCAAGATGAGCCATCTGTGTTATTACACTTGGAAGCTATCTGCGTCTGCATAATACATAGATATGACTCTGCTCTGGCACTCCTAGTCAGGTACGGACTAACACATAGTCTTTGCTATATCAATTTGATCAAGTAAAAACACCTTTGTCATACTTAAAGACCTTAGGGTGACATAGTCTTATCAATATTCAACAAAACTACAAAACAGTCTTCATAGTACAGGATTTGTGAAGCACATAACAGACTTTACCAGAGCAAACATTACTCTATCTAAACTAGACTAGTGTTTCTTATGGTCACCAGCTCAGGGAATCTGACTACCAACAAACTGAAACTTCCCTTTTCAGAATACCTAACAAAACCTTGAGAAGGTTTAGGATATTTTGTTGAAACCCTCAGACAGCTTTTGATCTGCAATAGCTGGAGGAGCCCTGAGTATAATCTTTTTCTTGTTCAACACTTAACCTTTTTCTTCTTTAGCTGTCATAACAGCGGTTGGATCCATATGTCAGATCAGCCTTATCTGTTGTAACTTTAATTCATATCTTTAGCTGTTAGAACACCTGTTTAATCTCTGAGCTAGATCATTTCCAGTTTACTACCTCCCTTCTCATCTGCTTCTAGCCTGTGTTAGATGTAGTAACAGCAATTAGAGTTAGAACCCTATGTCAAATTTGTATTTAAAGTCCTACAGCTGTGTTGGTAGTGTTTGTATTTATTCATTTATTTACATTTGTTCTGTATACTTCATCAGCATTTACAGACCAGTTGCTGTTGTTTGTCTTTCGGCTTTCCAGGTTAGGGGTCGCCACAGCGGAACTCCGGTCCGCTAATGATTGGCATTAGATTTTCACGAATGCCGAGGTGCCAGCTCAACATTCAACCTTCAACGAAGGCACGCCCATTTACGCATGTCTTTTGAACACCCACCCAACCATGGGGAGGACATGCAGACTCCACACAGAAGGCACTCCCTGCACTCCAGCCGAGAATCGAACGGGAGAACCTCTTGCTGTGAGGCAACAATGCTACCGCTGCACCACCATGGATAACCTTTACAGACCGGTAATATCTTTTATTTTTTGTTTATTACATTCATGTGGTTTACCGTGAAGGCATGGCTGAAGGCATTGATGTGGATTTAGCTTATAAACCACAGAGAACTACAAATGAATGCTTTTCCCAGATTTTCATACTGGAATACAATCCGTTAGTGGCTTTAATGCCTTCTTTGTCAGCGGTTGAGCCTGAGATGGATCTGGCTACTTCTCAACAGTTTTTGGCTGCATTGAGAGACCTAGAAGACAAGTTGTATAAGTATAAGTATAAGTATAAGTATAAGTATAAGTATTAGTATAAGTATAAGTATAAGTATAAGTATAAGTATAAGTATAAGTATAAGTATAAGTATTAGTATAAGTATAAGTATAAGTATAAGTATAAGTATAAGTATAAGTATAAGTATTAGTATAAGTATAAGTATAAGTATAAGTATTAGTATAAGTATAAGCAGCTGCAGTGGCAGCATCTACATATGGAAGCAGCCCTTATACACAGATTTGTGCCATGTGGTCTCAGAGTACTTAAAATTCCGAATTATGGAGATAGCCACCCAGAGATTTTGAAGCAGTAGCAGTCTCTCAATCTTCGGCTGAGTTTTGATTATATCCATCAAGTATTGTATCCATAAAGTATTTTAAACCTGCAGAATCACAGTTTTTTTCATGAAATTAAGACATTACAGGCTGACATTAGTCTGAAGTTTCAATCTGAGTCTTATAGAGTCAACCTCGATACAATCTATGATAACGTGTCTGCATTTGAAGACAGGCTGCAAATGGACAAGAGAAAAAAAATCTTTTGAGAGACCTGATGGACTTCAGTAAAGGTCATGTCTTTTCTTGGCCATGAGACACTACTACTCAGCTTGATAAAGCTGAAGTTCCAAGGAATACTGAAAGTCGTTCTTTGAACACAGACAATATTAGTACTACAGAAGTCCCTGTTGCTCAGAGAGAGTGAACTGTCTTGACATAAACTTCTGTTGCTGCGACTGCATCAGCCGTGGATAATCCATCTTCTTCCACACAAACAAATTCATCCACATCTAATTTAGACCTTCCTGTTGTTTCTCTCAAAGAACCTCTCCCTATTCAACAGGATTTTCAGAAAGGGAGGTCGAGATCATTGAGGGAAATGGCGATTGAGGTCAAGAACTCGGAACAACAGGAGCATACAGATCAGGACTGTAGTAACTTAATTTTTAGCATCTATTCATATGTTTTATCTGTGGAAGAGGTTAAACTATTGAACAGAGGTCTGTCGTTTATACTGGCATGTAAAGCCGATTTAACTGATGCTATTATTGACATGAAATAATTTGCATGCAATGTTACTCTGCAAACATTGTTTTCTGATAATATACGTACTGGTGTAAATATTTTTAAGAAACCAAGTGTTTTTACACCTGAAGTGCGTCCAGTAGTGGACACCTTTGTGAAATTATGTGAATGTGACTTAGCATATGTTGCCTGTACTGACTCTAATGCGTTATTCCACAATCTTACACCCAGTGAATATTCTGCATTGAAGAACTTAAAGAGTTGTTCTTTTATTGAAATACGACCTGCTAATAAAGTAGGTGGTGTCATTATAATGGACAAAGAACAATATTTAGTTAAAATGGGAGAGATGTTATCAGATGATGAGACCTATAAGCCGATTTATAAATTCCAAGTTGAAGGTATTATTAAGAAAGTGGAATTTATTTTATATGATCTTCTTATGACTGGTGTTATTAATCAAGATTTGTATGAGTTTTTTTGTGTTGAGCATCCATTGGTACCCCTTCTCTATTGTCTACTGAAGATTCACATGGAAAGCATAAATCCACCAGTGCATCCAATTGTATTGAGTAGGGGTTGGGTAATTGAACCCCTATTGATCTATGTGGAGAAAGTATTATGTCCAATCCTAGATAATGTGTCCAGTGTACTGAAAGATACCAAGTCATTCTTGAATGATTTATATACTTGGTATGATATGTTTATAGATAGACATGAGTTACTTTTAGTGACTTTAGACATAGCCTCATTGTTTACTGTCATACCGAATGATCTTGATGTTGAATACGTAAGAAGTTTTTTGACCATGCTAGGGTATATGTCTAATAACAAGGTTTACCTGATATTTGAGTTACTTGAGTTGATTCTTGAGAATAATGTTTTTATATTTCATGATAAGTTTTTTCTACAGATCCTTGGAATTGCTATGGGGTTGTTTGTGCCAACTCATATGCCAACATTGTCTTGGCATATTGGGAACATGAGTATGTACACAGCAATAACCCTTTTTTAAGTAGTCTTTGCTACTATAAACAGTTTTTTGATGACCTTTTTATTGTTTGGAGATGCACAGTAGAATCATTATATCAGCTTATTGACTACTTACATTCAACTATGGCTTTTCTCAAGTTTTCTTTTCAGTTTTCTGACTCAGCTATAAGTTTCTTAGACATCTAGAAGATACTAGGTAGGTTGCAAACTGGCTCACAGATAGAACCCACAGTGTGAAAGTAGCTGACTCCAAGTCAGACTGTCGACCAGTCACAAGTGGAGTCCCACAAGGTTTGGTCCTGGGTCCTCTCCTGTTTGGTATCTACTTCTCTGAAGTCCAAGCCAACACGAACGGACTCTGGCTGACAAAGTTTGCATACAATTGCAAGTTGGGAGCTATTATTAACTCCTCAAGTGATGTTGACATCCTGCAGAAAGGCCTCAATGAGACCACCGACTGGTGTCAGAACCATGGCCTTAAGCTCAATGCCAAAAAATGTGTCGTCATCCCCCTTGGGAAAAACCCAGTTCTCTTGAATTACCACATCGATGGTAGATCACTGAACACAGAAGGCGTTATAAGAGATCTAGGAACACAGGTTGACAGCAACCTCTTTTTTGACCACAGCATTTCCACTGTGGTCAGAAAGTCCTTCTAT
Source organism: Protopterus annectens (assembly GCF_019279795.1). Taxonomy (NCBI): domain Eukaryota; kingdom Metazoa; phylum Chordata; order Ceratodontiformes; family Protopteridae; genus Protopterus; species Protopterus annectens. The sequence goes on from NC_056728.1 coordinate 1,187,065,877, forward strand.
GTGGCACATATCATTACTAAGGGTTTTGCATCCAGGAAGAAAGAGGTCATTGTCATCAAGTACAATGCCCCATTTGGCATGTGCCTCACTACACACTTGTAACAACTGCAGAGGCCACAAAAGTACCTCACAAAAAGGGTCCTAGGCCTTCAACCCTTGCCCTATATGGACAGACTAAAAAAACTCCAAGTATTCCCTGTCTCATATCACCTACTTAGAGGCAATCTCTGCTTGACTTACAAAGCCATGTCTGACCCAGCTCTGTTAGAAATGCTACATCTAAAGAAATCCCAATCCCTCTGCACCACATGCTCCAGAGACCTCAATCTCATTACCACAATCAACAGAACATGCTGGAGGGACAGGTTCATAACACAGAGACTGCCCATGCTATGGAATAGACTTCCCATACATGTCAAGCAGAGTACCTCACTGCTCTCTTCATGAGAAATCTTGATGAGTGGATGGGAAATAGAAAATTCACCCCGGGGATCACTTCAGTGGCTCTACTTGACAGAAGCACTAGTAACTATTGTCGGGTGACACGATGCCAGGGTAATCCTATGGGCTAGGTTTGTAAAGGCTCCAGGGCCATTAGCCTAGTACACACCTATGTATTAAGATGTATGAATTGAATAATTGTAGTACTGGTGTTTACAAGAAACCATGTAAATGCAGTAGTTTATTACATAAATCTAGCATGCATCCACAGCACATAACTAAGAATGTTTTGAAGGGGCAATTTTTGAGAATCATGTGTCTGCATGATAAGGATGGAGAGGCTAGCCTTGCTTTACACCCAGCAGTGAGTGATTTTGTTAACAGAGGTTACTCTGAATTAGAAGTGCAAAGAACTTTAATTGAAGTTTGCGCCTTGAGAAGTTCTACTGCACATGCTTATTCTTCTAGAGATGAAGTAGAACCAACACGTTTCAGTAACAATGCAGAAGTAGTTAGGATGCCTTTTACATTCAAGAGCAATGTTGGTGAGCTTTCTAATGTTATTAAGAAACATTAGTCCTTTCTTCTAATGGATGATGATATAGAAAACATAGTTGGCCCTACACCTAAATTTTCCTTTAGGAACAACCTTTCTTTAAAACGACAACTGTACTATAAGAACAGCTGTGTTAGATCTTGGATGCATGTAGAGAGACTTGGCACTTTTTCTTGTCGGTGCTGCTCTGCTTGGAAGTTTGTTTATTAAAAGCATATGTATTCATTACCAGTGAGGGTCAGTACATCCATTTTTACAGGATCCATGATCAATTTGTATGTTTTAAATCAGTCTTCATGAATTCATCATTTGTTTGGTTTTATGGGACAAGTTGAAGCAGCTTAAAAAAAGTATATGAAAGCATTTTTCCTTGAGTCTTAGATCCCTTTCTCTTTCATTTACATGGTTTTAATTATGTAAGCAAGTTAAGTTATCCACATTGTTTCTTTCAATTTCTTAATCATTTACTTAGATTACTGCTTAAATTTAAAAAAAAAAATGTACCAATGCCCATTAGCTGCTGGGATTTGGAGCAGGGAAGGTTTGTTTAATGATTAAGGTATTTAACTTACAGATACAAGGTACAGGGTTTGATTCTCACATGGGGTAATTGGCTAGACTTACAAAGATCCACAAGGGCAGTTAGCCTTGTACAAGCCTATGTCCTTAAAACAAACAGAAATTTCATCCCTATTACTTTACAGAATATTTCTGTCTTACCATGCTACAGAGATGGCTATCCATTTCAAAAATATGCCATGCTTATTGGGGAAAGAGTGCATCACATATCTCAATGCTTTACTAATTTGAAACCTCATGTACACTTAATGTGCATTGCGCTGGTTCCTTAAGTCACCTTCCAACTATATTTGGAACCTCTGATGCTTACATATGACTTTAGTGAGACATCTTTTGAGAAGTGCTTTCCCTCAGAGGAGCTTATTCAGATCTTTCTTTACTAAAATCCAAGGCACACCATGGGTCTGAGTACTAAAAATCACATTGGAAAGGGGCACAAAGAATTTGTGACAAATACTTGCCCCATGCCTGTGGAACCTAGGGTCACTTTAAAGTATGTTACTAAAATAAACATAGATTGAAACACTTATACTGAACTATAGGGCAGACGGCTAGTCTGACTATTAAAGCAGAGTAGGCAGGGGTGAAACGTTATCCATTATTGAGAAATGTGATAAATGCCTGGGCCATACTGAGGAAACCTCAGGGTCAAATCAAAATATGTTAGTAGGTTATAAATAAATATGCTAAGCTCATAGACAATCCTTACTTATCATAGATAATATGTTTTTTTTTGTTTGTATTTTGGATTTTTTGAGGGAATGCCTGGGCAGGGATGTTACGAACTTTACTCCACTGGAAAAATATTATTTACCCAATAACACACACCTTAGAGAGCATTACTACACTTAGAGAATGGGCTATCTGTTAAACCATTTTGTATCTGTTACACGCACATACACACACACACACACAAACATACACACACACACACACAAACACATATATATATCTATCTATCTATATATATATATATATATATATATATATATATATATATATATATCCACAAATGTACTGTTTGGCAGTCAGAGATACTCACTTGGATAAAATGTATAAAAAATAAAATGACAAAACCAAGGTGATCACCATTATGAAAAATGGTTCCTTTGGCTGATCTTTCAAACTTGCTGTAGCGTTGTTTGAGGAATATTTTACATGAAGAATCTAAGTTATGTAAATATTTAATATCTATACAGACACACACACACACACACACACACACACACACACACACACACACACACACACACACACACACACACACACACACACACACACACGCAACACATGCACACACATGCACACAAGCGCACACGCTCACACACACACACACACACACACACACACACACACACACACACACACACACACACAGCAATTACAACCAGTTCATTAAGTGAATATACCTCAGATATCTCATTCTGATCAAATGAATGATGAAACAAATCATAGAATGAAAATCATTGTAACTCCCAAAGAATACTTTTAATAAAACTTTAGTTCATTAAACATCAACAATTCCTGTTCAAGTGGTATACTCACAAGTTCATAGGTAATTACTGCTTCCCTTGTGGGCCATTTTAAGCCTAGCCAATTTCCCTTTTAGTGTCTGAATTAACCTATATCAGCTGGTTAGAGACTGACCTTACCCCTCCTATGGTCAACAATTATATATTACTCCTAATGAGAATGACTGTGATCATGCCATACATGATTTCAGGGGGACCCAAGTATGAAGTAAAGCATTTATGAGCTGCCTCTCTCTCCATTAGTAGTACAGGGGGCAGTCTTGTTTCCAGTCCGGAGATTGAAGTTGCACTTGAATATAGACAGGGGTGAACTTTGTTTTATGTGGATGGGAAGTCTGTTCTGAGAGATATACCTGCCCCTCCATACTGTTCTGTAGATGCTCAGAAGATGCTTAGACCCTTAGACTGAGCATTTCCGATGCTATTTGCCTTGCTGATGTGCAATAAATCCATCTCTATTGGATCAGGGAATGCCATGTATGACAGACACAAATAATCTTTTAGCAGTCTGTAGGATACTGAGTATAATAACAGGTTGTTTAGGCCTTTTATCCTTTTAGTAAAGTATCTCTGTGGCTGTTCCAGTTGTTGCATGTGTCTGGACAGACACATGCCAAATGGGGCATTATATTCAATGACTGGCCTAATGAGGGCTGAGTAAAAGGGGACACTGAAATTCCCAGATCTAGACACAATCCTTTTATTTATAAGTTGGGCTGTATAGAGGTCTGTATTATCAAGGGTTAGAAAAGAACCTTCTTATTTACATTAACCGTATTGAAGAAAGTGTAATTTGGAAACAGCTTTCAACCCATAAGTTGATCCATGTTATAAAAATGGATAAAGAGGGAGAGCAGTTTCTATAGAAGTGTTGATTATACTAAAAAGATTTTCTGTACTAGTATAGTAAGTACGGACAAGAATCTGTGAATGTGATTACTATTGCACACCAAAAATATATTTGTTTTATATGATTATCTGATGCAGGGTACAGGAAATTTTGATGAGTACCATTCTTTCAAGTACTCAGTATTCCAAAGTTTCAAAATTTTTGGAATTCCTAAAGTGCAAAACGTGTTAGATCCCCCACTTAGACCGATTATTGTCAGACAAGATTGAAAACATATTCCCTAGTGTTTTTAATGATAGATTTTTTAAAACATTTTCAGAACTTTCTCCATTACCCATTAATGTTACAGACTTACACTTGAGTATAACACATGAGCAAGGATTATTAATGTTTAATGAAGTGCATTTTTATTAAAAGTATTCTTTAATCTAGCATGGTCGCTTGGATTATTCTTAATTCATGTTCCTATAACACTGTTCTTATTTAATGATATTAAGCTTGCAAAAATCTACTTTTTACAAAATGAGCAAAAATAATTATTTAGTTAACTAAAATTACTTTGCATCAAAACAAAAAAACTAAAAGAAAAAACAACATTATGAACCATTTTTTCTGTGTACAGAAAAACAAAAGAAAATTATTTCAAACATCACAAAGAATGAAATACATTGCGCAAAGCCTTCTTTAATATCACTTACTTGTTTAACAACCAGTGTATTTTAAATCAGTCCCAGGGATTCGTTAACAATCGTACATACTTTGTGCTAAGCCTACATGATTGCTGCACAATGAGTGGCAGGTATCATTGAATACGCAAGCTGCTGAAGAAGATTGCATGTTTAGCAGCACCTATTCAGAGCCAGCACAGGTGTTAGCTACCACAAAAAGGTGCAATATATCTAGCGCACACAAATGTAAACAAAATGTGTTGCCTGCAGCATATCAGATGTGTATAAAGAAAGTTATCTGTTGTAAACAACAGTATGCTATATTCTCAAGTCCATTATGTTTAAATACAAACCGATGAACCCAACAGCTGTTGTGTTAGGCAGTTTAGAAAGGGACATACCAGTTCTGTTTGTTGGTACTTGTAACTGTAGAACGGTTATTGTATCTTTAAACATGTATTAGCCAACCATGCATTGTATATGAATGAAAATGATAAACATTAGTATAATTACTAAATAAAAATACATTGCAGTATCTGTAGGATATTCAACAAACTTTATTAAAGCAATGCTTCAATTAAGCACTTTCATCTCTTCACAAGTCACACAGTGACCTCTTCAAACTTCTTAATTTAATAAAGTTTGTTGAATATTCTACAGATACTGCAATTTATTCGTTTCAGTTATTGTTTTATACTCTGGTTTTTGGAGAGAGCAGTATAATTACACTGATAAAACCTAAATTTATGATTGGCAGTAAATATGATTTGTGGCATGATCAGTAATAGTTGTGTCCTTCACATGATTGCATCGAGAATGTCTATCTACACATGTATGGCAGGTGCATTAAACTACTCTGCCATTGGAATGCATACTGTGGGAATGATTGAAGATATTAAATTACATCCACATGATTAATGTTAGAACACATATGCAGGTCAAAGAATTCTGAGGCTTGCACTGGCTTATGTATATTTAGGAAATTATACTGACAGCTGTTATTGCAGTGTGCACATGTGTATATCTATCTAAAATTCTATGCATATATGTATATATATATATATATATATATATATATATATATATATACACACACACACACACACACACACACACACACACACACAGACACACACACACACACACACACACACACACACACACACACACACACACACACACACACACACACACACACACAGACACACACACGTGTCTGATTTCAAATGGGTTGTATTTCTGAATGGCATTGGAATGGATATCAGTGTGCCTAGGATGTATTTTTCTGTATATTACAAATGTATAGGTAGTCCACACAAGACATGGCCAAAATAAAAGTACATGCCACCAATATGCCATTAGGACTTCAGTTAATGGCAAATGTAGCAAGTGTCAGGTTACATTCATTTCTGTTAATGTAAGCATGTTGACTTGAATGAATGAATGCATTAAAGTACAGATCTGAATTTGAATGCAAACGATATATATATATATATATATATATATATATATATACATATATATAAAGTAACTGAAGCATATGACAGTACACTAAAATACAGCAACCCAAGTGAAACATTAACGTCTTTTACTAAGTGGCACATTGTAGAGTTACATTACACATATTACAAATGTACACTAGCCTGTGACAAATGTTGTTATCCCTCACCCATACTTCACTAACTCCATTGGGTGGATGTTGGCAACCCTAACATTATCCAGGAATTCAAATAGGTTCTGGTGAAGGACAACAAATGAAAGGAAAGATCTCATGGTATTTAACAATTAAAGTTCTCTTAGTTAATGGGGTGCATCTACTACATCATTATACTGGGCATGCTTACAAGGAATTTCAATAAAGAGTACCTTGAATTCAACTAAACAGTTCAGACACACAAGAAAGTGTCATAACATAGGCCCAGTCAGGTCTATATCAGAATAGCGAAGTTTCACAACTTTGAATGTTCTAATATCGAACCCTATTCAGTGAAAGCAGAGAACATCAAACATGCAGAACAGCAAATTTTTTCCTAGGGAAAAAAATTGCTGTTCCGAAACACATACACACAACACAAGCACACCAAACAAACAGCAATCCACACACATACACCTAAAATCTTACATCTAACCCTGCACTAAATTGTACAAACACCACTAACTATCCACTTACCTTAACCTAAACCCTAACCCTATGGTCTGTCACTATCGCACACTCACCTCACCCGCACCCTAACCCTAACTCACCTACCCAGTCATAACCCTCACATCCACACAATCACACACTTACTTGACCCGTGCCCTAACCCTAACTCATCTAATCTGTCCTAACCCTCACGTCCACACAATTGCACACTTAACTGACTCGCGCCCTAACCCTAACTCACCTAACCTGCCCTAACCCTCACGGCCACACAATTGCACACATACCTAACCCGCGCCCTAACCTTAACTCACCTAACCCATGCCCAATTGCACACTTACCTGAACCCGACCCGTAACTTTCCACCACAATGCTGAAAATAGCGAAGCGACAGAAACGGACAACCAAATTCTTTCCCTAGGAAAAATTTTAGTTTTCTGTCATTTCGCTATTTTCAGCATTCACTGATTAGAGGTCGATATTAGAACATTCAAAGTTGTGAAACTTCGATGTTCTAATATAGACCCGGCCCAGTCATACTTTCTGATGAGTTTGCAGGATGGCACTCATTAAGAACTGTTATAGAAACCCTCATGTCCTATAAAGCTGTGAACAAAAGAATTAGAATAATACATAAATGAGTGTATGATGACATGTAACACAGGACATAATTATTTAATAAGTAACACCTGCTATCATTCACCGACATAATCAGTAGTTTCATCTTTCCAGACTTGAACACATGCCATGGCAGATCACAGAAAAATGTATATCAACCACTGATGCCACAGAAAGAGGTATAGTGGTTGTATCATGAAGAACACCCTTGAAGGAAGTACATCAGTCTTCTATTGCAATGTGTATGAATCCCCAGTTTGGAGTGTGAGATGTTAAAAAAATGTGGCCCTCTGACTATCGCATAACTACTTTCTTTCCTTAAGCCACTCCTGTCTGACACATTTACCTGGCAGACAGACAGATGTTACAAGATATAATCCCCTGTCAGTCATACTACACACTCTACAGAGCTAAGTATACACTGCATCTGTCACAGGAGATAGTACGCAGCAATCAAGGTGTGAAGTAAAAAAGGCCTTGCAATGTTAATTTATTCAATAACAATTTGTCAGAGTGATGAAAAGGAGGTCGCTCTACTAATATTCACACAGTTGTGAACAGTCCAGTGTCAGTGTTGCTTGGACAAGTCCGTGTTTTCCATCCACGTTGTTTTTATCACACACATTCCCAGAATAAAACCACAGCCTAGCTGTATACATATGATATAGAAGTCAATACTAACTGCATGTGCCACAGGAGCACTCCTAGCACAAGAATCTCAGAACACCTTTTTCACTGCATGAAATCTTCACATGTGTTCAAAGTTATTTGTCAAACATTAAAATGGATACCAATAAGTTGAAACAATGGTTGTTGTCTCATTTTATTAGACTCACATAATGTTGTCCTTTTCTACAATTGACCAGCCACCTATATAAGTCAACAGGTTAAGGAAGTGTGTCTTAATCCCATACACCACTGTGGATATCTTAACACAAATGTCAGACTCCACCTCCATGAAATCATTACATAATATAATTGTGCAGCAAACACGTTGTGTTTGGTAAAAAAGATGGTGTGGCCTCTCCCTCTGTTAATGTATATATTACAACTGCAATGGCTGTCATTCATATATAGAAGTATACTGACACATAGTGCTTATAGCCGCTCACTGTGAGTTTTAAACACCTACCTATGTGACCACAGAAGCTACATGATATTGTAAAGACTGAATGTGCCACAGTAGAAGTCTTACTACAATTGTTGATATATGTGTATGTAAGGGCATTACATCTTCTTATTGATGCAATACATGTACGTGCCTGTAGTTTTGCTGTCACACAATATTGCATGAAACTACTTATACCCAAAAGCATGTGAAGCATAATGCAGTCACATGACTGCGACAGTAGAATCTCAGTCATGCACATTGCATAGATAATCTTTTATTCAAACCCACAACTTACTAAGGAAATAACATACAGAACATTTTCTCATTTCTTCATGCCAGAGGAAAAAGATTAATAGTAATATTAGAAATTGCCATTTTTTTATCAAATTACATTTTCACCATTGTTAAACAAAACATTTGACTGTGAAACATGGATAACAATTCTTGTAAAATGAATCCCCAGCTATATATGTACACAGCGGATAGGTGGATAACAACATTATTACTTACATATACATTCACAGTCATAGTAACAACTGAGTCTAATGAGTAATGGCTGAATTAAAACTGACTACTTAAGATTACAAGATGGAGAACATTGTGTGAATCTCAAGGACCATGAGATATGTTATGTTCTAACTGTGACAGTGTACATTTGAATGGATGATATCGACATTGTTTATTAGGATGATGGTTCTGCTAAAAAAGAAAGAAAGTGGCAGAAGCACACAAAAACACTTTAGAGCTACATATCCTATATGTATTTGAACCTTTTTCTATCTGGCATGAGACAGAAAAAGACTCTCGCAACTTACCTATCAATTTACATAGGTTACAGAACACAGTATCAACAGCCAGCACCACAGAACAAGTCGCATTACAATTTTGAGATAAAGAATTTTAAGCATTATGTAATAAATGTGTTTCCAAAACTGGGTTTTGCCTGAGGATGGTAGAAATGTATAGAGTATCCCTCTGCCAGTGAAAATATGTCTCCTAAGTGGAAGTATACATGAAAGGTGTTGCAATGGAGTGAATTGTACATGACAATACAGTCACACTATTTAAAAATACTATATTTGAACCACTTATCTACTTAATTACAGAATCTAAAGAGCACAGTATCAACCCCCTATGCCACAGAAGAAATCTGACTTCTACAGGGAGACTGTGCACTTTAGAAAGGATGACCTCATCAGTATGTTGCAAAGAAGATATTTGTGTTAAAAGTGGAGGTGGGTCCCTCTCCCAATGTAAATGTTTCTCCTTAGTGGAAGTGGACACAGCACAGTTGTTGAGGAAGCTACACTTACCTGACACTACAGCCACACAAGCAAGCTTACCATTGTTGGATTTGAATCACCTACCTATCTAGTTACATAGTCTGGATAACACAGTATTAACCACATACACCACAGGAAAAGTCTATTGTCGGGGGGGGGGGGGGTACACCTTTGAAAGGATGACCTCATCAGTATGCTGTAGCAATGTCTGTGTTAACATGGTGATGGAGCCCTGACCCATTGCAAATGTTGCTTCTGAGTAGAAGTGGATAGAGTGCAGTTGTCAATGAAGCTATGCTTACCTGATAGTACAGCCACACACACACAAGGTCACCACTGTTGTATTTGAACCACCTACCTATCTAGTTACACGATCTAGAGAACATAGTATCAGTTGCAAGTGCCACAACAGAAGTCTTGTCTTTTAATGTGTGAAAATGCACATTTGTAATGATTACTGCATCAGTGTTTTGCAGAGAAGCTAGTGTCTCACAAATTTTGGTACAAAAGCCTGTCTCTTGACTTGCAGAAGTAACAGCAAAGTGCTGATCCAAAGTGATTAAATACTGCTGAGATAATTTATCTGTCTCGCCATTCATGCACATTGCATTAGTGTGAATGACACTTATCAGTTTCACAGTATATTTCTTTTATGAAAGTCACACTTTTGAAGCAGTGGATTGACAACCAAGCAGTCATGAGAACTGAGCGTGGAATAGGTTCATAAGTCCATAGGTGTATACTAAGCTAATGACCACTAGGGCCCTTATAAACCTAGACATTTAACCCAAGTGTGACCCAGAAATGTAATTTATATAGATGGAATTATATAGGTGGTAATTTACTGATTCTCTCTGTCCATCAAAGACATAGTTGCCAGACCAGGGTTGAATTTACAAATACCCATCCATTGGTCCAAGTTGCACTTATATAGGGATAGGGATGAATTCTCTTTCACATGAATGGGGAATCTGTTCCAAAGAATGGGAATTCCCTGAAAAACATACCTGTCTCTTCAGCATGTACCTTATCAAGCAATGTTTGAATCATTTCATCTAGTAGTTCTGATGCTGTTTGTTTTCTGGATGTGCAAAAGGTTGACAAGATGACTATATGCTAACAGTAATCACTTGTTATGTGATTTTCACTTGTATGGTCTCATGAATGGACAATGTGCAGTGTATATGCAACCAAATAGGTCAAACGTGTCAGTGCCCGCTTGAATAACTCTGATAAAGTATGTGTGAAAAGGTTTCACAACATTTCACACCATTTTAAGTGTAAATGCTGGAGTATAGACAATAAAGTATTCGGACAGCATCACTATAAAATCCACGTTATATTGAGAACAACACTCCATTAACACATACAGAACTTGCACAATCCACTTACTTAACTTTTTATTTAAAATTCAGAAAAAAAATTCTCCCTGAAGTGTAATATTGACAAGCTGTTTTATGCAGCTATTGGCAAAGTATTAGTATATACATAATTATATCTTGAGGTTTTGAACTTAGAACTGCAGTTAACAGTAGTCTAAGGAGCCTGTTGCAGCCTCAGCATAAACACATTGTATAGACATTTTCATGTTATTTATTTATTTTTTATTTATTTTATTTTACATTTGTTAATTGGGAAAGTCCGACTGGACACAGGTCCATTTTCAGTGGAGGCCCATGGAGAAAAGCTCCAGTTACATAAATTGACAAGTTCACAAAGATAAATATTTACATTCAGGAAGTTAACATTATAACACTGACAGCATATTACATAATTTGCAGGTACAAATATGAGCAACCTAGGGAAAACATTACATGATACATTCAGAACATGACATGCTGTATATAGAATCTATTAATAGTTAGAATATAAAATAGTTTGTAGTACATTTGTTTAGCAGGGTGGTCCAAATGGGCTTAGTACTCCCTTTTCAACTGATGCGCAGGGAGAAAAGCTCCATGAACAATAAAGTAAAAAACATTACATTGCTATATATATATATATATATATATATATATATATATATATATATATATATATATATATGTGTGTGTCTGTATATACAGTAAAATTCTACTTAACTGGCACCTGTGTTGATTGGTAGATGTCGGATAACAGTAGTTTCCAGTTGCTTAAGAGTTGCTTTGCGATTTTTGATTGGCTCGTATACTGGCATAAGAGCCAATCACAAATCGCAAAGGGGAGCCTTTTCTATTCAATATGGAACAGCCCACTGTTCTGCATTGAACAGAAGAGGCTCCACTTTGCGATTTTTAATTGACTCATATGCCGGTATACAAGCTAATCAAAAATGACAAAGTGGAGCAACTTCTACTCAATGTAGGGCTGTTCTGCATTGAGTTGTGGCTCTGCTTTGTGATTTTTGATTGGCTCATATACTGGCATTTGATTCAATTAAATATACAGGTTGCTTGGGAGTTCTGGTTAAGGGAGACTCTACTGTAAATATATAGAAAGTTCAAAAGTCCGAATTCCCAATACCCGAACTCACTTTAACGAAAACGCTTTCACCGAAAAAGCGCTTTCGTTAAAGTCAGTTAAAAAAAAAAAACACTAAATCTTCTTTTATGCAGGGGGGCAAGCCCCCCTGCACCCTCATGTGTGCCCCTCACACCCCCCCATATTTATATTCTCACTCTGAGGTCGCACTACAGTGGGGAAAAGGAAATTCTCCTTTAACCCCACCATAGTGTGACTGGCACAACCAGCATACATAACTGAAAGTGCTGCTTTGGTGAATAGCACTTTTGGTTATGTATGTTCAGTGATTTCTGCTTTGGCAGAAAGTGCCTTTGGGGATCTGTACAGATCCCATATATATATATATGTGTGTGTGTGTGTGTGTGTGTGTGTGTGTGTGTGTGTGTGTGTGTGTGTGTGTGTGTGTGTGTGTGTATATATATATATATATACACACATATACAGTGATAGTTATAGTTGTTTACAATTACACAAGAAAAAAAGACTTTGTGACATATAGTACCAATATACATAGGTTACATTTACAGCAGAAGGGAAAGATGTTTAGTATTACAATACCATACGGCGGTTACTTATGTCACAATTTTTGCAAGAAGTTTAGCTTTTTGGACTAAGCTGGTGAGAATCAGCTGAATTAACTTGGAGTTACTCAGCACACAGTCAATGTTTCATAACAGCTACAGTGCAGTTTGAGGGATTTAGTATGAGTAATCTGTGACCCTAGCAGGTATGGAATTTAGTTGAAAGATGCTGAAGTGGTACAGTATGTTAGCGCAGGGATCCACAGGAGCATGTCCAGTTGTCATTTAAGTGAATTTTAAGTAGATTTGTGAATAAAGTGGGATTTTCAGCTGTAAAAATATTCTGAGGGATAGAGTTCCATTTTTAAGAGATTTGGTTTGAATAAAGGGAATCTCTGGCATTGTTGTTTGATTTGGTGACTTTTAGCAGGACTGTGTTAGAAGATCTTAGAGGTCTGTTGTTAGTTTGGTTTGTAGTAAAATTTGGAGGGCTGGACATTTGTTATGCTGGAACATGAGAGAGTGGGTTACAGTAATCTGGTTGCTGGCTAAAAGGTTGGGTACCAATATCTATTTTAGTTGTTGGAGGGCCACGCAGTGATGGATTTGGTTAGGAAGGTTAGAGGCGAATTTGTCAATTTGTTTTAACAGCCCTCTAGCTTACTTAGGTCTGTTTTTCTAAGGTTTGTAAATAGTTGTTGCCATATAGTAAGGTGGATAGAAGGTGTGTCCTGGCTATTGCTTATCTGAGGAGTTGGTAAGGTAAGGCTTGATTCTGTAGTGGGAACCTAATTTGAGGTGGGCTTTTTTAAAGACTTGACACAGATGTTGGTCAAATTTTAGACTGCTTTCAATGGTGACACCTAGTAGCTTTGTTTCTGACATTAGTTTAATTTCTGCGTTGTTGAATGAGATGATTCTAAAATGAAGATTGTGTCTGTTGGTTTTAGTTTGGCTGTTCTGGAAAAGCTTTAATTTGGTTTTATTGGGATTTAGTAGGAGTTGGAGGACATGCAATCTGTTAAGAAAGTTATGAAATTCAGAACAGACCTATGCTATGTTAATGTTTCATATGTTATGATTAGCATAGTTGTCAAGATAGTCGCAGTACAGTGCTCATTAGATGTATGATACATGTATATAATGACACAGCCTTCATATGTGGTGAATATCCATTTATTTGAACCATGATGCAATTGCTGAAGAGCAGTGGCCACATAATAATAAAATATGGAAGATAATGGTGGGTTAATAACATATATAGCACACACTTAAATGCATACTGTTAAGGACTGAAAAGACTATCAATTTACATGCCATACATCTGGAATTTGAACCCTTGGCAGTATAAAATAACAGTATAAAAGTATATGCACCAGAGAATTATCTTAACTGACCACATGGGAACCCATATTTTTAAGTTAAAATGACACATTTTAAGGGACAGTAACAACGAGTTGAAGAAATAGAAAATGTAGTCATCAGGCTTCATCAATGTAATGACAATTGCAACATAACATAAGGTGTATATTACAAATAGCAGCACTTGATGATAACCATACTATTGAAGTCAAAATGGAAATCTTCAGCTTTTGCCATTAGATGCAAAATGCCATTTAACTGCAATCAGCATTGGTGCATATGTGTGCATAGCAGGAATACAGACCCAAAATGACTACTGTACTATGTTTGTTAATACAAAAACACATTATTGTACCTAATATCCTGCAGTAATTTCTTTGCAGATAACAGCAATCCACGTATTTAACTTTTTATTTAAAAACAAACAAAAAACAATCTCCCTGAAGTGTAATGTTGACAAGCACTTTTATGCAGCTATTGGCAAAGTATGAGTATATACATAATTATATCTTGAGATTTTGAACTTAGAACTGCAGTTAACAGTAGTCTAAGGTGTCTGTTGCAGCCTCAGCATAAACACATTGTATAGACATTTTTATGTTATTTATTTATTTATTTAATTTTATTTTACATTTGCTAACCGGGAAAGTCCAACTGGGCACAGGTCCATTTTCAGCGGAGGCCCATGGAGAAAAGCTCCAATTGCATAAATTGACAAATTCACAAAGATAGATATTTACATTCAGGAAGTTAACATTATAACACTGACAGCATATTACATAATTTACAGGTAAATATGAGCAACTTAGGGAAGACATTACATGATACATTCAGAAAATGGCATGTATATAGAATCTATTCAACAGTTAGAAGATAAAATAGTTGGTAGTACATTTGTTTACCAGGGTGGTTCAAATGGGCTTAGTACTCCCTTTTCAGCTGATGCCCAGGGAGAAAAGCTCCATGAACAATAAAGTAAAAAACATTACATCGCTTTATATATATATATATATATATATATATATATATATATATATATATATATATATATATTTATACAGTAAAATTCTACTTAACTGGCACCAGTGTTGATTGGTAGATGTCGGATAACAGTAGTTTCCAGTTGCTTAAGAGTTGCTTTGCAATTTTTGATTGGCTTGCATACTGGCATAAAAGCCAATCAACAATCGTAAAGGGGAGCCTCTTCTATTCAATATGGAACAGACCGTTGTTATGCATTGAACAGAAGAAGCTCCACTTTGTGATTTTTAATTGACTCATATGCCGGTATACAAGCTAATCAAAAACCACAAGTGGAGCAACTTCTTTTCAATCTAGTGCTGTTCTGCATAGAGTAGAAGTGGCTGTGCTTTGCGATTTTTGATTGGCTCATATACTGGCATCTGCTTCAATCAAAATGAAGGTTGCTTGGGAGTTCTGGTTAATGGAGACTCTACTGTAAATATATATATATATATATATATATATATATATATATATGTGTGTGTGTGTGTGTGTGTGCATATATATATATATATATATATATATATATATATACAGTTATAGTTGTTTACAATTACACAAGAAAAAGAAGATTTTTGTGACTTATAGTAACAATATACATAGGTTACATTTATTGCAGAAGGAAAATATGTTTAGTATTACAACATACTGTGGTTACTTATGTCACAATTTTCACAAGAAGTTTAGCTTTTTGGACTAAACTACTGAAAATCTGCTGGATTAACTTGGAGTTACTCAGCACACAGTCAATGTTTCATAACAGCTACAGTGCAGTTTGTGGGATTTAATATGAGTATTCTGTGACCCTAGCAGGGATGGAATGAGTTGAAAGATGCTGAAGTGGCACAGTATGTTAGTCCAGGGATCTACAGGAGCATGTCTAGTTGTCATTTATGTGAATTTTAAGTAGATTTGTGAATAAAGTGGGATTTTTAGTTGTAAGAATATTCTGAGAGATAGATTTCCATTTTTTAAGAGATTTTGTTTGAATAAAGGGAGTCTCCGGTGTTGTTGTTTGATTTGGTGACTTTTAGCAGGACTTTGTTAGAAGATCTTAGAGGTCTTTTTTTAGTTTGGTTTGTAGTAAGATTTGGAGGGCTGGACATTTGTTATGCTGGAGCATGAGAGAGTGGGTTACAGTAATCTGGTTGATGGCTAAAAGTTTGGGTACCAATAGTTATTTTAGTTGATGGAGGGCCATGCAGTGATAGGTTTGGTTAGGAAGGTTAGAGGTGAATGTGTCAATTCATGGTAACAGGCCTCTAGCTTACTTAGGTCTGTTTTTCTAAGGTTTGTGAATAGTTGTTGCCATATAGTAAAGTGGATAGAAGGTGTGTCCTGGCTATTGCTTGTCTGAGGAGTTGGTAAGTTAAGGCTTGATTCTGCAGTGGTAACCTAATTTGATGTGGGTTTTTTTAATTACTTGACACAGATGTTGGTCAAATTTTAGACTGCTGTCAATGGTGACACCTAGTAGCTTTGTTTCTGACATTAGTTTAATTTCTGTGTTGTTGGATGAGATGATTCTAAAATGATTGTTTCTGTTGGCTTTAGTGTGGCTGTTCTGGAAAAGCATTAATTTGGTTTTATTGGGATTAAGTAGGAGTTGGATGACATACAATCTATTAAGAAAGTTATGAAATTCAGAACAGACCTATGTTATGTTAATGTTTCATATGTTATTATTAGCATAGTTGTCAAGATAGCCACAGTACTATACTCATTAGATGTATGATACATGTATATAATGACACAGACCTCGTATGTGGTGAATATCCATTTATTTGAGCCATGATGCAATTGCTGAAGAGCAGTGGCCACATAATAATGACATATGGAAGATAACAGTGTGTTAATAACATATATAGCACACACTTCAATTCATACTATTAAGGACTGAAAAGACTATCTATTTGCATGCCATACATCTGGAATTTGAACCTTTGGCAGTATAAAGTAAAAGTATAAAAGTATATGCATCCGAGAATTATCTTAACTAACCAAATGGGAACTTATATTTTTAAGTTAAAATGACACATTTGAAGGGACAGTAACAACAAATTGAAGAAATGGAAAATGTAGTCATCAGGCTTCATCAATGTAATGACAATTGCAACATAACATAAGGTGTATATTACAAATAGCAGGACTTGATGATAACCATACTACTGAAGTCAAAATTGAAATCTTCAGCTTTTGCCATTAGATGCAAAATGCCATTTAACTGCAATCAGCATTGGTGCATATGTGTGCATAACAGAAATACAGACCCAATATGCCTACTGTACTATGTTTGTTAATACTTAAACACTTGATTGTACCTAATATCCTGCAGTGCTTTCTTTGCAGATAACATCAATTAATGACTGATTCTGAAACACATGAGGAACCATGCATGTGAATATTGGTGGAAGAGTTGAAAACGGAAACATTATAAAACCAGGAATTTTTTTGCACATCATGCGTTATGACGATATTTGCAATGGGAACATCCTATATGCTGCACATTCAAATCAGCAGGCTCTTAAGCAGATTATAATAACTGTGTCTTCATGCTGCTATCAGCCTGTCTTTACGTAGTGCAGTGATGCTAAGCAGAGTCCTGAGCGGCAACTAAATAATGTGGCCAAAGGCAAAAACTCACAAGATTGTGCTATATACTGAATACTGCCTTTTACCATAAGTTACAGATGGTGCTTGGCACCAGGCATCATGCAAACATGGAAGAGAAAGACTTAGAGCCATTTTTTAAAGAATATCCTTATAAACTTAGAAACTTGCTAGGATAATAGGCTTTCTGTTAGCATGTATTTTCTGACTGATATAAATGTTGAAAGTCAAATGTATGGCATTAGTTAATGAGTTCAGTCCTCAATGATTTGCCAGAAATTCACAAATGTGTTGAGCATAACAAAATTAAGATGCAGAAATGTGGACATTCTTTGGAAATCTGGATACTTTAGATATATTTCTCTGTCAATAAAGTGTTTCCAATATTGATGAGGAAGGGATGGGAGAGTAGAAACATGCTGAGAACAGCAGGAAGATAGTGGTGGATTAGTAACAGATGCAGCACACAACTGCACACATATCATTAATATGGGAATATTGTATCTAATTGCATGATATGCTTCTGGATTTAAACCCTTGCAGTAAAAAATAAAACTTTACAGACCAGAGGATTATGTCAGCTCACCAAATAGGAAGTCACACTGTATTAAGTTAAATTCACACATTTTAAGGGACTCTGACAACAGGTTGAAGAAAGGGAGAATGTAGGAATCAGCCGTATTCATACTTAAATCAATAGTTTATAGGTTTATAGGTAATGACCTTTATTGTTTGTGTGTTATTCAGTCAAATAGGTATGCAGGACTAACTGCATGACATTTAGGTACTTTTAGTCTGTTTTCCTATATTGCAGAGGTCTTATTCATGTTCCCATGGTGATAAATGTACTAGTGCAGTCTAAGGCAAAAATTCTGCAGTTTCTGTCATAGGATGTGAAACACCGTTCACTGTCACCCAGCATTAGTGCACAATGCCAAGCTCCCTGCAAATGCTGACAGCATGAAGTGAAGACTTGGTATGAGCCATTTCTGGTGATGTGTGCCATGTGTGATTCTATTTTTTGACCAGATTAAACATGTGAAAAAGGATTGACAGGATAGTGGTGAAAACAGAGGATAGGACAAAGGGGAAAGAATAGATGAATGGGCAGGATGGTGCTGGCAAAGGACTATGACTACCCACTTCATCACAACATAACTGTACAATTTGTAACAGAATTTGATAAATTTGGAGACAACTTAATAATGCTGTATAGCCAATTGGACTAAATCAGGTGTATCAAAAAGACAAATAGGTGAAGTGCACAGCTATGTATGTATGGGAGTAATGTGTTTTGTGGGACATGTTCCCATTTTATTTATTTATTTATTTGCAGAGAAAAGAGAGTGTCAGGCAAAATGCTTAGAAATAAAAGGGTCAGGTAGGTGTGTCAAAAGGTTAGGTAGCAGCCATAAACATACAGAGCATACAAGATAGGGGTGATGATGGAAACAAAACGTGGGGGGACACTATGATTACGTATAGGTAGGGGACATCAGACGTGCACTACAGCTAGCTGGAGCAGAGTGAGAATCTACTCCTCAGCTTCAAATTTGTCATCACTCTCACCTGTCTCTTTTCCCTGGGTAAATACTGGATATGACATCAGTTTTGCAATCTAATATAGGACCTTTTTAACTCTGCCCATTCAGGTGCTGAGGCCCCTCTCCATAATATACTCCACCAGCCTGGTCAATTCCTGACAGGTGAATAGTCACTATCGTCAGTACTACTCCCTGTGGGTATCACTGTACCAGCAGCCAGGGCAGAGCTACTTGATGCATCTGGAGCAGGTAGTGTGGAGGTTCTGGTGGTAACCCTGATGGGTTTTTACTTGGACGTGCTGGGTGTCTGTGCTGCCTGTGTTAGTTGTGCAGCTGCAGCTACTTGTGTATATATGGTGGGCCAAACACCCCTAGTTGATCCAACTGTCTGTGCTGATAGCCATGTGAGTTTCAGTACTTATGTATAAAAAAAAATAAATAAAATAAAATATATATAAAACAGTTGCAGAGATAGGGTTGGGGGAGACAAAACAACAAAGAGAATAAGATCAATGGCATGCTATCTTATTCAAATGCATAAACAAATCTGACACATAAATATGCACACCATTGCAACATCCAGATATCATATAAAGGCATTGATGCACCATAATATAAATTGGTGTCATCACTATTGTTTTGAAATGAAAATATTTATTTCACCATTGCATATCAGATGTATGCTTTCCAAGGCAATACATGGATTTAACAAAATTTATATGGGTAATTTAATTTAATGTTACAATAAAGATTTTAGAAATAATATCCTGGAGTTAGTGTACTCATTGCCTAATACAATCACTAAGAGCTATTGGAGCAGGCATATATGCTTGATATAAAAGCTAAGGAATGCCTTCTCAAGCTGATATGGACTGATAGCCTGAAAACATAATATATGGCTTGCATTCATACCTGATTCATACATAACCCAATAATACCAATGCTCTTGCAAGACATGTTATGTTGTTCCCAGAGCACAAATTTAGGTTTATGGTCTTGCAGAAAATTGAACAAAGCATCAGGGGAGGGCCATGGTTTTTGAGGCTCGAGGAAGTTGAATTGGAGTGGCAAATACGGACTTTAGCTTATATTTTTCCTGGACTCAATGAATAAATATCTATTAAGTGCCTTCTTAAAAAGAAGGCCCTTAATAGATGAATTTTTAATAGATAAAGTTTCTTAATTTGAAAAAGTGTCTAGTAGTAAAAGACATGTTAATGGTTAACAGTAGGAAGGTTTTTAAGGGTTATATAGGAAAACTGATATTATTGTCATTAGAGTATATTAATGATTTTATATATAAAATTATTATTTTTTTGTTAAGTTTGGATATTTCGGATGCAGTACAATATGATATAAGTTGAGTTGCACCTTGTATTCTGCTTATATAACAAGTACCCAACGTTAAAAATTCGGCTCAGTAGTTTGTGTGTTTACATAATGTGTTTTTTAAAAAAAGTTTTTAAAAAAAAGTTTTAATTGATTAAGTCTTATGCTTGTTAATTAATTAGTACACTTATTAAGTACTTAACTGTGTATATATATATAACAACTGGTCATAGTTTGAAGTTGTTTGAGTTTGGTCTGAGGAAGCTGGCGCATTTGGCCGGTGAAAGCGCTTACCATTTACTTGTGAATAAAGGAGTTTTGTTGTGGGAGTCTTCTCACCTGTTTTGTTTTCTGTGATATATATTTGTCTACCATCCACACTAGTGGAGATCCAAATAACTTTATTCATGTGTAATGAAGTAGAACATTTTAAAATTCTGCTGTGTGGTATACAATTACACATTTTTTATCATCCTTGTGAACTTTTATCTGTGATTATAGTTAACTTTTCTTTTGGGGCTGCTTACATTTCTATATTAGCTTTGTGTGTACTCATAGAGAGGCTCATATTTTAATTTATTTTGTGCATGATGCCTAAATAAATGTATGCATATTTATTCTGTTAGCATTTACTTATTTAAATTAATTGCCTTTTTTCCCTCTTTTTATGTGTCATCCCATACAGGCTATGGCACCCAAGACATTTGGCCCCTGCAAGCCACCATACACAGATGCAGAAAATTAAGTCATCATACAGGCATTACTGAAACATTGTTCTTTCCTGCTAGTCAGAGGTGGCAAGTCCTCCTGTGACCATATCTGGGAGTAGGTGATCAGTAATATTAATGCTGTTGGAGGCCATGAGTGTGACTACACCAAAATAAGTCATCACACCAGTGATAAGATTAAAACTGCAAAACATAGAGCAGCTGCAATAGTCTGTGAACACATGGCTACTGGTGACAATCCTGCTACTAAACCACCACTAAACCACCACTGAGTGAGAGAAAGGAGTTCCCATCTACTATCTGTTGACTGTTAGATGGACAGCAGCTCTTTACGGGGGTCCTATAAAGAAATTGATATTAGTGCTGAGGTGGAGGACAGCCAAAGGGTGTCCCCTACTGAACTTCCAGGTATGCCATAAAATTATTAATTTGTTTTGTATATATATTTATGTGTTATATCTATATGTAAATATAGATCAGGAAAGAGGGGTAGGAGAGAAAAGAGACTGAAAAGGAGGGGGTGGTGGAAACTTGAGAGAAGCTTTACAGATATTATTCAACATAAAGTATATTAATGTATACATAAAAGTCCTTTTTTACATTTGCATCTAGTACTGTTTAATGCACATTTTCCATAATAAAGCTTTGATACTTTTTTATTATATGTCTCTCTTTGTTGCTTTAATTACTGCCACTGGCACTGAGGAACTCCTACCACCTGATGTCATAGTATTGGTAGCCTCTGATGATGGTGGTGGTGATGAAAATGGACATTCTAAGAGTAGAGACAGTCAGTCTGACACTGAGTTTGTGGCTCCCACATCCCCTGCCTATATTTCAGGTACAGTCAGTATGTCTGTGCATAACCATGATGTAAAGCCCCCAGAGATAGGACACGTTGACGGTGACAGCATTGGTCAGGGTAGTGTGATTATTCCAGATGTAGAGCTGGCTGAATCTCCCCATAGCCACTGTGAAGTGAGGTATCACACAAGGGTGTTGGCGGAGGTGCTCAGAGTCTGCTCTCCTCATAATGTTGCAGATGAATTACACACTTGATCAGGCAATGTTTGTAATGGAATGCCTACTAGGAGAGGGTCAGCATCCATGTGGTCAGAGATGTGCTACATAATCAAGTATTATTTGACGTGGCCATGGAATTTCCTGCTCCTATAGTGTTATTAATCCCACTGCTCCCTCAGTAGTTGAGGTGTCCACACCCAGTCATGGTCCTGGATGTCGTTGTGATGATGATTCCTCCAGCAGGCATTGTTCACATTCAGGCAGCACCCTGACTTCTAGAAAGGGCCATGGAAGTACTAGTGACACTCCTATCAGAGGTACTTCTGATGGTTGGGAGAGATGACGGTGAACTGACTACTACTCTACCATGCAAGTCTCTCACCTGTCTGAAATACTAGCATAGGTGCTTTGATTGCACTCATGCAGACAAGCACACACATTAAAGATCATCTTGCCCATACCACCTCATGCACACACATTTTATCTAAACAATTATTACTTAATGGTCACAATCTATTTCTATTGGCCCTAAAATGTGTATACTTGAAAAACTGGTTTCTTACTCAGTCATACAATCACTTCTTTGTTGTCATGCTTGCCCTCTTATAACCACTGCCAAAACCCTGTGCAAGTGAAGGTGACTGTACCCTGCCCTTTGAACATTTCTTTGCGACTTTGGATTGCCCATGCCTGATGCACACAGTGGATAGCTAACAATTGCTTAGTCAGATAGTTGCTTTCATCACATGTATTGTAAAAATGTTTCATTAGTATTTCTTTCTCCTGTTCATTTGTAAAGTATAAATTATGGACTTGTTGACTGTGATAGTGCTGGTTGTATTATTCTTACTAATCCAGTCTTACTACTTATGAAGTGTTGCTTGCTCTTCAACCTGTGCAAATGATGGCTAACATTAACCTGCTCACTGTTGTGTTATCATTTGTCAAAAATCATGCTTGTTGCACAGTGTTGGACACAGTGTTAGATGTATATTGTATAATTTACTTATGACTTACTGCTGGCATTACTGTAGAGTTGAGAGATGTTTCATCTTATTGAAAAATAACAATTTGAGTATGAAAGCACTCATTGAGATTGTATTTGTTTGTTACACGTTCAGCACTTAAAAGGTGTGTCCTTGGGGGTTGACTCTGTGTGATGTTGAGAGTACAAAAACATTACATGCTTAACTAAAAGTTGAGAACTTTGGAAAGCATCAGTTTTCATATATGTATGGGTTTAGGATGTTAGTTTTTCACTTAAGGGGTAATTGTTTGCGCTGTCCTTTGCATCTTAGCCAGAGCCGTGCCATACTGTGCATACCTATTTCTGTCGGCACTATCTGCAACTGGCGGTTCTTCCTCAGACTTCTCATCTGTATGTGCTGGATCTTCTGTTACTGCCTGTATTCTTGTGAAGTATGCTCCAAGGCCTTGCCCATGCTGAAGCTGTTTCCTGAGAATTATATATTTGCAACATAGCATAGAGTGTGACCATTTTGGCAGAGGCGGCAAAGGTGGCTGAGTCATACTGTAGGGCACCTCCAGATGTGTATAGAGTATGAAACTTTGATTTGAGCAAGACAAATACACATTCTATTATATTCCTAGCTTGAGCATTGTGGAAACTACCAGGCTTAACTGCACATACACACATTGCAGATGATATCTTGGGAATTACAGATAACCTGACAATTAATGGAGTGGATTTTTTTCTGTTAATCTACCTCCTTTCCCGTTCAAAGGATAAGGTCTTATTTCTATGTGTGTGCAGTCTATGGCCTCCAAAACTGCAAGGAACTGTGCTATGGCATAAAACTGTTGCATAGTTGTGGCTCTATCCTCTGGGGTGCATGGGAACCAGATATGATCTTTTGCATTTTATGCCATTGCGTTCAGAAAGTGATGCAAGATTCCAGAAGCTGAGGCTGGTCACACCTCTAATATATCCCCCGTGGGCCCCTGAAAAGCCTCTGTAGTTAGTGTTCATAATGCTACACATACATTTTTTCTACTGGGGTGGGTTCTCCATGATATCACTGATGTCTCAAGTGAGGATAGCAGAGGTTGCAAATTTCCTCTGTTGTATCCCTGGACACCCTGTATCACTCTATAATTTCTGTACAATGCAGTACGTGATATGTCAGATGGGATCTGAAGACCCTTCTCCTCAGCTGAGATCTGGCAAAAGAATCAATATCAGCAGGGGTAGCACCTTGAAATAAAGTTGGTTGAACATAAAGATCAATGATGACAACTTCAATCCTAACATTTTTTCTAAGTGTCTTTGTGGCTGTATCCCAAATAGTTTTGCATTTTATGGCCAAAGGGAGTACAGAGTGTACACAATCACTTTATACAATCTTGATATTCCACCATATTGGATTGGTTAATTAATATGTAATTGAGTTAACATAGTGTACAGTGTGCTGCATGTAAGACAGGCTTACTCAGCAAGAGGCTTCTGTATATCTGTTCTCCAGGTTTGGAGGTATCTGTCATCTTATTCTGTCATATAATACTATACCTGCCAGAGGGGTCCATTCATTGCTGTGATGCCACAACTATGTTGTTTTTGCTTTTTTTACCAGTTCTACTGGTGTCAGATCAAGCACAAGGTAGCAGCACATGCCTGATGTCATCAAGCCACGTATGGCTGATAATAATGGAAATATGCACAATACAATCTTATGAAACAGTGGCAATATCAGCAACAATAACATTCAAGTGTTCCCTCACCATGCACCCCCACCATATAAGAAGCCTATGCAGGAAGAGGCTGAAACCCTAAACTCACTAGTGTTTGGCAGTTATTCTTGCACTGGTTGCCCAGGCATCCCCAACCTATACGGCATCTCTGAGGTAATCTGCTTGTGATCTGTGTGCACACCTCCCAAGGGAGAGGTGGTATGCAGCACTGCCATAACTCCAGGTCTGTTTCTGACCTGGGTGCAACAGTTATTAATTAGTTATTAATTAGTTATTAGTTAGTGTTTAATTGGGCATTACTTATTTGCTATGCCACTCAGTGATCCAGGCACAGGTCAGCTTCTACCCACATTATTGGGAAGATAGTGAGTGCACTTAAATGGCCTGTTTCTTGATATACAATGCCTGCACATTGACCTGGAGTACAGGGTGAGAGTGTAGATAGTCCTGCTTAAGTCGCTGATGTCAAATACAGCATCTACTGGAACACCTATGAGAAAGATAAAAAAATCCACTGGTGTTCTTAGGCAGGTATGGTCATAGAAAGATATGGATGAAAGGTGACCGGTTACAGGCTGGGTATAGCAATATGACAATGAAAATTCCAAAGAGAGCATCACCATTTGAACTGACCACATAGGCCACCACACCTCATCCTGGTGTGTCTTGGATTCACCTGGGAACATGTTACCAGCCTGCACTCTCTAACTTCAGTAGCTCTACACAATCAATATCTTCTGTAAGCACACAGAGCATAATAACTGCATATGGCAGTCATTTATGTCATTAGTGCTGTATGCCTTATAACTACCAACATTGGACACCATGTCAAAGTGAAAATGCACACTCCTATAGTACTATGTGACCATAGCATGAGACAAAGGTCACTGCAGTCCCATTGCCAAAGTTTGTAACATAGCTGCTCCACCCTCCCACTGGAAGAAGTTTTCCCTGATTCCCCTCAACCTGCTGCCAGAATGCATGGCTACCATCATTCACCTTCCATACACAAGACCACATGATAACATTGCTGTCATCTGCAATTTCATCCCCCACCTGTGCACATGTTGAAGATGGTGCATGACAATGTGCAGATGTTGATGATTGTGCTTGCCCATCCAATACCATGAGAGTGCAAGGTAATGTCTGAAGCACAGTGTGTTCAATCAGTGCCTAAGTTTGATATTGCATGCTTCATTTTATTCTGTGGTGTCTGCTTCATAGCACATAGTGTTGACCAGATGCCAACACTTTCCCCTATGTATCAGTGTTTTCTGCTCTCCTCTGCCTCACATGTTTTCCTGCTCCTGCATGTACAGTCAAAGACAGAGTGCCCAGTATGTTGTTCTCTGCTCATGCAGGTGTGAAGGTTCCCACTGATGAAGCTACTTCCACACAACCATGTTATGGAATATGGTAAACACTGCACGTATGTGAGTGATGATCTCTTGAAATTATGCCAGTGCCCCACCAGGTGTATTTGGCAACAGAAGCTTTCCATAACTTGACCAAAAACATACTCCACAGCATTTTATATTTCTACATGTGCTATATTGCATGCCATCCCTGTCTGGCAGTTGCAAATGTGAATCATTATCCTCGGCTCCAGTACATATCTGGTATCCTCCTGCAACACACAATAGTGAAAGCATTATATGTAGCTGCTATATTATTGCATGTTTAGTATATATAATGGGCTCTGTACACACCAAAATGAGCACCTACTAAGTAGATCACCCTGTGAAAAAGTTCCCATGCATGAAACACTGGCTCATTATCAGAATGGGAATGGCCTGCATGACATGTATGTGCACTTTAAATTATACCCTGGACATTGCAGGCAACCTATCAGTTGAGGAAGTAGAAGGCATTCTGGGCAATGTATCTGACACCTGTGGACCAGATGGGACCTTGCTGTCAAGGTGTGTGAGCAAGCCGTAGTTCTTGAGACCTCAGATTAAGTGTTGTAGAACACATGCATAGTTGTGAAGCTCTTCTCTACAGTCCTTGGAAACCACATATGCTTCTCCACATGTTGCAGCATAGTGTCAAGGACCTGATATAGAATATGCGAGTCTGAGATCTGGCGAATTCTTATGCTGTCCTCTCTATGTTGCTTAAATATTGCTGTAGCCATGATTGTTGTATCTTAGTGTACATAGGGATGAGTACTTCATGCATTCTCAATGATTCTGCATGTGGGTAACACAATTTAACATACTTTCTTTTTTAATTTCTTCAGGTCTTTTGTGTTTCTAATACTATGACAGGAAGTGTCTATATTACATGATCGAAAACTTAGGTTATCGAATACCTAAAGGTCGATCACTAAGTGTCGAACTCTGAAAATCGCGAACGGCCATTTCCACACAGGGAAACAAGTAATTTGGTTGTTATGTAGATTTTGCCCTTTTTACAATGTAGAGCAATCTCGGAGTTGGTATATTTAGTTAGAGGGGTTGTGGGGGGGGGGTGAAGCCCCCCACTTGATTTCTGTTTCCAACTTTTTTTTTTTTAATTTGGCCAATGGCATTGTTTTCCTGTGTGGAAACAGCCATTCACGATTTTCAGAGTTCAACATTTAGTAATCGACCTTTAGATATTCGATAACCTAAGGTTTCAATCATGTAATATAGACCTGACAGGAATGGACCCCATTCCTAAGTCAAAGTATGATTAATGTTCATGAAATTATCGTTGTTTCAGTCTTTGATGTTAAGCCAAAATTGCTCTTCGCAGCACCCACAATGTGCCCAGAACTGACTCCAGCAATTCGTATGGAGTTACGTGTATCTGTAAACTAACTAAATAAGACTCACTGCTCCTATTACTTGTGGAACTGTCTATTTATCCTTCATCCGCACTACTTTCATTTCTGCCTGCAAATCCTGGTAGTTTATGACTTTGTGTCTCTATGTACATTGTTTGTGTCTTTCGGCTTTTCCCGGTTAGGGGTCGCCACAGCGGAACTCCGGTCCGCTAATGATTGGCAGTTGATTTTTACATACCTGCTTGCCAGGCCTGACACACAACCTTCAACGAAGGTACGCCCATTCACGCATGTCTCCACGCAGAAGACGCTCTAGCTGAGAATCAAGACACTATAATCGCTGGGTGGAGCAATTTCATTGATCAATTCACTTTTGTCTTCTTTTCATGAACTACTATATCTGGTATTCTTGAATCTATTTTTTGAACTATTGGTAATGGGTGATCCCATGTGATATAAACTTCATCATTCTCTATAATGGATTGTAGCTTATGTGACTTTTTCCAGTTTTGTTTTTTAGAACCTGCATTTGTCTGTTTCTCCCACATGTCCAATGGACATTGCAAACCAACATATATGTGGTCCACTATCATTGGCCACTAATATTAACCTTTCATCTTTTGTTTTAAATTAATCTCTCCTTAGACATTCCTGCATTAGATCCTGACTGGTATGACGTTATTTTAGGAGTTTTCTGTATTTGCAACTATACTTATGCCTTTTCCACAGTTCTTGCTATCTACTCATCAGGTGCATACCCCCTTCAGAACAAGGAGTTTGTAATCTTGGTATACACTGATTTTAATATATCATTTGATAAAAGTGAAGCATTTTTCTTGTATTCCTGTCAAACTGATCCAATACCTTTTGGGACCAGTCAGTCACCCCAAATCTATAAGTCAGAACAGGAAGAGCAGATTGGTTTATAGCTTGGAATTTGTTCCTAGATGTCAGGGCTGTTTTCAGTATTATTTTAGTCTTCTGAGATATTTGTTAATGAGTTTTGTTCACATTTGTTCATGTTTTATTGTTGATCCTTCATTATTCCTAAATATTTATACACTCCCTCCTGCTCAAGTTCCTTTATATCACATTCCTGTCCCAGGCTGATATTTTCCTGGTGCTGCATATTTCCTGCTTTAAATGTTGCTCTGGCACATTTCTAAAGGCCAAATGACATTTTATATCATCTGGGAGAGCTTTGACCACTTCCAGTTGTGCTTTCACCTTCTTATCTGATGAACTATACAGATTTAAATCATCCATAAAAAGAAGATGAGACATCTTTACACTTTGCTGTTGTCTGGGAGCCACATTCTAACCATAACCTAATGTGTTAAGAGCAAGACAAAAGTGCAACTGTAGCAAAGAGTTACCCTGAAGTATCCCCCTTTGAATTTTTATCACTGTGATAATATTTTGTCGTTTATCATGGCTTAACTAATTTTTATCTCTGTAATAATAATTTGCCCTTTATCATGGCTTAACTGCAAACTGGTTTGCCACTGTTTTCATGGTCGCTGTAATGTAACTGATCACTGCAGGGTGTATCTTATATGAGCACTCCTTTATCCATGAATGAGGGATGTTGTCAAATGCCTTTTTGTAATATATCCATGCCATACTTAGATTCATCCTCTTTCAGAATTCTGTATTATGGCTTTATGTAACAAGAAATTATCCCTTTTCCATACATTTATTTCTTTTATGACACTTTTTTTCTATTACCATAATTGAATTTCTTCTAAATGACTATAAACTCTGTCGACATCCTAGTATATAGTTTAGACACTGTCTGAAGGCAAGCTACTGATCATAGGTTCATAGGTTCATAGGTTCATACTAGGCTATCTGGCCTGGGGCAATTATAAGCCTAGCCCGATTCTGTACGGCTTACGCCACCCCTTGATTTGAGTATACTGTGCCCTTTTTTAAGGTTTAGTTTACTGTGCCTCTGTCTAATAGTGACACAGGAGTAATCCCTGGAACAAACCTACGATCCCCCATCCACTTGTCGAGATTCTTCTTGAAGAGATTCAGTGAGGTGCTCTGCCTCACATGAACTGGAATTCTATTCCAGAGCGAAGGGAGCCTCTGGGTTATGAACCTGTCCCTCCAGCAAGTTCTATTTATTTCTGTGCTGAGGTTCAAGTCCCTCGGCGTGTGGCTCTAAGGGATCTAGATTTACTGAGGTGGAGCATGTCCATTAATTCTGGATTTGACATAGCTTTGTATGTCAGGCATAGATCGCCTCGAAGTAGGCGGTATGCAACTGAGTAGAGCTGGAGTTTTTAACCGAGCAGTATATGGCATCTGTTTGAGACCCTTGATCCTCTTGGTGAGATACTTTTGGGGTCTTTCTAATTGCTGCAGGTGTCGGGTAAGGTACATCCCAAAAGGGGCATTGTATTCTATGATGGGCCTGATGAGGGATGAATAAAGGGCACGATTACCTCTCTTGATCTAGATGTGAAACCCTTCGTGATGAGGTGGGCTATGTAGAAGGTCTTTCTAACCACTTTGGCAATGTGGTTTTCAAAGGAGAGATTGCTATCAACTTGGGTCCCCAGGTCTCTAATAACTTTCTCTGTACTTAATGGGTTTCCGCCTATGTGGTAATTTGTGGGCACATTGTTTTTGCCAAAGGGTATGACTATACATTTTTTGGCATTTAGCTTTAAACCATGGTGCTGGCACCAGTTATCTGTCTCTGTGAGACCTTTTGAAGGATGTTTGTGTCAGCTGGAGAGTTGATTATGGCGCCCAGTTTGCAGTCGTCTGCGAACTTGGTGGGCCATAGTCCTCCCACGTTGCCTGTACCTCGGAAAAGTATATACCGAACAAGAGTGGTCCCAGGACAGAACCCTGTGGGACGCCACTTGTGACCGGTTTTGAGTCTGACATGGCTCCAGCAACTCTCACTCTGTGGGTTCTGTCTTTGAGCCAGTTTGCGACCCATCTTGTGACATAGGGGTTTATATTTAAGCTGGATAGCTTATCTATGATGCCCAAGTGGGGTATTGTGTCAAATGCCTTTGCAAGGTCCAGATAGGCTGTGTGGACTACCTTTCCTTCATCTATGGCTTTGGTGACTGTTTCAAAGAAGTCAACCAGGTTCAAAAGGCAGGATCTGCCCTTTACAAAGCCGAACTGGGTAGGATCTAGTGTCTGTAGGTCCCCAATGTCTTTGTTTATGAGCTCCATGATGATCCTCTCCATAGCCTTGCAGACTAAGCTAGTCAGGCTTATGGGCGATAGTTTCCAGGGTCCGTAGATGCTCCACCTTTGTGGAGTGGGACCACTGTTGCTGTACGCCATTCTGTGGGCACATATCCTGTAGTGAGGCTGAGATTGTATAGCTGTTTTATTTGAGGGATTAGTTCCTCTTGTAGTTCATGTAGGACGCAGCCTGGGGCGCCATCTGGTCCCATGGAAGCAGTGTTTTTGCTTTGGAGCGGGCAGCTTTCACCTGAGCATCTGAGATGTTTGGGAGGCAGCCCTCTGCCGGGATAGATATTTGCTCTTTTGGGGGGGGGGTGGAGAAGTTCGCACTGAACCTGTCTGCCAGGATATTGGCGATGTCTGTGGGTTCAGTGTATTTTTTGTTGTTTAGAATCAACTCAGAACAAGTCTGGGAGTTGCATCCCAAGTTTCTAACATAACTGAAAAAAGCCTTATGATTGTCTTTGGTGTCCTGTGCAATTTTTCTCTCGAAGCTGGCCTTGGAGGATTTTATGAGGGATTGCAATTTTTTGCTAGTACTGATCAGAGATGCCTTCCCTATTAGGGATTTTGCTATATCATGTAGTAGCTTCCTCCTTCTGTTGTACAGTTTATTTATGGCAGGGGTCCACCAGACTGGACGCCTGCCTTTGGATGATTGGGTCTTGGTTTTGTTTGGGATAGCATGATCCATGCATTCCTGGAGATGTTTGTAGAATGCATTTATATAGGATTCTGCAGTTTGGGCTGTAGTTTCCACTGGCCCTGTGGCCTTGAAGGATTCCACTTCGGTTTTGAGAAGTGAGAAGTTCGCTGAGAAGTTTTTCACTGTGGTTTTCTGGGCTGGGGGTGGAGTCGGGATGTGGACATCCAGCGAAATTAATTTGTGGTCTGATCTTACCAATGAGGGATATACTTCTGGTGTGGAGCATAGAGTCCCCATGTTGGTAATGATCAGGTCTAGTATGTTGTCCCCTCTTGTGGGAGTGGTGACTAGTTGTTCCATAGCATTTGAGTTTATAATTTCCAGGAATCTTTGGGCTAAGGTGCTGGGGCTTGAGTAGTGCTTCCAGTCAATGTTTGGATAGTTGAAGTCGCCCAATATAATGGTGTTCGGAGAGATCTTCATGTTCTCCAATGTTTTCAGGAAAGCCGAATGGGATTCCTGACTTTGAGAGGGTGGTCTGTAGGATGCTATAAACTGAAAAGCAGTCTTGCCCACTGTTAGTTGCACATGGATGGTCTCCGATACGTGCAATGCCACTAACCTGGAGGTGTGGATATCCTTGATAAATATGGAAACTCCCCTCCTTTTGTGGTTCGGTCCGGGTTTTGGGGCGAAAAGCATGATATGAGGTATAGCCTGGTAGTGCTGGGGTGCTCTCTGGAGCCTTGAACCAGGTTTCTGTCACTGCACAGATATCGATGTTCTCCATACTGAGGAGAGCTTGAGTGCGTGCATCTTGAGGTTAAGACTTCTGGCGTTTAGCAGCATTACCCTTAGTTTCTTGTTCCTTGTGCTCTCTATGGGGTGGGTTTGACTTTTGAGCCTTGCTTAAAAGGCACTATTGGGTGGCAAGAGCCTTTGCCAATATCCAAAAGCCCAGTGGTGACAGGTGCAAGCCGTCCCTAGCGAAGCAACGTGGCTTGTCGAGCATGTCATCCCAGGCTGACAGACACTGGATCCCCTTTGAATGACACCAAAATTTTAGCCAATTGTTAAAATTGATCATTTTGTCTTTGTACTGTGGCATCATTCTAGGTGAGGGTAAGATGCTGCTCAAGGTCAGGGTCATACCAGCCTGGGCTACATGATCAGAGAGCTCCTCTATGTCCCTTTTCATGTAGTCCAGGGAGGTACGTCTCAGGTCATTCACACCAGCATGTACAATGACTGAGTCATATTTGTATTTGCTTT
The DNA here is from genome assembly GCF_019279795.1 of Protopterus annectens. Taxonomy (NCBI): domain Eukaryota; kingdom Metazoa; phylum Chordata; order Ceratodontiformes; family Protopteridae; genus Protopterus; species Protopterus annectens. The sequence continues at coordinate 1,187,098,916 of NC_056728.1, forward strand.
GGAGTGACCTGAGTGCTTGCGTTATGTGGCAGATCCTAGCGCCCGACAGGCAGCTCACTGTGACCTTCTCTTTATTCAGCCTGGTGAGTGGGATGTCAGTGTGTCTGACAATAGAGTCACCTATAACAAGAGTATCAGGTGTGTTATTCAGCCTTAAGGGCTGTGGCTGCTTAACACACTGACTTTGTGGGTTATGTGTTGTGTGTGTTTTGTTTTGAGGTAGCGTTTGCTTGGATGTCTGCTTTGGAGGTCTCTGTTGCTTAGGTAGATTTTTATTTAGAGCCGAGTATGTTTTTGTGTATTTATGTGTTTGGTTCGCTGATGTGGTGGGACTATGTGATACTGGAATTGTGTTGTGTGAGGTTACCTTCTCCTCCTGACTGGTTACACCAGTTTTGAGATGAGAGAGCTCAGCCTCCAGTTTGGCTAAATAGTTTTTAGGACAGCTTGCAGGTTCACTCTTAAGGAAGACTGTCATGTTTTCCTGTTGTTAATCAGGTTGCTGTGTGTTTGGGTTTTATATATATATATATATATATATATATATATATATATATATATATATATATATATATATATATATCTAAGTGGTTATTACTCAGGGCTAGATCGAAGCTAGGTATTCCATCTGAGCTTGGAGTTTTCCAGTTTGGAGTTTTTCTTCATTTTGTTTAAATTATTCTTGCCTTTACTTCACCACATTTCTTATCCTATACATTGAGCTTCTGACTGTTCCTTTTACTTCTCTCCATTCAGCATCTTTGTTATGTTCTACAGGATCTTCATAGGTATTTCTCCAAAATGCGGCAATTTCTTCTTCTTTTGGTGGTGCTGTAGTTCCTTTTGTTTTCTTCCCAATTATCTATAAAACCTTTTTGGATCATCAATGAATTGCTTATTTTTAAAAAAAAAATGTCCATATTTATTAGCATAACTTTTTATGTGTTTTCTGCCTATGCTGATATATGTAGTTTATTATTTGCAATGCTGCACAATATATCTTGGCTCTTCTAATACTATGCATTGCTCTTATCAAGTCTATCTTTCTCTGTATTTTTGTTTAACTGTTCCCTCTTCTGTGATCTCCTAACAGTGACAACTCTTGTCTTAATTTGCTTTATAGTTTTCTTGGCTTCATACTTTCATGATGCCGTTTGATTTCTTCTCTACCTTTCCCTTATTGTCCTGCATTTTTGTGGTAAGGCTTTGTCTTTTATTAATTTTGCATTGTGCATGATATATGCTATATAAAATATACTCTATATATCAGTGTCATCTTGGTGAGATTTTGTAAAAACAGGGTCCACCTCATGAAGGTACTCATCAAGACCTGAGGATGAATTAATTTCCAATAATACTACTCTCCTTTGCTTGCTGATCTTATCATCTCCATCCTGACCCCTCCTGTATTGTAGGTTTACCTTCATGAATTAGTTTATGATCTGCTCTTCAGCCTAGTTGTGGTAAGTTATGCTTTGACAGTACCCTGTGTTGGTGCATGAGATTGTGGCAAGTCATGTGATGTGCACTGGCTCTGAGTACTGGTGATAACAAGTCCTGCTCTGGTACTGCTGCTGCTGTTGTTGTAAACATTCTAGCATCCTGGACATCAGAATTCCCAACATTTCAAACAGCAAATCACCTTGGGATGGCACACCTAAGATGTTCAGTCATTTATGGTGCTGTTAATTACATATTCACTACCTTTCATTTGTATCTAGGACCTCATTTCTACATCAGTATGGAGCAATTTGCATGCCCTGCATACTGTACTATTTTCCCCTAACACAACTGCATTGCACGTTTCTCTGAAATACCTATGCCCTGCAACTTTCCACTCTTTATGCTGTTTTGTGCAGCACATACATGAATACTGGCCTGGATGCATGTTATACAGATACATACCCCACATGTTTACAAAAACTCAGACCAACTAAAGACTGTAAAGACAAGCAACAAAAGTGTTCCAATATCTGCATTATCCTACATATGAAGAGAGACTGCATCTACCAATTAATTACAACTTGAAGGGTTACTGAAAAAAGATGGTTCATGGTAGGATTCTTATTTTATGGAATTTATTACAGGTTATGTACTGAAGTGAAAAAAAAAACAAAATATAAGAATAAGCAAGCCAGTCATGATGAAAGATAGAGGATGACTTGGTAATGATCTTTAGAAGCATTTTAAAATACAGATTTGCATAGGTATTTATTAACTTTCATAGCAAGAGTAGCAAGAATGCAGACTGATGACTTTTTTTTTAATTATCTCATTATATCTTTAAGATGAAAGCAAGCAGCTGACAAAGTAATAAATATTAGCGTTTCCTAGGATGACATGTTTTTGTCATGTTTTTCACTTTTGATTGATGTCTTTTAGGACCCAAATACTGAGTCATCAAGAGATAGCACTTGTCCCTCTGTCCACATTGTACCAATCACTACTCTCCATATATATTGGAGCTGCAAATCCTCCTATAGACTCTGGTGCTCCTTTAGAGTATAATTGGAAAAAAAATATATATGAAAAAATGACCTTGTCCTAGAAATTCACAATATTACATATCCCCTCTACAGGATTATCCAAACTTCAGACTCATATTTTAATAACACTCTTTTCCCTTGCCAAACTTTATATCACCCTTAACTGGAAGGATAGATATCTATTCACTTTTGATGGATTTAAACAATTTGCTACCAAACACTTATGTGCCCACAAATATCTGAAATACACCCAAAGACTTAGTACAAACTTTACTGAATATTGGGATACTTTATTTGATATCCTTCTAGCTTAATCTCTGTTAACTTATCTATTTTGTTGGACATAAGGCTTATCTGTACATAGTTATTTGTTGTATGTAAGTCTATATTACTTTCATTGTTTTGGTTGTGCATTGTATGTTACCATTTTGTATTGCGTTATTAAAAATTGTTAATAAAAAGACTTTAAGAGATAGCAATAGTCTTTTAAAAGGTCCATACATGTTCAGGTTGTTTCTACTATGAGTGGACAAAAAACAATTCCCTGAAGAGCAAACTCACCAAACACAACTGTGTTAAAGATTTCTCAGCAGCAGTTGATGATTGCTCCAAAAATGAATAATCCCTAAATCTAGCCAGAAATTGGGAAAAGGAAGAAAGAAGTTATGTACTCACCATAATGTTCCATGTTTGTTGTCCATCTTGCCGTTCATCCTTGCAATGATGGGTTCGGAGCCGATCCTCGGCTCTGACTTGGCCGAATACTTAGCTTAAGATCTCAAACTTGGCTCGTGGCAAGAAGGTATCCCACAATGCAGTGGTGCAATTCCCCAGATCTTGCTTGCTTGCTGCTAATACTGAGCAATATGTACACTATATACATATTTACACACATATACATATAAACAACATGTAAGTCCATACCAAACATATTGGAAGGAGAAACAAGCTGAGACAAAGAGCCCCTGAGGTAGAGTAAAATCTACCAGGTCCACAAGAAGTCTTTAGCAGGGGGAAGGAGGAAGGGTTTGTAAGAATGAACGTCGAGATGGACAACAAACATGGAATGTTATGTTAAGTACATAACTTTTTTATGTTATGTTGTCCTATCTCGCCTTCATTCTTACAATGATGGGACAGCGTCCCTAGCACCTTTATCCTGGGTGGCTCACGGGACTATACCTTTCAGCACCGTGGAACCAAAGGATGCCCTGTCCCTGGAGGCCAAATCCACTTTGTAATGAGTAATAAAAGTATGTGGAGTAGCTGCTGCACAAATATTATCTATAGGAATCCTGGCTTGGAAAGCAGACGACGTAGCCAATGCTCTAGTGGAATGAGCCTTTACTTTGAAAGGTAGATTTGTAGATAAAGGTAATACAATTTGAAAGTCAATTAGAAAGAATGGTTTTTGAAACTGATGAGCCTTTTTTTGCTTCAGAAAAGGATACAAATAATTGGTCAGATTTTCTGAAGTCTTTGGTTCTATGTAAATAGAATCCGAGTGGTCTGTGCACAACCAGTTGGTGCAATTTGTACTCTGCCTTGTTGCTATGTTAAGGAAAAAATACTGGGAGTTCTATGGATTGGTTTATATTGTTTGCAGAAGCAACTTTAGGTAAAAAGGAAGGGTTAGTGCGTAAGGATACCCTATCCTTAAGAAAAATCAAATATGGTGGTTTAACAGAAAGAGTTAGCAGTTCTGACACCCTTCTAGCGGAAGTTATAGCCACTAGAAATAAGGTCTTCCGTGAAAGGAACTTAAGTTGTTGTGGAAATGTAAGAATGACCCAGAATGACCACTTGAGCTATACCTGCAACATAAAAGAATGAATCTGATTATGTTACATAACTCAAAAAGGCACCCAAAGACCAATGCCCAAACCTCTTAACAACAGCAGTAGATTGACCATCTCTAGCTCAATCTGAGGCCCTCCCAATATGAAACTGGTATAGGGAGTTATCTAAGCCACACATGTTCTTGACCTGCAGAGCTTTGTGCTGAACCACACTAAACATTCTGGGAGTGATAGGCCTATTGTGCTCCTCTTGAAACACCAATGTAGCAGGAGAAATAGGGACAAAGAATTGGAAGAGAGTCTGTCCCCATCACATAGGGCTCAACAAAGGAATGGAAATATACCCCATTGTAACCAGGCATCCTAGAGCCAACTGATCTCTCTTGGGTTTACACAACCAATATGGAACAGTTAAAAATATACTCATCTTTCCAATTAAGGATAGGCAACTAATTTCCAACTCTAAAAGTCCCTCGATACATCCAAGTAGCCTGAGTTACATAGGTGGCACAAAGTCAGCCACATGGTATAATGGTATGAATACCTTGAATAATGATCTGCAATATGTTTACGTCAATAGGCCTGCAATCATCAGAGACCCTGCCCAAAGTCTTAACCCAACCATGAACCAATTTTACCACTCACCAGTCTTTGTTGAAATCTGGGAGGCCCAAAAACTAGGGGCTGCCAGGTGGATTTGAATGATCTTAACAGCCTCTTTCTGACAGCACCTGGAAACTAAAAACTGGCAAATCAGAGAAATAGTCCAAATCCTGATGCCAGCAGGTGGTTTCTTAATGAATTTCTAAAATGCCAAAATAGAGACACCATAAGGCCTGTTGGTACTAGTCACCCCCCAGCTGCAAAATCAAGTAGGCTGCTATTCCTTGACAATCAACCAAGTGGAGTCCAGAAGAGGAGTGGGATCTTTGCATGCCTCTGGAGCAAGTTCCCTTAACTTCTTTATCTGTAAATGAAACAGGGAATATGTTAATAGATTAAATTGGCCTGAAACATGAATATCACTAAATTACAAATTTATTCTCAAACTCTGTAATATGAATTGCCTGAGCAATGACTGAACTCTAGGAGCCCTAGATATCCTCTTATTTAAGACATGCACTACTGAAAGGTTGTCACAATGTAAAGTGACTTTCCTGCCCCCCAAAACTTCATACCAGACCACCAGTGCCACCCAAATGGGAATATACTTGAGACATGCAATACCCCTTCTAACCTGATCACTCCACAGAGAAAGCCAGGGGAATAAAACCATCTGCCTTGACAGTAGGTATGCATTCCTAGTGCCCCTGATGCATCTGTGAACAACTGAACCTCCAATGGGGATATCTAATCCTTCTTCCAAAAAACACTACCATTATGATGGGCCAGAAAATACTTCCAAATAACCAAATCCTCCTTGATCATCCCCTGACCAGGTGATGCTTCCATTGTCCCCCAATTAGAAGGTTGACCAAACTCCTCACAAAGGGCCTACCAGGGATAATAGCCTAACACAACAAATTTAGGAGGCCCAGAAGCTCCATGACATGAGATACTCTAACCTTTTTAAAACCCCAAAATGGACAAATTGCCTCTTTAAGCTTTTGTACCTTATCTAAGGGAACTCTGAACACAGAGGCAGAAACACCAGTTCCCAGGCATAAAAAATGCAATGTTCTGAGAGGGCCCTCTGTTTTGCCTTCCACCAGTGGGCCATCCAGTTCCCCACATAGTTTAAAAAAGGCTCTAAGGGCCATTTATTTCCTATGCCCTACCCTCTACAACAAATAAAAAATCATCCAAATAGAGAACTCCTGCCTCTTCCAGGTTCCTTTACTGCCAAATCCAATGTAATGCAGAGCTAAGTTTCTCAAAAGTGGAACAAGCCTCGCAACATCCCATGTGCATGGCTGTATCCATGAAAATGTCTCCCTCCACCTTCACCCCCAGGTACCCTAATCAGCTGAATGAATTGAAATTATAAAAAAGGCAAACTTAATATCAACCTTACCCAACCAAGGATCTCTACATTTTTTCATGATATCCATGGCATCCTGTAGCATGGTGTATCACGCCTGTACATTCTTCCTTCTGATACTGTCATTGACTGAGGTGCCAGGAGGGGAAGATAACTGATGAATGAGTCTGAACTGCCTGGGTCTTTTTAGTTACTAAACTTAAAGGATAAATTTGAAGGTGATGGACGAAAGGAGTACAATAGGGGCCCAAAACTCTGCCCACCGCAATCTCCTTTGCAAGAAGTAGCCTCAACTCCTCTTCTTTGCCTTTGAAATGGATCATAGGTTACTACAAGTTGAAAACTGAGGGACTGATCTAGCCTTCCTGCCAATAACAAAACAAAATATTACCCTTAACAGGAAAATGAGTAGGCCAACTTTGTCCTGGTCCACTTCAATAAACACACAACACAGAATGACATTTGATGACCTTTATTATAATTCCATAAATATGATTGTTAACCAATAGTTATAAATTTCAACCAAAAACATGACACCAGTGATAATAACATCCATGAAAAGAAACATAAAATAACCATAAGGGCAGTGCAACCGCTCACTCTTGATGAGCAGTGTCCCCCACTTGCTCACTTATATTTGCACTAACAAGGCAGCATTCCTCCGCTCACCTTCAATTTATTGAATTACACCACCATCCATATAATCAGCTGAGCTTGCTTATTAACTTGTCCACCAGAGCAACCGCTCACTTTCATTCCAGACTTATTGAATTGCACATCCCTCACCAGAGGGGGAACAGAAGAGGGCAAGAACACCCATCTTCTCTGCCTTCCCAAACTGAAATAACCACAATCCCCCTTAATAAAAAAGGGGAAGGGCGGGAGGGTAGCAAGTTCATGCCAAAATGTGACTCCTACCTCAGTTACACTTGACAAAACCCTCTAACCCCCTCCCTACCCTTACCTCATTTACTCCAAAACATCCCTCCATCCCATTTAACCCTATCCTCCCCTTATTCTCTTAATTCCTGCAAGCCTATGTAACTATCCCCATTTGAAGATGCCCCAGGACAAAATAGTCTGTTACAAACCTCATTTCTATGGGAATCCTAAAAGAAGGTTTGCACTTCTGCTAAGAAATGTTTGAGAACCACCAGGCTAATTACCTAAAGAGGCCCCAGATGTATGACCCTTGGGTAAATCTGAACCTTGAACACCTGTTGCCACTTCCTTTGACCAACACCTGAGCATGTGATGTCCCTTACCACATGCCGAACACATACGCTGAAAATAACAGACATGTTAAAGGCAGAAACTCGTGTTAAATGCCCAGCATGATTTAATGTTATTAGGGCCACTTTCTAGCACATCCGGACTGTTGACCCTAGGTCTGTCAACCATGAAACTCAACCAGGTATCTACATGCTTGTCTTCCCACTTGGGAGAAGTGTCTGAAGCTTTGAGTCACCTAAAAATCTGATCAGACCATAATCAATTGAACCCTTCAAAACCATTGCACATCCTTGATAGATTTAAAATAAGCTAACAAAGGCAAAGCCTGACTAGGATCCTATCCAACTAAGATGGCCATAAAACAAATAAACCCTGCTACCCAGTCATCCCAGTAGTGCAACAGGTCCTTACCTGCTTGCCTCTTTCCTAAAACTGCCAGGGCTGTCATCAAATCTTTATCCCAATGAACTGTGCAGCCATCAAATGCTGGACCCCTCACGGGTGATCAAATCAAAAATATCAATAGAATCTCCATTCAAACCTAAACCTCTCAATGACTGAGGTATATGTGAAATTATAGCTGAACAGGAATAGACCGCAGTACCCGTCTCCCTGTAAATGACCCCCATTGCTTCCCCTTGAAGAAGAAGTGGTCTGCCTATAATTACCCTCCCAGCAACATTAACCTCAGCTCCATTCCCACCTTGAAAACAAACAGATCAAACAATCTGACTTTAGCAACTTCAAAGTATCCAAAAATGTGCCCAAGTATTCGTCAGCTGACTATAAAATACCCTGTTCTTCTGTACCCATTAAGTTAGATAAATTACTTGTCACCTCTACTGTCACAATGGGCATGGTCACTGCAGTTGTAGGACCACTCATCTCCATGTCATGTCTCTTCTTCTTTCCAACAGATCTGGCGCTCTTGACTGAAGGGGCTGTTTCAGGCGGAACCTGCTCCATAAGGTCGCTAAGTGTTCTTCCGCCTGGGTTGACACTTTCAGACCTGGACTGCCTCTGCTCTTCTGACATTTAACTAAGAAGTGCCTTTACCTGGGCTGCCAATTCCTTCCATCTCACCCAAAAATTTGACATGATCTGGCCACCACTGCTGAGGACATTCAACTTAAAGAACACAAACACAAAGTCAGCAGCAAGAAAATCCCAGCTGACAAATAAATACCAGAATACTAACTAACAACAAAGATTGGTGACATCTGTGATGAAACTGCAAACCAACTGATCATAGAACTTTTCAGGTGTTGCCCAAAAAAACTACTTACTACTGTTGTGGGCATTCAAGAATCCCCAGAATCCTCCAGAATTATAAGCC
>NC_056728.1:1187112750-1187150250 GCF_019279795.1 Protopterus annectens
AGGTTTCCGCTTTATGGGATCGAAATACTGAAATTTGATATTTCAGTATTTCAAGCCTCTAAAGTGAATCTATATATATATATATATATATATATATATATATATATATATATGGATCTACCTCATTATATCAAAGTACCATATTATTGAATCTTATTTTATCAACTCCATTTCAGAAAAAACTTATTATATTGAATCTGCATTTAATCGACTCCCATTTCATTGACTGCATGTTTCACTTCTGCTAATTAGCACCCATATAAAAAGAAGACTGTGTTGTGACTTTAACGTATAGAGTACCAAAATAACTAGAACGGCGGACATAATGAAATATACCCCTGCACTGTTGGAGTGGTTTATAGAACGCTAACTTCCCAAAGAGGCAAAAAAATCCTTGATGTGGAGAACTACATCTACAACTTAGAGGAGACAGCGAAACAAAAAAAATACTGTGCATGCAAGTTGATGTTGACAGAAACATGTGAAGGTTGAGCAATCACCACCTGTGTGGTAAATGCAGAGGAATTAATTAAATCAGTAGGTCATAGTCACTCTGCAGATCCAGCTGATGTTGACAAGTATAAAAATTGCACTGATATGAAGTGAAGGGCTTCTGTATCCAGAGACAATCCATGTCTCATAGCTGATGATGCTCTCATGTCCACTTCCCTTGGATTTCCAGCTACTCTGCCCAGTAGAAGGACACTTTTATAGAAAGTGAGCAGAGTTACGAAAATGTACATACTTAGAGTAGGCAACCTGTAGACTTCTTCGATGTGCAAGTTGAGGACTATCCTGTTAAAATAGGGCAATTTCTTTACAAGAAATTAACTGATTCAAATATGAAAATGTGATGTTAGTGCTAAGCATGGTGCAGAATTTATTTGATTTAAGCCGTGCCATGATATGTCTCATGGATGGAACTTACATTAATAAAGATAAATGACTTAGACAATTGTGCAGCGTACATGGCCTTGTAAACTACAGGGGTTACAAGGAGCATTTCCATTACTGGTCTGTGTTATGAGTAAAAAGTCATTAAATTGATATAACTACATGTGGCATTGCATATCTGACCTGCTTAATGACAATCACCTGGAATGTAATGTTAAGTTCAGACTGTCTGACTTTGAAATTGCGGCAGTTAAAAGTATATGATTTAATGTTAACACTGCTGTGCCTAAAGGCTGCTTTTTCACTTTTTATCAAAACTTGTGGAGAAAAATGCAGAGGTTAGGGCTGACAGCTGTTTATAATTCAAGTATGACATTTCAACTGGCTGTTAAAAAGCTTGCTGCCCTAGCCTTTCTGTCTTTGACATATGTATTAATAACATACAATGCAATAAAAGACAGTTTTCTACCTGAAGGAAAAGAGTTGATCAAGTACTTTTCAGAGTGGTAGGTATTGGGCAAGGTGTGAAAATTTAGTACAAGATTTAGTTCTAACACAAGATTTCCTCCACTATTTCCGATTCAGTTCTGGAATGTGTCTGCTCTTAATGATCTATTTTTACCAAGAACACAAAATACAATAGAGGTATAGCACCGTAGATTGATATGTTTAATTGGAAAACACTTTTTGGATTTCCATAATGTCAAGCATGCTGTTGTCCATGAGTTGAACAGGGTAGATGAAATAAGGTTATGGATAAATGCCTGTTGTCCTCCTTCACCAAAGAAAAGGATATTAGTGCAGAGACATCAGCAATTTGAGATATCTTTCAGTGTAAAAGTGGTTACACTTGCATACAGTTTATTACTGCCATATCAACAGTGCTTAAAATGTGACACTGACATTTCTCTTTTAAATGGTCCCTCTTTAAAGTCACATTGCTTTCTGGAAATTTCCTGTATTTTTTTATGTTTTGTTTTAGTTCCAGTAATTGAATACACTGCTTCATTTGCTGGAAGTTACCTTTGTTGAGGTTTGTTTGAATAAAGAGCTACGAGTTCATGTGCTGGTTTTGGAGCTTATATTCAATGAAATGGGGGCTGTTTAAATGCAGATTCGATATAATGAGTTTTCATTGAAATGGAGTTGATAAAATAAGATTCAATAATATGGTACATCGATATAATGAGGTATATATATATAGATATCATCATCATCTTCTTTCGGCTGTTCTCGTTAGGGGTCGCCACACCGGATCATCTGTTCTATTTTTTCCTGTCCTCTGCATCTTGCTCTGTCACACCAACTACCTGCATGTCCTCTCTCACCACATCCATACATATATATATTTGCGTATAGTCATATAGGTAGATGAGCAAGGTTATAAAACACTCATTGCATTGGTGCATATGTTTTTATACAAATTAACATATATGTTGCTAGAGGATTATATATATATATAGCTGAAAATGCTTGCAGTACAGACATAGTATGAAGAAGTTTAGCAGTGCAATTGTATGACAGGAGTTGAAGTATGGAGGACATTAAAGCAGAAGGAACAGAGTAGGTGACAGTTACCTTGGAGTTTATGGTTTGATTAGGTTATACGATGTTATTTAACCATTTTAGGAGGTGCATTTTCAGCTGAGAACATGATTTTTGGTATGAGGATCTATTTTATGTCAGATTGATATGGATTCCCAGATTTTGTGGCTTATTTCAGAGAAGCAGTGATTAGTAGCATGAACTTTAGTTTGAGGGGCCTGTAATGAAGGTTCAAAATGTTCAAGGTTTCTAAGGCTGTAGGTTGGGGAGTCTCATATTTGTCTGTATGCTAATGCAGTGGAAGTTATTTGCTTGTTTGCTTTTCTTTTTTGTAGTTTGAACATGAATGTGAAATTAAGAATTACATGTTAGTCTGACTTGTGCATGGCTGTTACAGAATAATTGTAATTATCTTACTCTGTTTTTCAGCCTTTTGCCTCATTCTCCATTCATGCCACAGTTCTTGAAGTATTTGACATTCGCTATCCATTTTAACCAGATGCAAGCTAGAGAAGCTTGAAATGAGTAACAATAGGCAAACATGTGAAAGTGGTTTCATTTTATTCTGAGCTTTATAGGCTTCCTCTACATCAAGTGTGTCCAACCCGCGGCCCGCGGGCCGCATGCGGCCCTCAGAGCTCTTCCATGCGGCCCGCGACCCGTTAAGTACCCGTTAAGTACAAATTAAACTTTTTTTCCGTGTGTTTTCACGTCCGCGTCCTTTACTTTTTATGCGCATGCGCCACATTACTCGTTTCCCTTTTTTTTATGCCAGCGTCTTTCAGCTGGTGTGCGCATGCGCCAAAGCACCGTCATGTCGTTTTTTTGCGTCACTAGATACATTCGTTTTAAACAAGTGAAGGAAGAGGATTGTGATCGCGCCAAAGAAAGAACTGAGAGCGAGGGGGATTGTGTACATACACTGACTACACTACACATCTCCTGCAGTAACAGGTAAGTCGTTATAAACCCTGTCAGAAAAATAATCCATCTGAATAAAGACAGCTGAGGTCTGCATTATATGCACTCAATTTTCAGTAATGTGCTGGACTTATAATCAGAGAAAAAAAAGGGAAGTACCTTTTTATTTTATGTCTGTGCTTAAATTGCCTACTAATCTAGCTATTTAGTACTATTTTTTGATTTCCCCGATAATATTTCTAAATTATATTTTCAGCTTTAAGTAAATCTGCATTTGTTTTCTGCCATGAGTAGTCTGTTTAGCCTGGTGTAGTGGCCAAATTGGATTTAAGCAGTGATTTGATTTAAGTGAAAGTAGAACTAATTACAGTAGGTGCAACATAGCTTAGTACACTTTGGTTTCAGATTTCACTTGTTTTCATTGTTTCATTTTGTTTTCTTGGTTATACTGCACTGAGCTCAGCATAGCATTGACTTTCTGAAAAGGTTGCTGAGGTCTGCATCGTGTACACTCACTGTTTGAGTAACTGCTGAATTTTAAAATCAGGGGAAAACGAACGTATTTTTTTCTTGTGCATCTGCACTTAAGTTGAATAATGATCAGATTTTATTTATGTTTCATTGCCTCTTTTGTTTTCTTGGTTAATACCTGCTGTGCAGAGCTGTGCTGAGCACAACACAGTGGTAGTTATATTTACACAGTGGGTAGAGTGCAAGTAGAATCTCACCTCTTGTAGTACTGAGAAGGCACATTTTTCTAATCTAACTCCTGTGAGTTATCTACTGCTGCTTTATCTAACCACCTTCCACTGAGCTGCACTGTCGTGTAGAACTATACTGATGTGAGCTGTCTTCAGCTGACAAACAGATTTCCACATTCCTCTTACCTACACACTGCCCTGCATTTCTCCTGTGCAATAAACTTCTTCTCAGTATTACTCCCATCTGCCCTTCACAATTTCCTCGTTAACATTCATCACAAGACAACACTCATCACCATGGGGACACGGCAGACTGATCTTTCTACTGCTAGCCTTATAACACATGGTAACCAAAGGCAGTGAAAGAACTTCCTCATACTCACTGAAAACAATCTCCTACTTAACTCAAAGTACTATATCTGTGAGAGGAGTAAATATCTGATGAAACTGGTGGCATCCTTCTCTTAACCAGTAGCGCAGCGAGCTTAATACTGTCTCTTACCCACCCACATAATATAAACACAGAATTGTCTTATGCTAATGTAGTTAAAAAAGGTCTACCTATGCCTCCTAGAACTCCTAAATCTAAGCATCAGATTAAACACTCCGCTCTACCTCCTGCATGTGGCCCAGCATCAACATGTCTAAATCATTATGAAACAGATTCTGACACTACAGTAAACACAGCCACAAAAGGCGTCAGGCAATAAGCATGCAGGACCCCTTAAGGCTGCAGGCCCAACCTTGCACATCTGGCAGTTTCCTGGTCAGAGATGCTCCACTTAGTAGGGTGAGCAAGAACATCATTGCTCTCAGGGGCCAGGATCCACAATGTCACTAAGGTGCTAGGTTCCCTTCAGCTTAGGTAAACATATGACTGATCCAGATTATTGCACATATAGAAGTGCATGAGCTGAGATGCACCTCCTTGGATGAAGAGGGACATGATGGAGGTCAGATTATGCATCTGAAATTGGTGTGAAACCAGTACTGAGTAGAATGTTACCATCTCTATGAATGATAGATACCTCAACACAAACAAAAGACAAACTGACTTTAATTTTGACTCAGCTACTGATGTCATTCCAATCTAACGGTTAGAATAGTTAGAATAGTATTAGTCTGTATATCCCCGGGGGGGTGGGGGGGGGAGTCTTGCTCTTCAGTTTACGTGGGAGACCTTTTTTTTTTTTTTTTTTTTTTTTTGGTCCTCACTTGCCGTTTGCAATGATATATTTTACATGCGGCCCCCAGACTATTTCTGTTGACTCAATGCGGCCCTTGCAACTGAAAAGGTTGGACACCCCTGCTCTACATTTTTAATATCAGTAGTGTCTAACACTTTAAACCATTATCAAATGATGGAGGTCTATGATTTAATATAGATCTGTAAGTAAAGGAATGCTACAGACTTACATCTTCTTCACCTGTAATGCATCATACTAATGCATCATCCATGAATCACATCTGTGATATCAGGGGCTTGACTGGTAAGTGAATCTTTCTGTCCTAGCAAAGTTTTAGGCAATGCAGGGCCCACAGATGTCTGTTACAAAAAAGACACAATGCAAATGAAAATCAGAATGCAGGAGAGAGAGAGAGAGAGATGTGAAACATTTAATTGGAACAGAAAAATGTAATGTGGCATGGTATCCTTTACATGTGTCTTGTGATTAGAAATTAATTTAAATTTGGATTTTTTTTTTCAAATTGAAATCTTAGCTTTCATCTGAACAAAACAATAACAGTTTTCAACATTCAAACTTTATTGAGACTCCAAAATCATATCAGAGAGACTAACTTACAAAACTATATGTATATTAAAATAGTAGTTAATATACAAAGTTGAAAAATACAGAATACACAAAGAACCATGATGCATACCTTATAAATGTTCATTATATGTAAAAGCAAAGAAGTAATGCACTCAGAATAACCAGAATCTGCTTGTTAGATGGCATCAAACAATATTGTCCCAGGCAGTCAATATAATGCCCCGAAGTTCACTAAAAGGAGCGATATCAGGGTCTAGGCAAATAGCCCTGCATATTATCTGGCTGCAACAATGAAACTCTGGCCCCAGATCCATATATAACAGTTTGCAATGCTTAAAAATAATTGCTAGTTGCAGACACAATAACCATTTTAATTGAGCAGGCAATATTATTGTTCCTTGAGGGTATCCCCAGGATCTAGAAGTTCATTATTTATTTATTTATTTATTTTATTTTACATTTGTTAACCGGGCTAGTCTAACTGGATATATGTCCTTTTTCAGTAGAAGCCCGGGGAGATAAGCTTGAAAAGCTGGTATAGGCTTTCTTAGTACCCAACAGGCTGCCTCATGCACCTTGTTCCATATGTGCTTAGCTTTCATACGGGATTGTTAGATATGAAAATAGTTGCAGGGTTCATGTCCACATCTCTAGCATTTACCATGTCCCACCCCTCTCCTGTCTAGTAAATATGGTGCTGTATGACAAAAGTATATCTTCTTAAAATGTGAGAAGGCTAGGAAGGGCACCAGTATGCCTTTTCTAACAAGAGAAAAGAACCTCATCTGTTGGCTTCTGTTTGTGTATGGAGTAATTGAGTTCATCGTTGTTTGTCTATCTCAAAAACACTATGGCCATAGTTACTGATAAATGTGCATATACATGAGAACATCCTGTTATGAGATGATGGTCTCCATCTTAGTTCCTAAGTTAGTTACTAAGTCTATCAACCTGTTTACTGATGCTAGAGAGAAGGAGATATCGTTTTCATGGAATCTCAGATGCTCTATGCTTTGGTTTAAGGATGGTGTAATTTAGTGGGCCCTGAATTCAAGGAGATAGAAAATCAGACCAGTAAAATATATCACAATCTATACACTTAACCCACAAATGAGCTCTGTTGTCAATCACGACCTCTCATTAGTCCATATTCTGTCCTATAGTAAAACTTAAATCTGATTTCCTTTTGTTTGCACCAAAGCCTGCCAAAGTAATTCATAAAACTCTCTTCCTCATGTCCCATACCTTTTGGTAATCTCTAATTTAGTTTCAGCTGGACCAATATTAGATAAAGTGCAACTTGTACTCATAGTGGTCGTTGATTGAACCTTACCTTCAAATAGTGTGCCAAGTCTTCTGCTGCAGTGGCATATCTAGAAATATCTGTCAATACCAAATGCCCCAATTAGTAGCAGCTAACAACTTCTTCCTGGCAGGTTTTGGGTGTTTATTATCCCATATATAATTAATGAGTATTTCCTGGAGGTTATGCATCAATGGATGAATACTGAGCTGGAGGAATGCACCTAGCAAGAAATAAAAATATGGTAGAATGCACTTATGGCCAACTGCTATTTTGGTTAGTAATTGTAGTTGATGTTTTTCTCAAACTTATAATTTCTCTTGACAGAAAGTGATCAGTGGTTGAAGGTTGTCCAGGGGTAAAGAACTATGGGTGAATGCCAGTCAATGCCAAAGTATTCCATTCCGAAACTCCACTGAATACCCATTCTTTGCATATCTTCCTTAAGTGTCATGCATTGCTTGTTTAATGGAAACCATATTGTTTTCTGCTGATTCACTTGAAAGCCTGAAATAGCACCAAATTTACAGAGGGTTATTTGCACCTCTGGCATGTGGGTCTGTAGGTCAGTAAGAAAAAACACACAGTCATGCCCAAACCATAAAAACATGCTAACTCTTTTGATTAAGTGAGGGACACCTCAGAAAGCACAATTCTGTTATATGAATATGCCTAGAGCCTCAACAGGTAGAGTAAACAATGGAGAGTGTAGGAGATGTCTTTGTCCAGTTCCTGCAAAGCTTTCAAAAGGTTCAGAAATCATATGATTAGTACGAATCTGGGCCATCAGGTGGTGACAGCGCAGCCTGCAACATTTCAGGAACTGTTTAGGAAAGCCAAAAGAACAAAGCACATTCCATAGAAGCTGCCATCTCAGGTAGACAAATGTTTTATTGAAGTCAATGAGTAGTGCTAGTGCAGGTTTGCCATATAACTACTAAGGTGTCAGATGTTACAAAAATAGTGTAGCAAAGATGGAATACTATATCTGCCAGGAACAAGGCTGTGTTGTGCATTTATAATGATCTAGGGAAAACATTTCTCCAGCCTGAGGTCTATGACTTTATCTAGAGTATTAGTTTCAAATGGCATCAATGATGTAGGTTTATAGTTTTGAGAGAATGAAAATGCTTTCCCTTCTTTTAAAAAGGTTACTACATTGAAAATACTACCCTGTTTCAGAAAGATACTTCAATGAAAACAATTCTCAGAGAAGTCCAATAGCATAGGTGCTAATTCCTCCCTCAAGTGCATGTATGCTTCCACTTGTAATCAGTCCGTCTCCAATGCTTTTCTGGACTTTAATGTTACAATGGCTTCCTTGATCTGTTCCAACCTAAGAGATTACTCCAGTGCAAAGCATCCATCCTCTCTTACTGGGAACAGTCTCATTCTGGAAATAAAGTGTTTCCAGCAGTTTTGAGGAAGATAGATTTGGAAAGGTAGATGTTTGATAAGAATGCTGGCATAACCTTGTTAATACCTTGAAATAATTGACAATATTTGCCGCATTCATTTTTTAAGCCCTGATCACATGCAATTGCTTAAGCTTAGTGAGGTGATATGCTAACAATTGAGATGGTTTCATTTGCTCTACCCATGGAAGTAAATTTAACTTTTTCCATTGTCGATGTATGAAGGAAAATCTAAACCATTTAATTTCTTGCACTTCTTTAAAGTGACCATCACTGCAGCTGGATCCCACTCACTGCTGTGTGGTTCTCTCCAGCTTAGCAATAGTATGATTACGTTTGACATAGGACACTGAAATCTTCTCCCACACCTGTTGTTTGACTTCTTTAAGGAGTTTATCTTTGAAAATTGCACAGTTCTCCTACAGTGTGCCATGCTTCTCTAGTAGATGCAGCAAATAACCTGTGGCCCATAGACCCAGATGTTGTACTACCGCTGTGTTTTGTAGTACCATCAGATCCACTGTAATCATAGGGGAGGTCCAGGTCAGAAATCTGCATTGCATTGTGTTCCCATAATACCAAGCTATGATCATAGATAGCCCAGGGATTAGCACCTCTAGTTTTACCCCCCCTGTAGGAGATCATGGTTAATCAGAAAAAAAAAATCTATCCTTCTAGCAACCCAGTTTATATAGAGAAAAGGGTATAATCCAAGTGAAATTCTATCCATCCTCAAATTAATTCTGTATGCTTCTTCAGTCTGGATCTCCTCATTCTGTCCATATAAATTTGCAATTAATAATTGACCATGTACAATCTGGACATGTAGTATCCTGTATTTACCCCTTTTTTTCCATTTTCTTCTAAATACATCTCCAGCCCACAGTATGTCTGATCAAAATCAAGATGCCCCAGGCAGGCTGTTGGTTGTCTGGAGCTATATACTACCCCTGCCTCTGACAAAGCCCTTATAGTAGGCAGAGCTGTTTTAATTTTGTTTCTTGCAGGCACATCAAATGAACCTGCAAACGTTGCAATTTCTGAAGTAAACAGGACAACTTAAGCTCTAGTTCAGGCCGCAAAATTCCATGTGAGGAATCTGTAACTAGCTTGTTTCTCTATGTATGTACAAAGTGAGGTATAGCAAATTAGCACCAACCCAAAATTTAAGAATAAAAGTAAAAAGTCCACAATTCCAAACCCTGTAAGAGCCATGTACTGCATTCAATGTATGTGTCAAGCTCAAACTACTCAAAACAAGAACATCAAGGAAAGAATGAGCACAAAGCTGGACACATAATCAGTCATCATGTAACAACAGCCTTTATTCAGCTCCCTCCCCTTATCAAATACACAGAACAAAACTACCACTGCATCTATAAAAAAGCGTAAACAATAAAAAAAAATGAGAAAACCTCTATATCTCGACAATAAACCAGCAAAAAGCAAGCAATGGCTATATCAGTGATATCTGTGACCTGTCATGAATAGTAATTGTAAGCTCTAGAGGAAAAGGCTGAGTCATATCAACACATGACTTTAGTTTCCTACTGTTTCGTTCCCCAACACAGAGCATAAGCAATAGGAATTCACCTTCCTGACAGAAGCTTACAACAACAGCATGAGAGTGGAAATTTATAATATGCAAAAAAAAAATTCCAGAGTATAGCTTTTAGCAGAGAAAGACAGTGACATGACATCTGGGCAAACAAAATAATTACATTAAAAGTATCCCAGTCACTTGTATCCCACACTGCATTTACACATGAAGCAAAACAGAGTACTCACAAAAAAGGAAGAAAACCATGGCCCTGCATGGAAAATTATCAGTCCCATATCTCAGATACTGTTTGAGTCTTGAGTCCTTAACAATAATTAAAAGTACAGCCATATAACAATTTATAGGTTTAAGTCCCAATCAAGAAAAGGGCACTCCATCATTCTGCTCACCAAAGGATCTGGATACATAGAAAGGTACAACAGTTACCAACAATTGAATCCTAGTAAGGAAATCACCCTGTAGCAATCTTACTTCCTTTAATCAAGTTGTCCTGGCCCCAGGCTTGCTCAGGTCCATACTGGTCATTTTGTTACTGCCCTGGAGTAGAGAAATTCATAGCTACTGTATCCTCAGTGTCCAGCAAGTCAACTAATAGAAAACATTTGTTTGCCAGATGACTATTCTTTTAGTGGTGCTTGAGGTTACATGCTTTCAATTTTTATCTTATTCAGGGATAAGTTACATGTCTTAGGGGATTGAGGAAGTTTCCTTTTGTTATTAATAGCTGCCAAGGATGTAGCAGGAGGTAGTTTTGAAGATAGATGAGCCTTTCAATTATTCAGGTAATTTCAGTCTTTCTTTGGTGTTAAAGGCCATTTTCAGTCACCCCCTTCTGGACCATGAGCACGAATGGGAAGCATAGCTGAACTCAGAAGTCTTGATCCTTGTTGCAATGTAGGGCTGGTAAGATGGCTTGCCTTTTTTGAAACAGAGATGTGCTATAGTCTGGGGCTATACCACTCACTGCTCCCAACAAGTATTGGGCCCCTGTTCTCTGGCTTTATTAAGGATGTCTTCCTAATCCAGTTCATTCAAGCAGCACAAAATAAAATGCCTAGGAAGAATGGATACATTCCTGGCTTAAATCCAGTGATCCCACTCAACAATCAAGGACTGCTGTCGCTGTAGTAGGTTGATGAGCGCCATCATGATGAAAGCTATATGGTTATTGATTTATACTCCTTCTGGCAGTCTAGTTATTCTGAGGTCATTGTGGTGGGCTTGATTTTCCATATCATCCATTTTCAGCTCCATAATGATGTGATAGGCAGCTAACTCTTCTATCTGCTGTGTATGCTATGTTATCAGATCTCGATGCTCCAAAACTTCCTAATTTTGCTGTTCCTGCCTGTGATGTATGGCTTTGACCTATTCCTTAGTTTCCTCTTTAGTTGTTCAGAGTTGTTTAATTTTCTTCTGGACATCATGAAGTAATCTCGTTATTGAGGTGAGTGAATTGGTCAGTAATATGCATTGCAGATTTGACTTACTGCCTCCTGTAGTGGATTTCAGTTTAGCTTTGACTGACATGTCCATGACTTAGTCAGACATGTAGGTGGTTTCTGGATTTGATTTCAGGTCTTACAAAATAAAAAAAAAACTATCCATATTGCAAAATACAAATAGCCGTGACATGGTAGTAAGTAACCGAAACAACTGACAGGCTGTATTGGATAGCAGAAAAAAATGTGAGGAACAGCAAATAAAGCAGTGAAAAAACAGTCAATTGACACATGTGGCACAAAACACACATTCAGCCTCATGAGCGATCCCAAGTGCTGCCAACAGAATAGTAACATTGACTGATGAAATGTCAAAATGTATTCAGAATGTACACCTACACAATCTCAGGAGAGAAGTGTTCCTTTTTTTTCCCTGTAGGTATGAAATCTTAGAGTTAGATTAACCAGTTCATGATCATAGGCAGGACAAATTCCGTATGTGGGAAGTGAGGAGCTTGCCTACATATAAAATACATATCTTTGTTTTGTTTGTGGGGCTCAGTTTTCTACTTACTGAGGTTATTTTTTGATCATTTGGAAGTTTGAGGTTTAATTTTTTGATCTTCACTATTTAACCTGTACATGTTGCTTTTGCTCTGGGTCATAGATCGCAACACCAAGCATTCATATGCATATTTCAAATGGAATAGTTGACTATTTTTCCTTAAAGAAACAGAAACCCATCCATTAGGCATGGCTAAGTCAAAAGTATTAACAGACATTCATTTCTTACTGAAATGAATTAGATAAATACACATGGCTCACTTCTAGAATTTTATTCCATGTATGACTCAGAAAAAAGTCATCACACACACACACACACACACACACACACACACACACACACACACACACACACACACACACACACACACACACACACACAATTTAGCAGAGACATCCAGTGGGTCTACAGAAGCAATGTGCCACCTTTTCCACTCTGATTATAGTAGTACTCCGATGGCTTGATCAATTTGTGCAATACTATGCATATTAGTATAAATGTAAAAGCTGAACATGGAGCAAGAACAGAGTTTCACAGGTTCATAGTGAATAGGATATCAGGGTGCACCATTTGAGCCAATAAGAGAACAGAAGGTTGACAATATTCCCATTGCTATTCAGAATAATTAAGTTGATTCCTTTATAGGAGAATAAGCAGATGGTGTAACAGCAGACACCACTACTCAAACAAAAACAACTACTTCCAATTCCAGCCAGTCTCTACAAACAGGATAAAAAATGACCTTCAAAACTAAAGCCCACCACACTGGCCACAGACAAATTACCAGGAGAATTCTAAAAGCTGCCATCAATGCTGTAGCCTACCCTATAGCCATTCTAATTAATATATCAATTTCAGAAGCCACTGTCATATCACACATAATTCCCCTGCATAAAGGACACATCCCCATGGAATACACAAACTACTGACCTATAGCATTCCTATCTCCTATAGCAAAAATATTGGAAAAGTGCATTCACTTCCAAACGATTGACTACTTGCACACACATAAGCTCCTGTCATACACACAACACAGCTTCTGACCCTTCCATAGTACCACCACAGCCTTACTGTCCTTCTCCAATATAGTAAAGTCTCACAGAAACAATGGTAAATTTGTGTCTGCCATCTTTCTAGACCTATCAAAGGCCTTTGATATGGTTAGACATGACATTCTTATCAAAGAACTATCCCAACTAGGACTCTCACATCTCCCAGTAGCCTGGTTCCAAAACTATTTAGCTGACCACTAGCAAGCAGTGCTGTGGAAACAAGAACTTTCCCCCCTTCTTCCAGTTACTATTGGTGTTCCTCAGGGCTCAATCTTAGGCCCTCTGCTTTTCACCCTCTATACTAACAAGCTCCATACATCCACCCCCAATGCATCTGTCATCCAATATGCAGGTGATTGTACATTAATTTGTGCAGCATCCTCACTACAGGAACTTCACACTTTAACACAGGTATCTTTCCTTTCAATTGAAACCTGGCTATCCAATATACAACTCATTTTAAACCCTGCCAAGACCAAACTCCTACTCTTTAAACCCAGCAAGTCTACAACTTCAACAACCACCTTTTCTATTATGTCCACTAACAAAACAACAATCACTCCCACAG
This sequence comes from Protopterus annectens, assembly GCF_019279795.1. Taxonomy (NCBI): domain Eukaryota; kingdom Metazoa; phylum Chordata; order Ceratodontiformes; family Protopteridae; genus Protopterus; species Protopterus annectens. The sequence continues at coordinate 1,187,126,493 of NC_056728.1, forward strand.
AACACACCAAACTACTGGGCATAGAGATAGACAACAAGGTAAGGTTTGATGTTCACATATCCCAGACAGTCAAGAAAGTGCACAAAAACTAGGCATCCTCTATACAAATAGACAATTCCCTGCACAACAAACAAAAGTGAACATTGCCTATTCCCATCTTATCTCTACCTTCCTCTATGCCTCTCCAGTTCTTACCAACCTTAGAAAAATAAGCCTAGTTAAGACTGACTCCTGTTACAATAAAATTGCTAGATTCGCATTGGACTTCCCTTTTAGATCTCACCACTGCTCAGACTTGAAGCAGCTCAACTGATTAGAACTTCCTCAAGTTCTGCATTTCAACCAACTAACCCTGCCCCATGAAATACTATATCAACCAGAAAAAGGACCAACTTTACAAAACCTTCTTCAACTCCAGACTAACAGCAGATCCCTATGCTCCACTAGCAAGCCTAACCTCACAGTAACGAAATTTAACAATATAGCAGGTGACTCTCTCTTCTCTAACTATCTATCCAAACTCTGGAATTCTCTACCCTGTAATAAAACTACTACTACCTCCATCTCTCAATTTAAAAAATCTTTAAAACTTCATCTGAGCAATAATTGGCTATGCCCTTGCACTACACCAGGTTAGTTTCTCCCTATGCTAGGCCCATCTCTACCCCTCTAATCTTGCACATAAGAATGAATAGACAGCTCAGCAAGCCTGTAATATCAATACATACAACACAACTAGACTGTGTTTACTCTGATGGATTACAACCAGCAATCTGTATTCTTTAACAGTTACAGCCATCAATCTGTATTCATTAACAGTTTCAGAGCTGTAGCCACAGCAGACTATAAGTATAAAAAATGATTTTATTATGTCTATATTTTCCTACTTGGACTATATTGGTATGTGCAGTTTGAGTTTGTCATTCTTTGTACAATTGTCATTCTTTGTACAATGTTATTTCATATTTTCATGTATGTGGAGCTTTTCTCCCCAGGACTCCACTGAAAATGGACCCATGCCCAGTGGATGATCTTGGTAAACAAATGTAAAAATAAAAATAAAATAAATAAATGAATAAAATAATGCTAGTTAGGCACGCAATGAAAAAAGCATCAAGTAAAAATGAAATACCATAGTCTTTTCTGGAGATGTTTTAGCAACTAACAAGTAAGTGATCCTATGCTTTTATTTTTGGCAAAACAGTAGTCAGTGTGGTAGGCTGTGAACAGATAACCTCTGCATTACATTTATTTTAGAAAAATAAAATCAGTGTTACAATTGAATACAAAGTAATTCTAAGTTTGACTTCTGCATCTCAATTCAGCATAGCATTGTATTTCATAATATTCATCATGCTCCTTTTAAATCAAAACTAATAGTGTTCAAGCAGGTGATTAGTTGCAGGTATTTTTTAGAACATAAATGGCCTTAACAATTCTGTGCTACAATGCTATTAACAAAGAAATGCCACCCTTGGGATTATGTGTTAATTATGAATTGTTTAGGAAATGGCCAGAATGTAATTGTTACTGCCAGGAACTGTATCTCAGACTAATTATCCTCACAATAGCTAGCTGATTTTTTTTCAGGAAAACATGAAATTTGACTGTGGTACAGCATCAACTGTAAAACATCCCTAAGAAACCCTTGTGTGTAACTCCGTGCCTTTCCTTGGAGGCATTTATTTACTGTTAACTGAGAAACTAGAGGAAAACCAGCAGAACTGGCATGGAAGTACACATGACCTTTATGTCAAAATTGTCATGCAGCAAATGCTATATTATATAACGAAGTAGAGCAGTCAAAAGGGGAAGACACGGAATAACAATCTATTTATACCTATGGAGGATAAATAAAAAGTATAATACACTATACTGTAGTAACCAGAGCGGGATCATGTTCAAATGGGGCTCTAGGCAGAGAACTGGACCCCCCCCACCAGCAAACATTACAGTCTTAAATTATTCAGCTATGTCTCTCCAGTTAGCATAAACCCTGTTAAAACCTGGCAGCCTGCATGTTATTTCTTCTTTACTTCTACAATGATTAGAAATATCTGGATTTAATTTAAAACATTTATTTCAAAATTTTATAGCACAAGCACTGAAAGCCATTTGCTAAAAAAAATAGTCTGACAATGAAAACAGACTTAGCATTAATAACAAACATATCTGCCCTTAAAACTCACATTCATTGAAACTGCATTGAAATCCACAGTCAAAGAAAATACATCTGGCTAGTGGTGGATTAAGTTTACGTTTGGGCTGTTATCAAACCACAAGCCCCTTGCGCTCATTTTTAGGACCAAGAATACATGCATATGTTTTTTTGATTCACCTTCCTGATAGTATTAAATAATATTCATTGTATAACACAGCACCACTTGTTAGAGTGTGTTTTAAATTTGTAGTTTTAAACATTTTTTCCGTAAGCAATGAAACAAAGCATACAAACCAATAATGACAAAAACTACACATTTCAGAACATTTCAACAATAAAAGGCCAGTCAAATGTCTGTCATTACAATCCAGCAATATCAGTCAATATGCACAATCTCTGCAGAAGTAAAAATTATCTGAATAATTCCACATTAAAGAGATCTCTAACTAATGAAGAGGTTGCTACTAGCAAACAACTTTATATTTCAGAGTTTCATCTGCAAATTCATTGCCTGATTCCCTTAAAGACTAGCTTGCCTATGTTACATTAAAAAAATGGTAAGCTGGTAATATTGCAATAAGGAATGGATGGCAAACTGACAACAAATTCATAGTTACAAGGCATCTCATCCATCCAGGTACAATATGCTATCAGCAATCTATTTACATGATGTGGAAGTAGAACCCACAGCCTTCTGCATCAAAAGCAAATATGCTACCTGTTGTGCTACTAACACTGCTTTCAACCTCATTAACATGAACAGTGACAACCATTTGCTAACAAAACATTTGCACATTGAAAACACACAGCATGAACAGCAGTAAATGTCTCTTCCCTTGAAGCTCGCAATTCTTTGAAAATGTACTGGAGGTACAATTCCTTGGAAATGCACTGAAGGTTACAATTCCTTGAAAATGTACCGAAACTCACAGTTCCTTGAAAATGCACTGAAACTCACAATTCCTTGAAAATGCACTGGACCTCATAGTCTGGTAGTCAGTGTAGAGGATTCAGGCTCTTTTCTCCTGTAACTAAGGTACTGTGTTTGAGCCTGATTAAATTAACTAACAACCAGCCCTACTGGTTAAATTAACCTTGCAGTCCTAACTAGGGAATTACACACACACACACACACACACACACACACACACACACACACACACACACACACACACACACACTCTACTTTACTGACTGTGCTTCTGATAACATTCCATTGAAGAAGCAGGAGCGTAATGATCATGTGTTTAAATTCCATGTGTGGATATAGAATAGAAGAAGTAAGCAACACTAGGTGTGTATGGACACATGAGATGTAAATGACACATGCAGAGGGTGATCTTTAAGACAAACTCACTTAAAAGATACTTGTAATTTTTTAATTTTAAATTAAAAAGTAAATGTTGTGGCAGCCCCCCAAGTCAGCGATCCCCTCCCAGCCAGCAGGGTACAAGGCAATTGCGTAGGCCACCTAGTGCTAGATTCAGCTCTGGTGGTAATTAAAGATATGTAGACTAAATGGAACAATCAAGCAAAGGAAACAATTGTCATAGAGCCACATCATTCAATAACAAATAATGCATACATAGACAGACACATACACACACACACACACACACACACACACACACACACACACACACACATATATATATATATATATATATATATATATATATATATATATATAAAACTAGAATAGTTCAGGCACTTGCATTAATGCCCTTCTAATTTGACAATATGCCAAAACAATCATTCTCATAAGATGTCCAATTTATTTTTAAAAATATCTAGACTAGTGCTTGGTTTAATGTAATTTGGCAGTCAATTCCATACAGCAGCTCCTCTCCCAGAGAACCCAATTAGAACATCACTCATTCCTATACGATCTCCTATACTGGTTGTCTGATGATACAGTTTTAATCTTTGATAACCTCAAATATTTCCAGAGGTAGTTCTCTAAATGCCCTATATACCTGAATAAAGTCTCCTCTTAAATATCTCTGTGAACCAATGTACAAGTTCCGGTATTTTAATCTTTCTTAATAATATAAATTTTCTCAACCATGGATGCCCTTTGTATATTTTCCCTGTAATCTTTCCAGTTTAATCATACATTTTTATAAGCTTTCTATACTATTATTTCAGACTCTAATTTTGGTCTGATATAACCTACATACAATGATGTTATCATTTCTGATTCCATTTTTCTTTAAAATCTATAGTTTTATAACCATCATTAACCAACTGGTTCATATGATCAGAAAAACTTCAAAGCTGTATCCACCCATATATCTAGGTCCTTAAGTGAGTCTACATTTTCAGTAGTATAAACCATGGGGCGTACTTAAATGACAAGCTAAATTTAAATTTGCTGGAATGGAATACAATATTAGATCTGGGCCAAATAAGAGGGTACAGGAGAAAAGTTATAAAGGTATGAGGCAGAGAATCATAAGTACATGTGTTCAAAGAGCAGGATAAGGACTGTACAAGCAGGGTTGGAAATGAAACCAAGAGAAGAGAAGGAAAGGGAGAGAGCAAGCAATGCTAAGGTCAATAACTGTGAACTAATGACTGCATATAAGACAATGTCCATTAGTATATAAGATGTTGCACTGGTTCTTAAATTCAAACAATGCCTCTTTCTCATAATCGAACAATTTTTATATGAAATTAGCAAGAGCAGAGACTCCCACACATTTCATAAGACTGACCCTGATCTTAGAAAAATTTAAGGCTAAAGATGTACCGACAAATTTCAGGCAGATTATGGTGTAATGATAAATGCCCCTCCTAGTGATTAGTGTACATATGATGCAATACATGCATACATACATACATGCATACATACATACATGCATATATACATGAAAAGAAGGTAGCAAAAGATCAAAAAGAACAGCCTAAAGTGAGAAGTATAAATCATCAGTGGCAGTCAACTCCATCCTTAGCTGTTAATAAAAGCCCTTGCCAGTTTTTGAAATTGCTGTTGTCTTCAGTATGCCACAAGAAAGAACTACATATCATATGTTTAAAGTCGACAAGAAGGCATTATTGCAGAAATTAAAGCATTAGAGGCAGATGATTTCCTCATGCTTAAGGTTAAGAACTTATTAAAGAGCTTCTGTTGTTAAATGTGCAATCAGCTGAAAGATATTAATGTAGTGGAAAAAGTTGTGCATCACTACTTTCAAAATATGTGCTAAAATGTCATAATGTTAGAGCTGTCGCCCATGTACCTGTAGACATTTAAATAAAACACTTCCCAACAGCAGAATTAACAGGCATCCCTTTGCCTTACAATGTCAATGAGCACTGTTATGTACACATGCATCCATGTCGTAAAGGTATTAATTTATATTTCTTGACCAGGAATATATTCATCTTTAGTGATATCACATAGAGAAAAGTCTCAGCAATGTTAAGGCTTACAAAGTAAAAACATATCAAGAACATCTTTCAGACTTTATCACTTAACAGAAAACCTGATTCTGAGTATTATGATCTGAGATAATAGATGAAACTGTATATACAGATAAAAAAGTTTACATGGCATTAATTATAGACATTATTTCCTGATTCAGAGATGAGATCTACATTTAGGTGTTATATGACAGCAAGTGCAGAAGAACTATTCCTAATTTTAACTTGTAAAATTGTACGATTCTCCACTGATTTTCAGAGAAATGACTGCAAGTACAAAATATTTATCAATCATAAAAGATACAGAAATATACATAGAGGAACAAATAATTTTTCTCACAGAATAGCACATATAAACATGATTGATCTAACCAGTAGATATGTTTCAGGGTTCTCCAAAGGAATACCAAAGAGTGACAACTGCATACACAGTACAAATCAAATGTGTATAACAAATCAGGTATTGCTGGTTATCTATAAACTAGTACCATTGATAATAAAAATACCAATAACACAGTTTTCCACATTAAGTTACATGATACTGAATTTCGTAACTCTTAAGCAGTCTATTGTTGTAGCAGACATTTTAAAAGACATCTTGAATGTCAATAATAGCGTATAAGGCATGGAATAGCTTGTCTGAGACTTTGCAAACATGTGATACAGGGTAAAAACTATCCACAGTTATGCCTTGTGTTTGATATTTGTACTAAATGTCCAGTTGAAAGATTTAAGTACTCTACTTGCTTTGTCCCAATATAATATTAACTAAAGCAGGATATTTAGGATTATATTTGTGTTCATGAGCAAATGCTGACTCAATAAAAGACAGTTTCTGGTTAAAACTTCAATCATGAGTCTTCACAAGGTTAAAGAGTGGAATGCTAATATTCCAGACATAGATAATGCAGATGTCATAATCACTAGGTTAAAACTGAATCCCAATAAACACGTAAATATTATAGGCTGCTACTGCCCAACAGGTAACAGCATCATTAATATGGAAAACCTACTAGAATGGATCTCAAACTCCCTTCCTCAAGAAAATATTTTGTTAGGAGATTTCATTATAGACTGGCACAACTGCTCTGGCCACAATCCATCTACCCACGTCAACCTACATGGATTTATCCAGCTTATTTCAACCCCTGCTAGAACTGATAAAACATCTAACTGTCAGTCTATTCTACTATATTGGACCCCTCACTCGCATCCAAAGCAGGTTGTCTACCTGACAACCTCAGTGAACATCAGCCTACTTTCCTTCTAAGAAGTACAGTCCACCAACTGAACCAAACAACCTTCAGAGTAGTCAGAAACCAAAAGACCTTTAAGCCAGATGACTTTATAAAAGCCCTAAAAGCTGCAACTGGAAACCACTAACACAACTATCTCTAGATGAGGCAGTACACTACTTTAACTCAACTTTTTTACAAATATTAAACCACCATGCACCTACCAGGACCATTTGAATAAAAGCAATTTACACTCCCTGGCTAACTAGGATAACTAAAGCCATTCTCAAAGACAGGGCCAAAAACAGAATCCAATTAACAAAGCAAAACTACTCAGAACTCTGTAATAGAGCCAAAAAAACTCATTAAACTAGACACAACTACTATCAAAACCTCAAGGAAAAACATACTCACAACCCCCAAAAGTCGTGGGCCACAATAAATTCCATACTTCAACCAGGTAAATCTGCTACCCCTACACCTGCAACAGTAAACAGCCATGAAAATATTCCTACTCACTTCAATAAATATTGTATCAAAACAGTTGAAACCCTTGGTGAAACCCAAAGTAATGGTAGCTGCCCTATCATATCAACCACACAAAATAACACACACACACACACACACACACACACACACACACACACACACACACACACACACACACATGATAATATCTCCCAATTTAGCTTGCACCCAGTGTCAGTCAAATCAGTTTTAAAACTCCTCCACAAGCTGATCACCCCTACCTCCAACACTAAGCTGTTAGGTGTAGAAATAGACAGCAACCTTAGATTTGACATTCATATAGTACAAACTATCAAGAAAACTTTGACTCCTCTTTCAAAACAAGCAATTTCTCACTAAACACACTAAAACCACTATAGCCAGAACATACCTGCTGTCTTCCCTCCTGTATACATCCCCAATACTAACTAACCTCCACAAAACTGATATGAACAAATTGGACTTTTGTTATAACAAGATTCCTAGATTTGCTACTGAATCTAGTGTAGCTCTCAAACAACTAAACTGGCTTGAGCTGCCTCATCTTCTGAAACTCAATCAATTGGCATTGGCCCACAAACTGTACTACTACCCAGCTAAAACTTCAGCACATCAGAATCTAATTAAACCATATTCTACAGCAAGAACCTTAAGATCTAGTCCCCAAATCACCTGGAAGTCATCAAAGATAATAATGATGCTGGGAAATCTATCTTCAACTACTCTATTTCCAAGGCTTGGAATACCCTACCTAGCCACCTGACCTCCATTAGCTCCACTACAAAATTTAAAAAGCTCCTCAAAGCTCACTATATGAACACCTGATTATGCTCCTGTGACTCCCCAGGATAAACACTTACTTAATCTTTTTCACCATCTCAACCCAATATGCCTTATTAGTTTCTTCTCTACCAACAGAACTAACACATCTGGACGTTTTTATGACCCACTAATCTTGTTTCTACTTGCCTTGTATTGGTCCAAAAATCTTGACTTATTTTGCCATCCTAAGCATTATGTTCACTACCCAATTCTATCTTATATTTTGACCTCATAGTGCTCAGCACTCAGTTTATGCTGGTTCACCCATACTACTAGTAACAACTTAACTAGCCACAACATCTCAGCTGTTATATTGTCTCACCTCTCTTACCTACTAACATCCTCCTAGCTAATTTCAACACCAGCTATATGAGTGTTGCATAAGATATTTGCCATCTACAATGCCATGATGAGTGCTGACTCTTGTATATGTGATTACATAGATGTATCATCAACATTAATGTAAAAATGTATATTGTTTTTACTATGTACTATACGAAATTATAATCCTAAATTTCTCATCCCTTATTGCTATGTGTATATTGGGTATTTACTACATTATAACATGATTACCATAGAATGTATGTTTCTTTATCTGTCCTGTTTTGTTTTATGTATTGTCTGGAACTTCTCTCCCGGGGCCTCCGCTGAAGATGGACTTGTGTCCAGTTGGACTTTCCAGGTAAACAAATGTAAAATAAATAAATAAATGTTCTGTGATGATGTCTGCAGTAAATCTCATTATACTATTGTAAGCTTATGCTTATAGAGCAGTAGACATTGTAGATTAGTTACAAGTTGCACATAATTTACAAATGAAAGGATTATTCGTATACTAAGAGTAGATAACTGAGCGCAATTATAGGCAAATGGCTTTCCTCTTAAAACTAGAATTTTTTTGTTGGTTTTGCATAAGAAAAAATCTATAGCATAAAGAAGATAAATCAGAAGGCTTGTCCAACTACAGTCCCTTAGCTGCTCCATCACAGGAATCTAAACTCCCTGAGAAAATTATATATAAGCATATTCTAGGACAGCTGGATTTTAATGACCAAATTTCCACAGCTGAACATGACTCATGTCAAGGATACAACACAGACACTGCTTTGTTATCCCGGCTAGATACAATAAACAAGCAAGGAAATCAGGGTCAGTTGACTGTCTTTCTATTCTATAATTTGTCAAAAGCTTTTGATACTATATCTCATTCTCATAAATTACTGCTGATTAGACTATTTGAGTTTGATCTGATTGGGCAAACAATGTCCTGATTTAAAATGGCCTGATTAATAGATTCCAAGCAGTACATTAGTCTGTAAACATGTCACAGAATGAGTATCCCAAGGATCTATCCCAGGTCCTCTAATTTTTAAATATACTTAGCAATGATATGTATAAATGCTCCAATGGATCACTATGATGATGACACTTCCTATATCTGTTCGTTCGGCTAAATCATTACAAATCACCTCAAAGAAATTACATATACAGAACAATGGATGACATATGGGAAACTATTGCTAACTATCAATAAACTAAATTATTTATTTTCAGTTCTGAATTTAGTCATACAAATACCACAGATGTCCATATTACACCATTAAATAACATCTCAGTCCAATGGGTATCAGAAACAAAACTTTTGGGTGGAATTGTGAACAATAAATAACATTTTGCTCAGATGTGCTCAATATAATATTGAAAAACAGAAAGTAATTACAAGTAACTAGAAATATCATAAAATGCAAAGTTATTCCTAATCAATTGAGACTCAAAGTAGCAAGAACAAGTCTTCTATTGCATCAGCCACTCTGACAAATATCAAAAACTCCCATATTACAAACTTTAACAAAGTTACAATAAAATAATCAGATTTCCAGGCATTTTTCTAAATCAGTCTCATCATTGCCTGCTTTTGGTGGTAAACAACTGACTTGAATTGTAGAATGCAATTACATACTCCCAAATCAGAATTAATTTATACAATTAGTCTAAAATGAATACTGACTAATTTCAAACCAATGTATTCCAGAAAATGAATTAAAAAGTCAACAGTCAAAAAACATATTGCACCAGCAAATAACATTTATTATTTTCATCTTTATATTTGTAATCATATTCAGAATAAACTTCAATAAAACATTCCTTCTGTATACCAAGGATGACTTGTGATGATTTAAATGCATTGCCGGAGAGAAAGTAATTAAATTGGAAAGTAAAATTAGGTGACATTATGCCTCCAAGTTTAAATGAGATAATTAATATAACATTTTTGCTTTCATGATTGGCTGTACTGAATGAAAGGTGGGATTAAGTACATTTATAAACTGGAACTTTTAATGGCAATTTATTCTGAAGAAGTCTATACGATAAAAAATAGACTGAAAAACTGTTCTTTGCATGTGCAGTCTGTTTTCTGAGTGTGCATTTTTTATTAATTCACATAATTCTACACTATGTAAAGAAACACCCGTCAATAAATAAGCCAGTAGACATTTGTTACCAACTAGACAGACATGTTCTCTTAATTAATACATTTTGTACCCTAAGTCTAATGTAAACATGTTGATGATTCTCTTTTATTTGTAGCTCTATCTAAATTATGAACACTTTCTCACCCAATATTAACCTCTAACTAACATTTATTTCTAACATTACTAAAAGAGCATCTCTTTCCCCTTCTAACAAAAAAGATAGAAAAACAAAACAGAAATGACTAATAGGATCATATATATATATATATATATATATATATATATATATATATATATATATATATAAATAACTACAGCATCATTGCAATGAGAATTATAGCCTTCTTCTACCTTTGTCAATTCCCACTAATATGCTCAGGCAGCACAGAAAATTACCTTAGTGTCTCAGCAACCTAATCCAGTTGTCACTTTTTTCCATGATGGAGAACTGCAAATAATGCATATACAAATGTCAAGAGTATGTATGACAATATTCAGTTACTACAAGCCTTGAAAACAAACCTTAAGGCCTACATTCTATCTATAATATAAACTTGGCTAGAACCAATTATCCAAGATAAATAATTTATTCTCCCTGATAGTGAAATATTTAGGTATGACAGAAAGGGGTTTTCTATAAATAATCAAGGTCTTGTTCAATCAAAATATGACTAATCAGCCTCAAAGAATTTAAAACCTTGTGTTGTCAAAACTCAAAATAATTATTTTTTTAAAGATCATAAAATTCATACATTTTTTGCAAGGCTGCAAGCCCTCCCCCATATTTCCTTATATGGCTTACCTACAGATCCCTGAAATCTATCTCTGTCTATCCATAGATGGATAGATAGATAGATAGATAGATAGATAGATAGATAGATAGATAGATAGATAGATGGATAGATAAATAGGTATATCTATATATATATATATATATATATATATATATATATATATATATATATATATATATAAAGGTGGAGATAGATAAATGTATTTATCACTTATTTTCTACAAGAGGTCATCCTATCACTTTATCTAATCATTAGTGGCTGAAAAAAATTATCTGATTACATTTAACCTAATTATATTCTTCAATACATTTTAGCAGTCATAGCTCTGATAATAAGGAATGTTTATAATATTTTGATCAGTTATATGAGTTTTTTTTTAAGATTTATATGAAACATTAGTTTTTGCTTTCCCATACTATGCTGAATTATGCAAGCTGGGTGTGTACTTTCAGTGATTTCCCCATCTTCCTCTGTCAATCATGGAGTTGAGTTATGCAGGGATACATGAACTGAGCTTAGATCACTTGAATAATGAAATGACATATGTATGTATATGTATATATATATATATATATATATATATATATATATATATATATATATATATACACACACACACACACACGCACACATATACATACATAGCTTTATATATATATATATATATATATATATATATATATATATATATATATATATATGGGTCTACCTGACAAATAGACCCATATATATATATGTGTGCGTGTGCATGTGCATGTGTGTGTGTGTGTGTGTGTGTGTGTGTGTGTGTGTGTGTGTGTGTGTGTGTGTGTGTGTGTGTGTGAGTGTGTATGTGTGTGTGTGTGCAAATATCTATCTTTCTCTATCTAAAGCTAGATAGATACTAACTCCAAGATTGCACAACCTTGAAAAAAGGAAGAATGCGAGAAAAATATAACATTCACCTTCTTGATCTTCTCTAGTTTTACATCAATTAAACAAAACTGATGACCTTCTTTGTGTGACACTCCTAGTATTAAATGGAGGTTGACAAGGAGCAAGGAAACTGACAGAAAGAATAAAAGGTCTGGGGTCGTGGAGCACTATTCCTCTACAATCAGACCTATAGCCTAAAATATACCATGCACAATTACTGTGAGAAAAAGAGCAGAACTTGTTTTAATAACCATTATGATATAAAATTCCAAGATGCTACATACTGAATGTGTTCATCTTAAAACTTTTACAAATAAGCATCTACTCTTAGCAACCATTTTATATTTCTATGACACCCATAAGGATGAACACATGATTTGCAGGTAATTCAGTATTGAATGAAACAAGCATGATAACAAGGACATAGTATGCAAAGATTATTCTCTAGCTTAGCAAATTGCCTCACCATCTAAATCAGATCATCAAAATGAAGCAGCAAACACCCTAGACTGGTTCTTGACAAAACTGTCAAATGACAGTAGAAGCAGTGGCATTATATCAGTTCACATACATGACCACATGGCAGCTTTTGTAATCACTAAGCACATATTGCAATGACTCACAAAAAAGAAATGTAGAAATCAGAAGTCTTAAAAATCTTCCTCTAAAGCAGATTGATGAAGAGCTAATATGGCCATGAACTGCTCCTGTTCTGGCTACACCCACATTGCTGAATTTTTCTGCATTCCATAGTTCATCTACTAATAGACCTGTTAAATATGTAGGATCCTATGAGAAGAATAAGAACCAGAAATTTACTTTCATGAGTAAATGGGTAACGATATTTATGGCAGAAAAGTGGTATTCATGTAAAGAGTATAAGAAAAGCAAGGACATAAACCTACTCATCATATAAAGAAAAGCAAGAAGCATCTGTTAGCAGCAAAGAACATATAGGTTCATATGTAAGTAGTAGGCTTGCTGCCTTTGCTGGCCATTTAAAGCCTTGACATATTCCCTTTTTCTGTTCAATTTAACCTATCCTATTTGGTTAGAGACTGGTATTACCCACTCCATTGTCAATATTTATGTATCATCCCTAATGAGAAGAACTGGGATCACATCATAGATAATTTGAAGAGACCTATGCATGGGAAAACATTTATAAGCTGTTTCTGACCATTGGTAGTACAGGGGTAGCCCTGGGGTAAATGTTATGTTTCTCATCCATAGATCTAAGTTGCACTTGAATATGAACAGGGATGAACTTTGTTTTATTTGGATGGGGAGTTTGTTCCAGAGCAGCGATATCCTATGCAATATATATACCCATTCTTCCAAACCATTCTGTTGATACTGCAGAAGATGTTTAGATCCCTTGACTAAGTATGTCTGATGCCATTTGACTTTTTGACGTGGAGTAAATCCATCAGTATTGGGCTGGAGAATGTCTTGTATCCCAGACACAGGTCACCTCTTAGTAGTCTGTAGGATATCAAGTATAGTGAAAGGGCTTTGAGTCAGTCAATGTAAGACTTTTTATTTAGGCCTTGGATCTTGTAGTAAGGTATTTCTGTGGTTTTACAGTTGTTGCTTATGTATAGACAGATACATGCCAAAGGATGTATTATATTCAATGAGTGGACTAAGTGAAGGCTGAGTAAAGGGGGACAATGCCATCCCAGGTCTAGGCACAATCTCTTTCTGTATAAGCTATACAATATAGAACAAATTTCTTGCAACAATGGACAAATGTTGGTCAAATGTTAGGTCGCTGTCCATGTAAGTTCTCAAATCTCAAACAAATAGGTCAAATCTTAGGTGTGTATTGTCAATGTGGTAGTTCCTTGGAGGACATGACCTCCCAAAGGATACAGTAATGCATTTTTTGGCCTTTAGTTCCAGCAAATGACTTTGGTATCAGTTATTTATTAGGGACAAACCTTCCTAAAGGATGGCTATGTCACTGACTGCTCCTAGCTTGCAGTCATCTGCAAACATGGTCAGCCAGAGTCCTTTAGTATTAGCTTTTACTTCAGAAAAGTAGATGCCAAACAGGAGGATTCCCAACCCAGAACATTGGGGGACTCCACTGGTGACTAGTCTGTTTGTGGAGGTCACTTTCTCTATTTTGATTTTCCTGCATCCTATCTATGAGCCAGTTGGCCATCCAAAGGGTGGCATAGGAGTTTATTCACAGTTTATTTAGCCTTTCTACTATGTCTGAGTGGGGAACTGTGTCAAAAGCTTTGGCCAGGCCGAAGTATGTGGTATGTACCGTTTTGCCTTTTTCCATTGTTTTGATTACTTTTTTCAAAAAATTCTACCAGATTGAGTAAGTATGGCCTGCACTTAATGAATCCTAAATAAGGCAGGTCCATTGTTTGGAGATTTCCTATGTCCTGATTGTTTAGTTCCATGATAAGCCTTTTCATGTCTTTGCATATTTAGTGAGACTTATGGGTCTGTAATTGCCTGAGTCTATGGAATGTCCTCCCATGTGCAGGAGAATGACCGTAGTTGTTCTTCATTCACTTAGTATAAAACCTGTATGATGGCTGAGATTAGACAATGTTGTTAGTTGTGAGGTTAAATCTTGCTTCATGCTATTTAAGATGCTTCCAGGGATATTGCCAGGACGCATCAATGCAATATTTTGACCTTTTAATAGCACTTTTAGGACTTGGTCTTGTATAAGAGCTAGATGTGAGTTAGTTTCAAGCATAGCTTCAGGGATAGCCAGAGGGGAGAGAGTGGTAAAGTTAGAGCTAAATTTATTGACCAGTAGGTTTGCTATATCTTCAGCCTCAGTGTAGGTAACATTGTTCACAATCAGCTCAGTGCATTGCTGTGCTGTGCTTTTGAGATTATAAACATAACTAAAAAAATGCCTTGTGATTGTCAGTGGCTTGGGTAGCTATTTTATTTATTTATGTAGTTATTTTATTGCATTTGTTTACCGGAAAAAGTTCACCGGGCCTGAAAGGGCCCATTGTCAGTGGATGTCCGGGAGAAAAGTTCCAACAAGAAAATAGACACAGAAAAAAATTTAAAATGAATTGGTACAGAAGTAGAAACAGTATTACACATAGTGATTACAGTAATATATACAGAATACATACATAAAAGCATGAATTTAGTTGGTTTGATTATAGTTATATATACAGAATATATACATAAAAGCCATAATTTTGCTGGATGCCAGACAAATTCAATCAGAGAGGTATAAACAGAGATATATTAATCAGCATTATTGTACCAGTATCAACAAGTCATGAAAAAATAATAAATATGGAGAAAATATCATCAGTCAGCAGCAGCAAAATGCATAGGAGTTTAGTTATCATATAAGGAGAAGGAAGAGGTTAGGTTATAGAGCAGGTACATAGCCAGGAAGAGCTGAGATGATTTTTCAGTTTTTGTTTAATGTTGGTGGTGCTGCCTGTGTTTCTTATAGAAGGTGGTAGTGAGTTCCATAGTTTGGCAATGGTGAAGGAGTAGAGGAGTTGACCAGCAGGTAAGGTGGGCTTTTCTACTTTTAGAACTAGATGATTTTCAGATCTTAGTTGCATGCTGGATTGGTATTTGGCAAGTAGTGTTGAGAGAGCAGGGCAGTCTGTGGGTCTGTAGATTATTTTGTGTGCTGTAGTTAGTTGGGTGAATGAGAGATGGTGGGGGAGTTAGAGCCAGCCTATTTATTTCAGTGAGTTACAGTGGTGGGACGAGAATTTGGCCTTAGTAGCAAATTTGGCTATTCAGTTGTAACGCATATCAAGTTTGGATTTCATAGGTTCATAGGTAGGTAGGTACTAGGCTATTGGCCCTAGGGCCAATATAAGCCTAGCCAAAAAGGTACCCTGGCTTTTGCCACCCACGAAAATTATTTACCTATGCCCATCGAGCAGAGCCACAGAAGTGATCCCCGGGGTGAATTTCCTATCTCCCATCCAATCATCAAGAATTTTTTGAAGAGTGCTAAGGAGGAGCTTTGTTTGATATAGATAGGTAGTTTGTTCTAGGTTATGGGAAGTCTCTGGGACAGGAATCTATCCCTCCAGCAGTTTTGTTTATTGTGATGACAAGGTTTAGGTCCTTAGAGCATGTAGTTCAGAGGGATTGGGATTTCTTTAAGTGGGGCATGTCCAACAGCTCTGGGTTTGACATAGCTTTGTATGTTAGGCAGAGATCGCCTCTGAGTAGGCGATATGCGGAGTAAAGCTGGAGTTTTTTGAGATGGTCTGCATAGGGCATCTGTTTGAGGCCAATAATCCTCTTTTTGAGGTATTTCTGCGGCCTTTCTAGTTGTTTTAGATGTCTTGTGAGGTACATACCAAAAAGGCCATTGTACTCTATAATGGGTCTAATGAGTGATGAGTACAGGGGAACAATGACCTCTTTTTTCCTGGATGAAAAACCTTTTGTGATGAGGTGTGCCACGTAGAAGGATTTCCTGACTACTGTGGCGATGTGATTATCAAAGGAGAGACTACTGTCCACCTGTGTCCCAAGGTCTCTTATCATACTTTCGGTGTTAAGTAGACTACCATCTATGTGATAGTTCATGGGTCCAGAGTTTTTACCAAAAGGGATGACAATGTACTTTTTGGCATTTTGTAGCATTTTGTATATTAGTGAGGAGAGGAGCACCATAAAGGAGAGCGAGTAATAAAAAGGTGGTTGCAAGGGTTTGTCTAGTAGAGAGACTAAGAAAGTCTCGGTGCCTGTAGAGCATACCAAGCTTTTGGTGTGTTTTTTTGATGTTATTGTTTATGTGTAGGTCAAAATTAAGGTTTTCATCTATAATAATGCCTAGTAATTTAGTGTGTGGGAGAACTTCTATAGTGATATTGTCTTTGGCTCGTATACTGAAGAATTTTTTTTTTTTTTTATCAATGGGAGTGGTTTTCTTAGGGGTAAAAAGTACTAGTTTAGTTTTTTTTTTTTCAGATTTAGGGCAAGATGATTGTTAAGCATCTAAGATTCAGTAGAGGTAAGGGTATTCTGGGTGATTTGCCGGAGGTCAGAGCTGGAATTTGCAGTGCATATTATTGTAGAGTTGTCAGCATACTGGATTACTGAGCATTGTGGGAGAGTGGCATGAAAGTTGTTAATAAAGATGCTAAATAAGAGATGACCAAGTATGGAGCCTCGGGGTACCCCTGTGGAGGTACTGAGGAAGGGAGAGTAAGATTGTTGCCATTTGGTGGATTGCTGCCTATTGAAGAGACAGCTATTGAACCATTGTAGGGTAGGTGGGGAAATGTGGAGTGGGATAGTTTAGAGAAGAGGATGGTGTGGGAGATGGTATTGAAAGCTTTGGAGAGGTCAAGGAAAAGAGAAGCGATTATTTTGCCAGAATCCTGTGCCCAGTTAACTGTATCAAGGAAGGAGATGAGGACAGTAGCAGTGCTGTGTCCTGGTCTGAAACCATGCTGAGTGGGTGAAAGAATTTGGTTTTCATGCAGGTGGTTGAGGAGTTGGGCATGGATGCATTTTTCCACTATTTTAGAAAGGGGTGAGCAAATTGCTATGGGCCAAAAGTTTGTGGTGTCTGTGTTGGTGCCATCTTTGTGTAAAGGGAGAATGAATGCTTTTATCCAGATGTCTGGGACAAGGGATTCTTTAATCAATCTGTTAATGAGTATGCTGATGGGATAAGCTATAGAGTTTGCAGCTAGCTGCAGGAAGTGTGGGGGTAGATTGTCAGAGACCAGAGTATAGGGTTTTAGGTTAAGTAAAAGTATTTTTATTGTGGTGGTGGGTATGGGGGAGAATTTTAGTTTGAAGTCTAGGGTAGAATTGTTTTCTGGGATGATTTGGTCATCCGCTGTCTTGGTGGTCTTTGTGTTAACTGTAGAAAAGGTGGTGGTTAGGTTAGCGATGGTGTCACTAAAGTAGGAATTGAAGAGGGTGACAAGCGTGGCAGGGGTTTTGTGTGGGTCAGGGGATGGGGATGGGCGTGGGGATTCCTCTGCACTTGCTTCTATGTGGTATAACTGCATCTAAGCAGCTTTTTGACATATTTGTTGAATTTTTTAAGCTCTTTAGTTGTTTATTATTTCAGTGACAAACGGTATAACATTCTGAGAATTAGGTTTCTTACTTTTGCTGAGAGTTCCTTTCATTTTAAAGCTTATTGATATTATGGTTCCATCATGAAGGTTTATTCCCAGTGTATCCCCTGCACTTACTTCTATGTGGTACACCTGCATTAATGCAGCTGTTTACATGCTGGTATACTGTGATGGTGTATGCATCTACATATTCAGTGGAGTTAACTAGGTTTGGCATGGATCTGAAACATGCTAATATATCACTTAGGAGAAGGTAGTTTGTCTTAAAGACATTTCTAAATGTATCTTGGGTGGAAGGGATCTCTGATTTAAATTTTGTTTTGAAGGAGACTACTTTATGGTTAGATCTAACAAGAGATGAGGATACACAAGAAATGGTGTAAAATGTTTTCATATTAATAAGGAAAAGATCCAAGATGTCATTCTCCCTAGTGGGTACTCTGGCTAATTGTTCCAGGGCATTTATATTCACAATGTCCAGGAATCTCTGTGCTTGTACACTAAAAGTGGAGTAAAGTCCCCAGTCTAAAGCTGGATAGCTTACATCATTTGGAAAATGTTACTGGGTTTAATACAGGGTGATTCTAGTTCCTGTAGATAGACATTGTGGCTTTCTTGTGTTATAGATGTAGTTCTATAGCTAGCTAACACATAGCATGGGACCTTTCTGATGGTTATTTGGATGTGAAGAATTTCTAGTGCATCCTGCTGCTTTACCAGCATGGATGTGAGTCTCTTCTGCATGTACACTGAGACACCTCCAACTTTTTTCCTCTCCTGTGCAGTAACTGATCTAAACAAGTGGAAGGTGTCATAGCCCTGCACAGCCAGAGTGCCCTCCACTATTTTAAAGCATGTCACAGTCACTAAACAAATGTCATTGCCATCCATGGTAAGAAAGGCTTGTAGGCAGTAAAATTTCTTGTTTAGGCTCCTAATATTGATCAGTAACACCTGCATATTTTCCTTTGCTTATTTCATAATGATGGCATATTTATCAGGGTGGCATTGCTAAAAAAGGCACTATGGGGTTAGACATCTTTTAGAATATTCAAAACCCAAAAGGAGACAGATACAGGCTATCAACCGGGAAGCAATGTGGTCTGTCGATCATATCCTCCCAGGATGACAAATATTGGACCCCCTTTGAATGACACTAAAAACTAAGCAAATGATTGAAGTGAATTATTTTTTGCTCATATTGTGGCATCATCCTTGGAGAAGGTAGAATGCTGCTCAACGCTAGGCTCATACCTGCCTTGGATGCAAAGTTTGAGAGCTCCATCAATGCTCAGTTCATATAGTCCAGGGAGGTACACATCAAGTCATTGACACCTGCATGAACTATGTCAGAGTCACACTGTTACTTGTTTATGGACTTGACTGCATGTGTGGTCTGATGAATCTTAGCATCAGACAAGGAATTAACTATCACTTTTTCCTAGATCAGCCTGGTTGGAGGCACATCTGTATGTCTTATAATAGAGCCAACTATAAAAATAATGTTTGCTTGGGTAGTATGCCAAACATGACTAAATTAATTGCAGAAGACAACTTGGTACAATCTAGTTGCTTTCTAGACTAATATAAGAAAAATTCTGTATAACACTAAGATATTTCAGGATGAATGTCCTGGATCACAAATCCCCTGGGGATAAAGGAAATAAAGTTGACAACATCTTTCAATCTATTGTCCTAAAACATTGCAATAAACTTAAATTTCCTGCTACCAAGCAGGATGAACTGGCTCAAACTACACATAGCTTTATATTTCAGGCCATATCCTTACCATTCATAAGAAAATTGCTACTAATGAGGGCTATAGACTTAAATGTTGCTTTTTATTTCTCAACTTCTCCAAGGACTTTGATGTAGTAAAGCATCAGCTTTCAATCATAAGATGATCAACTACGGTGCTTCATGAGTTTATACATTAGGGCAAGGACTGAATCATACCTATATAATGGTTAAATGAATTGTATACCTCTTTCACATCAAATATAACAGTCCCTCAGAGAAAAGTCTTAGGACCACTGTTATTTAATGGGTTTAAAAATAGTATGTACTAACATACTTATAATTTCTATATAATGCATAGTTGACTCTTCTTTCATCCAAATGCTGATATTATTATTTTGAAACTGCAGTTTGGATTTAACACAATAAGCAGCCGGATCCCAGATAACTAAATCTGAATTTGAAAATGACAAAAGCTAACCGTATTTAACAAATCACTCTGACAAAAAAACACATCCAGCTGTCCTCCAACTATCATTCAGGGTACAGCAGGACCTACAGAGCTTGTACTACCTCTCAACTGTCCAGCTTTTTGCCTCATATTTCTGGTCTGTTTTGTATAAAATATATGATTTTCTAACAAATCTTTGGGAAAATCTGAGGAGTGAAGTCACTAAAAATGAAATACATTTCAGTTTCAGACTTCATATTCTTCAGAACCATGCAGGCTAAGACAGATCCTGTTATTCTATCAATTTTCTAACTTTATAAGTGCAGTATTAAAAATCTGTCCCTGTTTTGGGGCCTTTGTCCCCCCATTATGTCAACCTTTGTCCAGCTTTTCCCAGTCCCAGACTGGAAATGCCTATCAAACCTCATTAGCACCACTATAAAAACTGTTGATATGAATGAAGTATTCCTGTTACCCAAGTTCCTATACAGAGCTATGACACTTGATAACACTAAAATGTCCGCCTCTACCAAACTATCATCCACTTGAAAATAGACTCATTAGTTGAAAGCTTATAAAATAAACAGTCACCTCAGAACTGCCCTAAGAAAATTGAATTGTCTGTCCTTTGAAAGCAAAATTGTCCACTTACATATAACATTTGCCCACAGACTGCAATATGAATTAACAATACTAAACTCTAGGCAACTAACACTCTGGTACTTTAAAACCAGTCAACTAACTACCTTCTACCTAATCCAGTTTAAACATAACACTGAAGGTGATGATATATCTTCCAGTGTTCGTCGAAAATGTATATGGAATGAACATCTGTGTAATACGAGAATCATATCTAGTTACTCAACTTTCCAAGGTAAGTTAAAATGGCATCTTCTCAGACTTGTTACTTGTGTATTATTCTACTTCTCTTTCTTATGTAGTTTCTGCTGCATCTCCAACTCAGCTTTACCCATAAAGAAATTATTATAACGTTATTGTAGGTTCATAGATTAGTACTAGGCTAACTGCCCTTGTGGGCCATGTTAAGCCTAACCACATACCCAATGTGTGAATTAAATGCTGTACCTTGTGTCTGTAAGGTTAACCTTAACCATTATGCCAACCTCTCATAGTTCATCTAACAGAATGCAACGCATCCCTGTTCCACCACCCATCTTTATTTCATACCTTAAATTACCCATTCTACTACCCTCATGTCCCTCTTCTACCCCATTTAAACTCCTTCTCTTCATTTCTATCTCCATGATAGCTACATGTTTGTTTGCTAACCCCTAAGAATTGTCAGCTATACAATCCTTAGTGCTACAACTTACCACCGCTACAAATAAACTAAGTTCTCTAATAATTTAAGACTATAGTGTGTGTGTGTGTGTGTGTGTGTGTGTGTGTGTGTGTGTGTGTGTGTGTGTGTGTGTGTGTGTGTGTGTGATCATTTGCTGCCAGTGTTGGCCAATCTTTCCTTCTATCTGCACAGATTCAGTAATCTTTCCTAACCTATATTAACTGAGGTCAGCCTTTCCTTGAGCTGTGATTACACTGTCTGTTCTTGTACTATGTTACAAACATTCAGCAAACATTCAATGGCAAACTTGCAGTTTTTATATGTATACTCATTTGGAGTTTCAAACAATTTAACTTTTTTCTCTTCCTCATATTTTAACATGTTTTGTTAGTATAAGAAAAAAAGAAATGTATGGCAAATGATTATTTATTTTTGTAAACTTAGTACTAATGGTACATAAAAGATTTTTTGTCTTAATTTATAATTGACAGTTTTTCATCTGTCATTACCTTTCATGTTGTTTTTTTATGGCATTATTCATTGAATACTGTATTATTCTTTGCATATTTTGTTTATGTCTATGGGCATGTCTCCCTCAGATCTTATCTAAATCTGGGCACTGTCCATTAGGGATAACTCATGTAACATACTTAATAAAATAATTGCCAGCATGATATACAAAAGAAACCTCTTAGTATACTCAATTAGAACTTAACTACTTTCTGCATGATATATAAATTGCATGGTTGCAATACATAGGGCAAACACTCAAACATGTTTATCTTCTCTAAATTTTATATTGGGTAGTACAAATTTTCCGTTGTTCTTTTTTCAGTTTATTAGTTCATACCTCATATTCTGGACGTATTGGGTATTCTCATACAAATGAGTGACACTAACTGATTAATGGAGATCAATTCCACATTTTCTAGAACTACTTGTTTTAGTTTTAGGGTGCATGTTCTTCACACTGCTCAGACTTTGAGTTAGCATTGTAAGAAGAGCAGGATAAACAAACAAATATAAAAGCACAAGACATCTGCAGAAGCTTAACATAGACTTGAGGTTCTTTTGTGTAGTCCCATGTTTTGTTTTGCTTACTGCTAAAATGCTAACTGATCTTTTTATCCTATAATAAGGCCACAGTGTCTTCCAGTTCATTTATTTGCCATATTTATTGTCAAAGGATTCTGTACATTGCAGTAAAGTTTAGAATAGAAATTTACAATATATGAATTAAAGGGTTAAAGAATACAAACTAATAAAAAAGGAATACAGTACATGAATGATATATAGTGCTTAACTTTGTTTAATTTCTAGATCTCTAGTGCACTCTCTAGTAAGAAAGGCACAACATGCAACAATTGAGCATGTGTCACAACCTTTCTAATGACTGCATCGAAACTGCAGAGTTATGGGAATATCTACCATAGTATTGTATTAAGATCCCAGTAACAGAGGTTCTCTAAGTCTCATCATCAAAAAGTGTATTGGCTGATACAGAGAA
Organism: Protopterus annectens; assembly: GCF_019279795.1. Lineage (NCBI taxonomy): Eukaryota > Metazoa > Chordata > Ceratodontiformes > Protopteridae > Protopterus > Protopterus annectens. The sequence continues at coordinate 1,187,149,899 of NC_056728.1, forward strand.
AGAGAGAGAGAGAGAGAGAGAGAATGTACATCAGCTTGTACAACACTATGTGCCATTCTTGATGTTGGAAATTAAGGCCCTTGTTAACACATATAACTTAGCATGTTAGTTGCAGGAGTGGATACGATTAATGATCATACCCAAGCCTAGTTAATCTTCTTATGTCTCAAGATATGCTGCCATATCAATCTGTAGTCTTAATTATGTCAACTAATAAATTAAATACTTTCTTGTTTACTTCAGCAGTTTTCCTCTGATCTCAACAGCAGTTACACTTGTTTAAATATATTGCTTCACATGAAGGAACTCTATGCCATTTCTTGCTTAATGTGTCAGGTGTTCAGTAAGCAGA
>NC_056728.1:1187155250-1187427750 GCF_019279795.1 Protopterus annectens
TGTGCGTGTTTAAGCCGGAGTAAGCAAGTGTAAGGATGTTGAAACCCGTGTAAGCGCGTTTGCACCTGTGTGCAGCGTGTTAGCAAGAATAAGCAAGTTGTAGTCCATGTAAGCATGTGTGTGCATGTGTGAGCTGGTGTGCGCGTGTTTGCGCTTATTTGTGCGGCACTGCCCCCTGAGGAAACAGAAAGGGAAAAGGAAGCACAACAAATAGTAGCAAGTTAAATAGGGAATACTAGCAGAGCTAGCAGGTGAAAACAATCAGAATCAGGCAATTACACAGGCAGTACACTAGCCCAGCACAGCCCAGCACTTAAAACTCAGCAAAAAACATTCCAGTATGTTTTTCTCAGGAACACTGCAACACTGCAGTAAGCTAATAGAAGTGAAAACTGAAAAAACTTTACTGAGACAAAGAAATGTTAGGGGCTGCCATTGCTGTTATAAGGTGACATATGCAACATGCTGTTGGTGGTGACAATGCAATTGCTGCTGAGCAACCCACAGTGAGGAGACGGAGAAGAGTGTACAGGCCTAGGGTAACCTACCAGGGGCTACATGAGCTGGAGATAGTGGAGTGCTATAGAGTGGACAGAGACCTCATGCAGCAAATTGTTGAGCTGTGCAGGCCATGCCTCACACATAGAACCAACAGAGGGGAACCCATCCCAGTCAAAACCAAGGTTTGTGTTGGCCTAAGAATACTAGCAACAGGTACCTTCCAGAGACCAACTGGCGATATGATGGGGATTTCACAGGCATCAACATTCAGGGTACTGCACCAGTTCCTGAATGCCATGTCAGCACATGTCGTGATCATGTATATTTCCCCAATTCCCATGAGGTATTGGCCAGCAATATGCATCTCTTCAAGCAAATAGCAGAATACCCTGAGGTAGTGGGTGCAATAGACTGCATGCATATTCGCATCAAAGCACCAGCTGGTGAGCGGGATAGGGTCTACTATAACCTCAAGGGTTACCCCTCCATCAACTGCCAGGTCGTGTGTGATGCCCAGGGCATAATAATGAATGTGTGTGCTGGCTGCACTGGAAGCTACCATGACTCCCATATCTGGCATCTGACACAGCTGTACCAGACATTTGCCAGTGGGGAAATCCATCATGGTCACCTAGTGGGGGATGCTGGATATGCACTCGAGCTGTGGCTGATGACACCCATCAGAAATGCACACACACCTGAACAGGAACACCATAATGAGGCACACGCACAAACATGAAATGTAATCGAGCGTGTGTTTGGGCTGCTCAAGCCACGGTTCCAGTGCCTGGACACCTCTGGTGGAGCCTTGCAGTACTCACCAACTACATGTACCCAAATAGTCATGGTATGTGCTATGCTACACAATATGATCCTGCGAAAACAGCTGCCACAGGAGCAGCATAGGGCAGGGCACAACAGCCCCCCACCATTGCCAAGGCCATCACAGGCAGAGCATGACTCGGAGGAGGAACAACCTGAGCCTGCCCCAGTAGGTAGAAGGAGGCGTGCCCAGTATGCTTTGGCCTTGGCAAAGTGGCAACGCATAGCATATACACTTGGTCAGTAGGAACCCTGGAAATGATACCTCTCTCCGACTCACACATATAGTAAAAGGGATGCCTAACTTGACACTACCTGTTAACAAACATGTATAGGGAGTGTAAAATGTCCATCCGACATAGGCAGCACTGCAGCACCACCTGAGGCATGATTGCTATGTGTTAAGCAATATAAAGCACTGCTAAACAGCTCTCACCACTATTTAGTATATGTAAACAAAATTGCACACACTAAGTAGCACAACTACAGGCAATGTTGAGCAATATTCTGCACTGTCCAGCAATGTTGGTCACCATTGAGCAATGTTGTGCAGGTCTGGTCAAATGTGGGCATAGTTCAGCAAAAGCGGGTTAATATGTTCATATGTGCTTCACTTTTCTTGAAGCAGTCTGTTCTGGCATGTATGAAAATATGAAGCAGTGACAGTCCTCGAACCCAGGATACAGTGCACCATAGTCATAGTACAGAACCACTAAACCATGAAAGTATGTCCATGGTCAGCTTATTTGAAAAAATGTTGATAAATCAATGCTAAGTATCTCATGTAAACCTTGCAGGCATAGCATAATCCCTGTCAAGTTAAGACACAAAGGTGAGGCCTGCAGTAATAATAGAACCTAATATTCAACACACATATAGTATAAATGTTAATATTGGTAATGTTCACACACATCAACAAATGTAGTGGACCTCAGACAACAACATACTGCAAGGTCACACTGGGCATGCTCACAGACTTGAATATATGAGAAAAATGTCAGGCAACAAAACACTGAAAGTCTGAACTGGGCATGCTCACACACTTAGGGCAAGTTTGAGTACAGCAGTGGGCCACACATATCCCTCAGTTGCATGTGTCAACCCATGAACCTCGCACTATTCACCAATCTGCCATGTGCACACAGTGAAATGACAACAGACACATATATAATATAGTGAAATCCTGTCACAATCAAATATGTTATGCAGATACCTAGGTTGTTCATAGAAAGTGGTAAAGCAAAGAAGAAACAAAACCTGCAATCAGTACCATCACTGAACAATGTGCATCCCGAACATTAGCATAGGTTCAGAGGTTGACACTAGGCTATCTGCCCTTGGGTATGTAGAAGCCTAGCCACAGTGTGTTTGTATTTTGCAACCCCACTAGATCAGTAGACTGTGCCTGTTAATAATAGGTCACACTAGATATCTCACATATGTTCATTTCATTCTGCCTCTGTCTAGCAGGGACCCATAACATATCCCAGGGCTAAACATACGATCACCCATCCAGCTGTGAAGATGTCACCTGTAGGTGGTCAGCATGTGTCTGTGTGTATGTGGGTCTGTGATCACATTCCTGAGTGATTGGAGCCTCTGTGATGGGAATCTGCCCCTCCAGTATGTCCTATTAACATCATTGCTGACGTACCTGTCCCTGGAGCATGTAGCTATAAGGGACTTTGATATCCTCATGTGGAGCCTGTCCATCAATGCTGTGATGGACATGGCTTCAAACAAAAGGCACAGACTGCATCCAAGTAGGCAGTAAGCAATTGAGAAGAGCTGGGGTCACCATAGCCAAACTGTGCATACCATCTGTGTGAGTCCCTAGATCCACTTGGTTATGTACATTTGTGTACATCCAGTTGCTGCAGGTGTTGAGTAAGGTACATCCGAAATGGAGAATGAAAATCACTTGGCACCACAGCACCCGGAAGCACGTAAACAAAGGCTTTCAAAATAAGCAGATGAAGAAATCAAACAGGAAGGCTTTCAAAATAAGCAGATGAAGAAATCAAACAGCTGCTAGGTCTCCAAAAAGATCCTTTAATGTAACCAGGCAAAGTAAAAATCCACAATATCTTCCAAGCGCTTTCACTCAACCACATGTGAGCTTTCTCAAGGCAAACAACATTGCTGGAAGTTCATTCACATTAAATACTTCCAGAATCATCACATGACTTCCTGTGAACCTTTCCCAACAGGAAAATCACCATATAAGGAAATTCTAAAATACATTCTTATTATCATTAAAAATAATTCATTTTCTAAAAATAATTCATTTTCTAAAAATGTCTTGGCGACTGAATAGCATAATAAACTTAAAATTGAATACAAACTATTAAAATGTGTCATAAAACAATTCTGTAAAATGTTTTTATAATTTTATAATACAAATAAGTGCAGTAACCCCTTTTAACCATCGGGGGTGAAATCAAAACTCCAATTTAAAACCTAGAGTTACTAACTGGTATTGTAAAACATTTCTTATCTGAGTTGTCAATGTATAACATTCCATGTATCATATTATAAAATCTTATGGGTTCAAAAGTGAATAAAACAATAGATGTCATGTTCTGCTAAACTGTGTTATAGACGAGCTTGTCTCAGTTTCAAAACACTAGTGATGTTGAGGGTGTCATTCAGGCCTGGGTATCTAGTAGCGTCTAACCGGAGCTGCCAAAATAGCTCATGGTATTCTAATTTTGACTCCCAACTACCCCCTCTTATATCCGGTTGTACCTGTTCCAACACCATAACACCATAACACCTCTGCTTATTTTGAAAGCCTTTGTTTACGTGCTTCCGGGTCCTGAGGTGCCAAGTGATTTTCATTCTTGGTTTGATTTTGCTTTTAGTTTTGGTGTACATCCGAAATGGGTCATTGTATCCAAGCATGTGTCTGATGAATATAGGGTCACAATAACCCCACCTGATCTGGATGTAAAATCGTATGGGATAAGGTGGGCTAAATAGAAGGTGTGTCAAACAACACTGGCAACGTGAATGTGAAAGGCGAGAGTACTAAGTATTCATGTCCCCAAATCACAAATCACACACACTGTATGTGATGTATAATCACCTATGTGGTAATGTGTGGGCACGATGTTACTACTAAGGGTGGTGACTATGCATCTAAAGGAAGGTAGCTGTAGGCCGTGGCTCTGGCACCAGTCATCCATCTCTGTGAGACCCTTTCTGAGGATGCTTGTGCCAGCTGTGGAGTCAATTATGGCACACAGTTTGCAGTCATCTGCAAACATGGTCAGCCATATTCCTCCTGTGTTAGCCAGTACGTCTCAGAAATATGTACAGAACAAGATAGGTCCCAGGACTGAGCCCTGTGGGATGCCACGTGTAACTGGTGTATAGTCAGACATGGTACCTGCAATACTGATCATGTGTGTGTGCTATCCATGATCCAGTTAGCAATCCATCTTGTGACATATGTGTAGATATTGAATCTGGTTATCTAATGTATAAAGGCTGAGTGCGGTATTGTGTTGAACTGGTGTGCAAGCTCCAGGTAGGCTGTGTGGACAACCCTCTGTACATCTATGGACCTGTTAACTGTTTAAAGACATCAAACAGGTGCAAGAGGCAAGATCTGCCCACAACAAAACCAACTTGTGCAGGATCCAGTGTCTGTATGTTCACAATGTCTATGTGTATGTGTTCCATGATGATACACTCCATAGCTTAGCAGACCAGGATAGTTAGGCATATATTGCGATAATGTCCAGGGTCCCTTGTGGCACCAGCACTGTGGAGCGGGTACACTGTAGCTGTATGCCATTCCATGGGTACATATCCTGTAGTAACTGTGATATTGAACATTGATGTAATGTGAGTGTGAAGTTTGTCATGAATCTCATGTAAGCTGCAGTCCGGGACACCATCTTGTCCCAATGATGCTGTGTTGTCTGCTGTAGAGAGGGCAGCACACACATGTTCATCTGTGATGTCAGTGAGGCTACACCCTGATGTGATGGGCATGTGCACTGCAGGAGGGATGGTGGGGAAACATTCCCACTGAACCTGTTGTCCAGGATGTTCGCAATGTCAGTGGGTTCACTGTATCATTTGTAATTATGCAGTAAGTCACAGCATATCTGTGAGTTCCCATCCAGGTCCCTGACATAACTAAATAAGGCCTTGTGATTGTCCATAGTGTCTGTTGCAAGTGTCCATTAGAAGTGGGCCTTAGATGAATCAACAAGTGATCATAGCTATACCATAGCACTGACCAGAGATGCCTTCCTGATTGTGATTGTGCTCTATAATGTACTAGCCTCCTCCTGTCCTTGTATAGCTCATTAATGGCTGTGGTCCACCAAACAGGTCCCCCACCTTTGGAGGAGTGAGTCTTGTGGTTATCTGGGATAGCATGAGCCATGCATTCCAGTAGTTGTCCATAGAATGGGCTTGTAAAGGATTAAGTGGTCTGAGCCATAATTAACACTGTCCCAGGGTCAATGAGGGATACCACCTCACTTTGTACAAGTGTGATGTTTGCTCATGAGAAGAACATCACTGAGATCACATAGGATGTGTGTGTGTATGGGATATGTATGTCTAGTGAGATGAATGCATGTTCTGACCTTAACAATGATGGGTATACCTTTGGTGTGGAACATAGAGTCCCCATGTTGATGATGATCAGGTCCCACATGTTTTAACCCCCTGTGGTTGTGGTGACCAGGTCTGCCATAGCATTTGAGTGCAACAATCCTAGCAACTGTTGTGCGAGGGTGTCAGTGCTTCAGTAGTATACCCAGTCAATGTTTGTGTATTTGAAGTCACACAATATAATGGTGTTTGGTGAGACCTTTACATTCCCCAGTGTTCCCAGGAATAATGAGTGTTGTTCCCAAGTTTGGGAGTGTGGTCTGTAGCAGTCTACAAACTGAAATGCAGTTTGGCCCACTGTCAGTTGCACATGTATGTTCCCTGATGCTTTGTGCAGTGCTACCAACCTGGAGGTGTGTGTATGAATGATGTATATGGATACCCCCCCTATTGTTGATGTCCAGTCCGAGTCTTGTGTTTGAAAACCATGGTATGAAGTAAAACCTGGTAGTGCTGCTGTGCTTTTGTGAGCCTGAACCAGGTGTTTGTTACTGCACATATATCGACAGACTCCATACTGATGTGAGTCCTGAGTGCATGCATTCTGAGGGTTAGACATCAGTTGTTGAGCAGCATCACTCTCCGTTTCCTTTACCCTATAATGTCTATGGCTGTGGTTATGTCTTCTGAGCCTCATTTCAAACAGCCACTATGTGTGTGTCAAGAGCCTAAGGCAGTCTGTGAAAGCCTAGGGGTGACAGGTGCATGGCATCCATAGCGAATGTACGTGGCATGTTGAGCATGTAATCCCAGGCTGACAGACACTTGATCCCCTGTGAATGACAACAATATGTTAGGCAACTGTTAAAAGTGATCAGTTTGTCTGTATACTGTGACATAGTACTTGGTGAGGGTAAGATGCTACACAAGGTCAGGGTCATACTGGCCTGGGCTACATGATCAGAGAGCTCCTCTATGTCTCTTGTCATGTAGTCCAGGGAGGAACGTCTGAGGGTTTACACACCAGCATGGTCAATGATGGAGCCATATTTGTACTTGCAGCGGACTGACAAGAGTGCATGTGCCATGTGGCAGATCCTGGCACCTGACACACAGCACAAAGTGACCTTAACCTTGTTCAGCCTGGTGAGTGGGATGTCAGTGTGACTGACAATTGCAGTCACCTAATACAAGTGTATGAGGTGTGTTGTGTAGGCCTAAGGGCAGTGACTGTGTGGCACAATGTCTTTGTGAACTATGTGATATGTGTGTATGGTTGTCGGTTAGCAGTTGTTTGTGTGTCTGCTTTAGATGTCTCTGCTGCTTAGGCAGAGTATATTTAGATGCTCCAAGTATGTCTTTGTGTGTCGATGTATATGGTTTGCTGTTGTCATAGGTCCATGTGTGACTGGATTTGTGGTGTGTGTGGTTATCTTCACCACCTGATAGACTGTGCCAGTCATGGCTTGGGAGAGCTCAGCCTCCTGTCTGTCTATACAGTTGCACCTCTCACATGTATCTGAGTTTGCTGGTAGGAGGACAGTGTTCCCTGTGCACATAATTCCAATATGCACCAGCTTGACTGGAGAGTACACACGAAACCGACCTTTGGACATGCCAGGATATAATGATGACATACACTGTCGACTGATCACAAAGGATCAGTAGTGTGTGAAGTGTGTAAAAGAATATAACAGGGGTTTAGTGTTCAGGTTTCTTGTTGCTGTGGAAAGATAATCTGTGAAGGAGTACAGACAGAAACATTACACCTCTTTCAGCTATGTCAGAAATATCGACGTACAGTCATATATGTCCTGAGTCAGGGTCAACTGTACCTGACTGACAATGTCGACATCCTGTCTGACAGGCCCATACATACATACCCACCTCCCAGTGACAAAAGTCCTTAACATCATACCAGGTGATATCACATGTAGAATGTGTAAACTGGTCCTCCCAAATCCAAATGAATCCCATCACGTCGATAACATTGTTTCCCCATATGTGTCATAAGTGAACAACAGAACAAACAGACTCTGCACCTGAACAGTCTGCTGAGCCTCACACTCTCTACAGGATCTTATACCATTGAATGTGTTACAGCAACATGTGGCCCACCCCACAAGTGTTGGTGCACAACACACCATGGGAACTATAGTCCTATAAGCCTATGAAGTCCAAAATGCTAGTCCTTGGAGTCCATCATGATTGCAGTCAGGAACAGAGCTACTGTAAACCAACAAACACACAACCCAAACGTCTGTGGTATGTTAATGAGCACATCATGTTCCCCAAACCTGCTAGATTTCTTGCAAGGCAGACACCCAGGACATACATCACTGAAAGGAGCAACACAGGTCCCACATAGACTTTGAATAGCCCTTTACCAGCATCACAGACACATGTTGTATCCACAAAACCAACATTCCGTGCATGAATATGTATTGTCATATGAAGGAATGGTAATTTGTCCACAGATAGATCACACAAGCTATGAAATGTGTATTCCTGTTCAAGATGTTCACACCTGCTGACCCCAAAGGTTCATTCCTGGGATTGCATAACACTAAGTGCACACACATTACCATGTCCAGTCTGATGATGTCAGTAACCTACAAATATAGCATGTGAATAGAAACTACACACTCAAGCATATAGCATGTCATGTTAATGCGTATCTCACTAGTAGTATAACCTAGTTAGGTAGGGGTTTGAATCCTGCAAATACTGAGTGTGTGTGAGATGGCCTTTTTGGAAACACATAAGGAGAGGTGAATACCTCTTTGCCAAGTGTGATGATGTCAGCATCCTACAAATACAGCATTGGAAAAGAATGCACCTAGTAAAGCAAATAGCGCATCGTGTAAATGCGTATTTCACTTATGTCATAACATAGTTAGGTAGGTGTTTGAATCCTACAAATGCTGAGTGTGAATGTGTGTCAGATTGCTTTTGAGAGGAGTGGCCTTTTTGGAGACTCTGGAAACACATAAGGAGAGATGAATACCTCTTTGCCAAGTGTGATGATGTCAGCATCCTACAAATACAGCATTGGAAATAAGTGTTGCCAGTAAAGCAAATAGTGTGTCGTATTAATGCGTATCTCACTTGTGTCATAACATAATTAGGTAGGGGTTTGAATCATGCAAATGCTGAGTGTAAATGTGTGTGTGTAAGATTGCCTTTGAGAAGAGTGGCCTTTTTGGAGATGGTGGAAACACATAAGGAGAGGTGAATACCTCTTTGCCAAGTGTGATGATGTCAGGATCCTACAAATACAGCATTGGAAATGAATGCTCCCAGTAAAACAAATAGCATGTCATATTAATGCATATCTCACTAGTGTCATGACATAGTTAGGTAGGGGCTTGAATACTATGAATGTGTGTGTGTAATATTTCCTTTAAGAGGAGTGACCTTTTTGGAGACTGTGGAAACACATAAGGAGAGGTGGATACCTCTTTGCCAAGTGTGATGATGTCAGTATCCCACAAATACAGCAGTGGAGAGTAAAACACCCAATAAAGCATATAGTGCTTCATGGTAATGCGTTTCTCACTAGCATCATAACATCGCTAGGTAGGAGTTTGAATCCTACAAATGCTGAGTGTGAATGTGGGGGTGTAGTTGTGTGTGTGTAATTCTCTGAGAGGCGTGGCCTTTTTTGAGAATGTGAAAACACATTGAAAGAGGTGAATACCCCTTTTGCTGGTTTGATGATGTCAGTATCCCACAAAAACAGCAGTGGAAATGAAAACTCCCAGTAAACCATATGGCACTTAGTGGTAAATCATATGTGTCTAGTACCATGACATAGGTAGGTAGGGTTTTGAATCCTGCAATTGTTGAGTGTGTGTGTGTGACACTGTTGAGCAAAGTGTTGTGTGTTTTGCTACTACTACTGTATGACATATCAGTAAAACAACAGTATGTGCATTGCACACTGCAGGTATCTGTGTGGCAAATACACATATGTACATGCGACCTAAATTAGTAACTGTGTGGACAAGACATATATGTACATGTGACCTCATTCACATCATAGGTGTGAAGCCTGCTGTCAACACAACTACATTTGTTACCATTGACAGTTTTTGCTGCTGCGTCTTGGACCATAGCTGACATATATCTGTATGTGACAAGTCCAACCACTGTAGTGAGCTGTGCCCTAGGTCATCTGTGTCACACACACATGACAGTTTGTATAGAATAGCGTGAGTGTGGGTGTATGCCTGTGGCATATGACAGACATGCCCAAACACAACACAGTCTGTCAATAATGGCTATTCATGGTAGATATACAACAACCCCGTGTATATGCATACAGACACCTTATTACTTATGTTATACACTGAGGGACATTAGCATAGCTTTGGGGATGTGGTTATCAAAGGACAGATGAAATCACATGTGGCTGTCTGTACACATCGGTACCCCTGCTACACGTTGTGTGCTACTACCAATGTGGTACAATCAGGATACTATGTGTAGCAAATGTGGATGACTATGCTGTTGTTGGATCATAGCTTCACAACATGTGTTTGTCAATAGGTATGTGTCTGTATGATACCCTCATGGAAGATAGGTGTCTAATCTGGGGAACGCTTTGTAGGCCACTGTATGCATCACCAGATGTGGATGTACATATCCCTAGTGTGTCTGCGTGTACCTAGGACAGACACATGCCAAACAGGAGTGGTCACGGGAATGTGTGGTGGTCATTACCACTGGTAACTGGTATAGTACAAAACCAGAACGATTCTAATGCTACTGTGTATCCTACAGCTGTGTGTCAGTTGTCAAGACATCATGTAATGATTGGTTAAAATCAGGCTGTTGAGGTTATGTACAATTCCAGAATGCTAACCAATGACCGATATCAACAGTATCACTCACAGCATAGTGTCATACCATGTCATACACACGTGTACCCAAGTTGTGACATATGTGTAGTGACATGCATATTGGACACCAATAGGAAATATGAAGTATTAACACTGTGTAATACAGGGCATGTCACCCTTTACATGTGCCCACCATGCACATACATGCAAACAGTGCACCTCCACCATGTTCACAAATGTACACCTTGGAATCTGTACAGCACACATCATAGATGTTACATCCACTCAACAACACATGCTGCCAGTACCACACACATCAGCTAACTGTCACATGTGTGGACAATCCATGTTTGGGATTTACACTGGTGTACACAATACGAAATTGATAATTACTGCTGGGATGCATCATGCCTGCTCAGATACACCTACAAGGATATCATTACCCATTACTGTTCACACCATGCTAACATTGCTACACTGCTAGTAGGTCACCCTGTGCATCAGCACCGTGTTATCCTGTTCCTGCATCAATGTCACAGATGGCAGGGGTGGCACAGTTTCATCATATGCACAGGGTGTGTGGTTGTTTTCCAGAGCCCGACAATGACTCATCCAATCAACATGTATGTGTGTGTGCGTGTGTGTGTGTGTGTGTGTGTGTGTGTGTGTGTGTGTGTGTGTGTGTGTGTGTGTGTGAGGGACAACAGTACAGTATGGGTCAATGTTGATGTGATGTGTGTGTGTATGTGTTAGCCCTACATGTTGGTAGTATGTGTGTGTCTGCATGCACACAGTACCCCCTTGTGGCTGCCAGATATGAGAGTTTGTGGGACAGCCACAGACTGTACCTGCCAGGCTGTACAGATCACTGTCTCCGGCAACGGGCGCAGTACCTGTGTCTGCCAGGGGTGACACGGACTGTATCGGGTACTAAGCCAGACTGAGTACTATCATTAGAGACAGAGGGATGTTGACTGGACCCATGTCCATGCTGGGACTGGCCAGAGTCACATGCACGTGGTCATCTCGGGCGGTCTACCGACAGCCCAGCCACAACATTGCTGGGGCTGGTACTGGCACTACAGGAGCGGCTGGCACTTGGTTGTCATCTGCGATGGCTGCCAGCTGAGGATGTTGCTGGCATACATCCACGTCAACGTCCCAGCCATCCTGCACTGTCCTGGCACATGGACATAACATGCGGAGGAATCTAGTGTCTCCCCCCAAAGCCTATCAATGACATTGGTGTAATTGCGGATGGCACAAGCAAGGTCACGGATACTGTCATTGATTGCAGTGTTATGAGCCCTCTGTGCCCTTAGTCCCTGCCTGGTGTACCATTCCATACGTGCCTGTGCTTGCATCACAGCCCGGAACATACCTGAGGTTGTGAGACCTGTGCGGGCATGCCTGCCAGCTGCATTACGGCCAGTGATGCTCCCACAAAAACCCCTGGACATATGCCTATGTGGTACCATTCCATGTGTCTGGGCATGGCTGCTGTGTGGGGTTGCATGTGCCATGGATACCACACTTTCCTGGTGAATGCCTACCATATGCTGGTCCTCACCTAAGGCCATTGGTGTTGAGGGATGTAATGGCAGTACGTATGTGTGCATAGATGGGGTGGAAAGCTGTGTATTGTCGATTGGTGGACCACTGACAGACCTTGTCAAACATGCCTGTGCCACTACACATGTATCATCATGGTTACTATTAGTGGCAGTGAACTCAGGTTCCCCACTGCACCCATCCAACATTACCTTAGCACCTGTGAGAGGGAGACAGGAAGCACACTTTACCATCTGTACAGGATGTTCACACACATGCACACCTGCACACATGCACACATGAACACATGAACACATGCACACATGAACACATTAACACATGCACACTACACATTCAAGTTGACACACACACACCAACAGCAATATGGAACATAGTCATTAGTGGTTGATGGTGGAGTACAGTATCACAATACAAAGAGTCCTCTCACACGTGTCAGCATGCAGGATGTGTGTTGCTCGACACCATGCAGTGCGAGTGTAGAGAGTCCTTGTAGTTAACAGTATACATGTTGTTGATGCATGTGTGTTGTTCACTGATTGCCCTCACCCCGGTAGACAATGTGTACATGGACACAACATTACACTGCAAGTCTGAAACACTTTCCAATGCCATGTGCACCATCACTCATAGGTATACAAACCATGTCCGGATGCATACAACTGTCAGATGTATAACAATGAATGCTATGTGTAGTACTGCAGGTACTGTAACTGGATGTAGTGTAGTACCATGAGCCATCATCAGGCAGCATCATGTGGTCACTCAAGGACACTGATGCATGTCACACTGGCAACTATCTTGCTGTACCTGACCTGCACCACTTAGGCTACATGAAACAGTTCACAGACAGTTGTTACATGGGCATGTCAGGTGTTTAATAGGGAACATTGCCTAACATGACTTTGTTGTGTGTTGACGCATGTCACACTGCCCCATGATAGGGCTCTACCCCCAGGTATAGTATGTGTGCTGTGTTGACGACATATGAGATACTGGTGTACGACCTTACAGCAGGTGTTTATATACGCCATGTGTATCATATTAACACATACTGTATATGGCAAAGTGGTGTATGTTATGTGCATGTGTATTGACTATGCTTATACAATGTCCACTACAGTATACCCCACTTGTCAGCTACTCATGTCACTGTGAAGTGCATAGTCACACAGAGAACATGCAGAGCATGCACTATGCGTAGGTGTTTAACATGTGTATATGGCCTACAACTCTCTTATGACATGCAGATGTTATATGCTAAATTGACTGTAGCCCACTCACCAGCATGGTTCTCCTGTCTTGCTACCATACCAGAGGGACCTGCAAGGATATGAGACAGTATGCCAGTGTCAACAACTATGACATTGCTGCTGTGAGTCTGCAATTATACAGTAGTACATGGGGTGACAGTCACAGGCATACATATAATGTCCCGAATTATCAGTATTGCATGACACCAGGCCCCACATATTCTGCATACACAGTACACATCTGATTTATGCATATTATAACACTTTGGATAACAATGGTCTACGGATATGCCATGTTACCTGCATGCTCGTTGTCGCTGTGCTGGGTGACTCTGGCCTCCATGATGACACAGGTGTGTTGTAACAGTTGACCAGGAGCCACCACGCTGAGGAGAAGCTCTTCCACTCTGGAGAGGGGGGGATGTGTGGCAGCACCACCATCTGTGGCAAGCTGTTGTCTGTGGTCATCGGAGGCATGCTCCCGGACATGTCTGATTAAATCACTGCAGTGATGGCGTACCTGCTCATAAGTCCGGTTATGCATGCCTACATCATTCACCCGATGGACAACATCCTGCCACAGTGTAGTGCGACCATGTTGGTCCTGGCAGGATCTTGAAAACAGTAGATTATAATGTTGGATGAGTGCATATCTGATAACATCCTCCTCCTCAGGGGTATAGGATGGCTTTCTGTTGTGTGCCATAACTCTGGAAGACAATTAAACAGTAATTGTGAAAAAGCCATGTTGCACTCTCAACATTCTTATGTACAGACATCATTGAAATGCCATATATAGCAACCTATTGGCTGTTGGCAGATACACACTTTTAATAACACATATGACTGCTAAGACCACAACTGCCTGACAGTGCCTGGCACATGCTAAATACCAAACCATGTTCTGGACAGCCACAAAGTGAAACCAGTATGTAGGACTATACAACAGTACATGGCACACTGTATGTGACACAATGCAACACCTAGCCACAGGAGGTATATATGAAGCTAATGCATACAGACATTTTCCATCCATTTAAATCTATGTACAGTATGGTTACGGTACTAGCAGTACACCACACTACTTGTTGATAGCAAACCCCTCAGTAACATATGTGCACATTCATCACTATAGGTGGCATACTGCTGTACTACACTATACATGTTGCTAGATACGCACCAATATCCTGTGACACACATACCACCGAGGACATGTTACTGGCATACCCACACACACATCAGACATACCTACCTACAAGACACAAGGGTATGGCAACCCAGATTACAGTTACCTGTGTACCATACATTATTGTGTGTCAGCACATACATAACCTCATGCCTGAGGTATGTGATGTGTGAGGACTGCAGGTAACAAACAAAAGTGTGTTACCAAGCCATGTAGATATAAACCATACTGTGCAGTTGAGGCATACAGCTTCAGGTAGTACTACAGTCCATATGTGACTTGTATTTACTAGTGTTAACAATCAATAAGCATACATGTACTGCTTTAGCCTACAAAGGCACACTCCATTTGACAACATTGGACTACATCACAATGCATGCCATAGTGATTTTCATGCCTGGCAATAGCATACAGACCTTTTGATGGGATTAGAGCTACAACACTACATACCATGGTATACACAGACTCCCACTAGGCTATCACACATATACACATCATTGATGCAATCACATACACATTTTCCATCACACACAGTCAACCTCACATATCATGTGTTACAACAGGTACATGCGTGTGTGTATCGTGTCCTAGGTAGCTGATAGGCTGCTATCCATAGGGCCTATGGACGCATAGACATATGGTACCCTGCACTACAACACACATGTAATGTGGGTTCCTGTGCCCCTGTCATGCAGAGCCACAAGGGTGATTACCAGGTTTTGTTTCCTATCTCACATGCAATCATCATGGTTATTGATGGCAACAGCTAATGAGGACCTTCATATGCTGTTGATAGGTGGTTGGTTCCACAGTATGGTATGTGTCTGTGATGATGATGTGCCAGTCAAGCATGTTCTGCTTTTTACATTACAAGGTGTTGATCAGTAGAGTGTGTATCTTGTCTGGTGTTCCATCTGTTTACATGGAGCACATCCAACACCTGTGGGTTTGCCATAGCTTTGTATGTTGGGCAGGGGTAGCCTCTGGGTAGGCGGTATGCAACACAGTGTACAATTGGTTTGGTAAGACAGTCAGCATAGGGCATCTGTTGGAATCCGGTAACAATCTTTGTGAGGTATGTGTCTGGCATCTACTGTTGCTGTGTATGTGTTCTGAGGTACATACCAACAGGGACATTGTACTCTATGATGGGTGTTATGACTGATGAGTGGAGTGGAACCCTGACCTCTGTTTCCATGGATGATACACATTTACTGACGACATGTAAACTGTACTAGGTTTACATGACTAGTGTGGCACAGTGATCATCATTAGGGACACTACTGTCCAACTGTGTCCCGTAGTTTCTTATCACACCTTCGGTGTTGAGTACACTACCACCTATGTGTTAGTTCATGGGTACAGGACTTTTAACAACAGGGATGGCAATACATGTACAACATTCAGCTGGAACATACATTTCAACATCCACTGGTGTACACATTGATATGCATATCAGCACATATACAGTCCACCTTTCATGGTGGCAATATCAATAATGATAAGGTTGAGGGGGAATACAGTTATGTAATGATATTGCACAGTCTTGTGTAGAATGCATGGAAGGTGTTCTCAGCCCATATATGTTTAGCAGGACCCCATATCTGGGAGACTATATACCTAACAAAGCATACCCACGGCATTTGAACAACACCTGTCATATGCCAGCACTGTATGCTGTCTTGTTTGACACACACTACAATTTACATATATATATGCACATAACCTGCACCAACATATAAATGTCCGCCTTTCACAAATAGTTGCAGTATGTCCCTTGCTCTATGCACATGTTCAGATGCTCAGAAATCAGACACACATGTATCTCGACATATGTGTTTGCCATACAGACACAAGGTCCACACTGTTGTAAGTCCATACACCTCACAGATGACCTGTTGGGCCTTGCTATGACATGGACAGTTGTCACATGTGTGCATACAGTAATAGTACAAGGGTATATGTAGCTGCAAATGATACATTACTAAGCTAGTCTGCTACAGCAGTTGCCAATGCTAAGCTACACATTATGTGACTATCATGCATGTCTTACTGTGTGACATCCAAGTTTATCTAGGTGTTTACAATACTCCCCAAAACTGCCATTAAACACAGTACTGTAAAGACCATAGATAACATGTTCAGATGTTTGACATGTACTGCTGACCTACAACTGTCACACTTATGTCCCACTGCACACAGCTACCCAACAATTTCTCCATGGCAATACTTATGCATGGCATCAGTGCATACATACCTACTGCTGCCACATATGCATGTATCGGAGGATCAACAGTACTAACCATAACCATCTACTACCTGCCGGTAACTACAAACTGTTACATACCTGTATGTCCCTTCCGGGTCCGTCTGTGTATGTTTTTTTTTTTTTTGGTACTGAACTGAGTATGCCTACCTACACACTTGGTAGACCCTAAACACACAAGTATCTTTTAATTGGGGGGAAGGCTTACATACTGAGAGCATTATGCATTAATATGTGAATATTATCTTACCTGACTTGCAGGATTGGTGTGTACCTGTGTGTTTATCAGGGCAGGTTGTCTGTCTGCATGGTTCCCACCTGTGAACTTACCCAGATGGTAGCTAGTGGTTACACTGTTATTCTTTGTCTGTGCAACTCACAGGTGTTTTCAGCACTGTTACAATGGCATTGTTACAGTCAGTTGCTACCAGTACATGGCTATATCCATTGGTATTTCTGTGTTATACTCCTACATAAGGGTATGCTTGGGGAGGTCCTAAGAAAGCTATTTGCAGAGTGTGTAACAGCAGTATAGCCTATATGCCTGTGTGTTTGGGCCTCTGCCGGGCCTATGGAACAGTCACATACATCTTTGCATGGTGTCATGGATATGTAGTTGAAAATGAGGTACACCTTACAAATAATAGGAGCAGTAGGTGAAGCAGTGCATATGGATTAGTACTCCTTTCATGACATACAAGCAGTGTTTACTGTAATTATTGTCAGTATTCATTGTGTAATAGCCCACCATTCTGACTGACGCCTGTACTTTTCTGTGGGATTCTGAGGGACACAGCTAAAATATGTTTCACAATCAGGGACATCCCTGGAAAGTTGACTGAGTTAGGAGGTATGGCATCTGCCCTACTCAGATATGCCAGTGTTTGTGCTGCTATGATACTGTGTGGGGGGTGTAAAGTGCCTCTGCAACATTATTTTCTGCTTGATTGCCTGCTTCTCACATCACACTCGTAATGCAATCCCACAACAATTGCTGGTAAAGATCCACAAAACAGGCTTTGTGTTATGGCCTTCCTATTTTTCCTTTACATTCACTCATTGTAATGCATGATATATTTTTTGTAGCACAAAGTTATTGTATATCTGTTGTGGCTTAGTGGTACTTCATGCAGGTTTATGTGTCCAAGGTCTGGGGTTCGAGACTGAACAAGGTATTTTAATTTTGCTGCTGAGCAGAACAAGGGCCCTGACCTAGAGTGACTATGGCACTTTTAAGCAGTTGTAAGTGGGTTTGCGCAGGTTTGCACGAAGCTTAGCGATGCTTAGCTAAGCACATACATGCACACACTCGCTTAATCCCGCTTACTAGTGCTTAAAAGTGCTTACTCCCGCTAACCCCCTTGCTAATTTCTTTGAAAGAAACGAAAATGGGGAGATAAGAAAGTGGTGAAAAAGGGGGCACAAAGAGGGTAAGACAGTAGGAAAACAAGCTCGGGATGTGCAGGACGGGTGTAGGGAAGGTCCATAGCTGCCCATTTCTTTACCAGCAACAGCTGTGCATATGTTGCAAATTTGGAGTGAAATTTGAAACCATCCACCCGTGAGAGAGGGGTGAGGACAACAAAGTTTGTTGTACTGCCAGTTAGAATTATCAGTGTGCATGTCCAATGGACATGTGTGCGAAATGGGCAGCTATGTATGGGGCGTAATTGTTTTTTGGGTACAGATTGCCCATTTTTTTTTTTTTTCAGGGGAGAGTGGAAAGTGAGGTAGAGGAAGTAGGTATATTTGGGGAGGTAGGTTGGGTAAGTAAACAGACAAGACAAACAAGACGCATACAGGGGTGGAGTATGAAACATAGGGTGGGTGAACACAATTGACGGGGACGGATGTTTGGAAATCGCAAGCCCATGAGCCCACAGATGGTAACAGTTGGACTGAGATCCCCACCCATGGGCAGTCACCACTGGACCTTCACAAACCCGAGGGTCACTGTGCTGGGGGCTGCATAGGAGAGGCAGGCTCAGCCGTGAGTCGTGCCACTCTTGCCTCGAGCTGGCATAGGGGATCAGCGACTAAACGCTGGATCTGCCTACGCACCACAACCCGGACCCTTCGGAGGGTGCAGGAGGCCCTTCTCCACCCATGCTTGCGGGGGGGGGGTGAGCTCCATCCCCTGCAGCGCTTCCACCCGAAGGTGGCACAGGACCTACGGAGGAGGGTAGCCTGGGCTGGGCACCAGACCTCCTGGTGCCGGGCGAAACTGCCAGCTGAGGAGGGACAGGTGGGTCCACTGGGACCAGCCTTCCCATACGTTCTGTGATTAGGTGTGTTTAATTACAACATAGAAAACAGCATTCCAAGTTAGTTGCAACAGCATGCAGTAATATTCCCATTAACCCAACACACCAGGGTTACAACAGTTGAACAGCAAGCATAACACATGCATGTACTGAACGACAGTGGACATTACAACAGCATGCAGGGATGATTGGTGGCAACTGGCCACCAGGATTCTGGTGTTTTAACAGGGGACATGCATCAAAGTAAGTGCAGATTTTATATAACAATAGGAGATATGTCCCAACAAATGTTATGAGATTAGACATACCCATTGAGGTGTGGAATTGCATTGTTTATGCACATGGAGTAGGGTGTAAAAAGAAACCTCCATTAACATCTTATTAGTACTTTAACTGTACACTACATTCCTATTGACTGCAGGTGTATATCCCCTACATGTATTCTTACACTAGGCAACATGCACTTGATTGCGTTATGGGTTTGGCTACTTCATTATATACCTGACCTATAGCTGACATAGTAACTGTCCAAGATGCAGATGTTACTGCTACATACTTGTATTAAATTTACTTGTTTATGTATCTGCACATCTGGATGTGTTCACGTGCCTTTTTCACTTGTTTTGTACACAACCCTACTTTTCAGGTAGCACACTAACATTTCTGGGGAACGCCTTGACAGGCTACTCGTGTGCCAGATTTACCTATGCATGTCAGCCATTTCACAACTGTTGAGGACTGTTACATACTTCACAGCTACTGGCACTTCCTACATCCACTTTATATGGGACTGCACTACTGGGGGTTGTCAGCACTTAATACAACAGTAACATTTCTTCACTGCAAGGGTACAACAACATTTCTGAGTAACTGGCACATACACACTGCAAGTATTATACCTTTTTTATTTACATTAAAACTGTTTTCTACAGGCTCTCTCCTTTATTTGACATTACACTGCATACAGTAGACCTATTTAGGACATATTATACCTTTATTGATAGGTTACAAGACTGTTTTTCAGGCTCACTCACTTTTTATCTATGACAGTGCATGCAGAGATAGTATTCCAGACATGTTTTTGCTTTATTCATGGGTTACTACACTCTATTTCTGGCTATCTGACTTATGATATGTAACAGTACATGCAGAGGATTTATTCAGGGAATGAATGTTTTATGCTTCACAGCTACTGCCACTTCCTTCATCCACTTCCTATGGGACTGCACAACTGTGGGTTGATAGCACCTAATACAACAGTACTATTTTTTATTGCAAGGGTACAACATAATTTCAAAGTAAGTGACACAGACACACTCCAAGTTTTATACCTTTATTAATTACATTAAACACTCTTTTCTACAGGCTCTCTCCTTTACTTGTTATTACAGTGCATACAGAAGACATATTCAGGAGATATTATACCTTTCTTGATAGGTTACAACACTCTTTTTCAGGCCTGCTCACTTATATGTTATGACAGTACACGCAGGGGTAGTATTCCAGACTTATTTTACTTTGATTGGTGGGTTAGTACACTCTATTTCTGACTCACTGACATTTGTTATATAACAATACATGCAGAGGATTTAATCAGGACATTTTATTGCTGTATTATTGGGCTGAAACACGTTTGTCATGCTCACTCACATATATTGTGTAACAATACATGCAGAATATTTACTAACCTGCCTGGTGGCGCAGCCTTAGCAGCCTATCTGCATAGGCTTGCTGTTTCATAGCATGAGCACCTGCAGCTGTGGAGTAAATAAAGGGATATTGAGACATACCTATCCATTATTTAGTCTATATTAGCTTGTCTTACATACTGCATTCCATGGCTACCTACTTAGTAGTGGGGCATCACGCATTTGATGGGCCTCCTGGATCCACTGGTTCAGAAGGTCCTGCTTCTGCCTCTTCAGGTCTGCATGGTGGTGACGGACCTGCTCACTAGTCCGAAGGATGCCTGTGGCACTGGTGAGTTCATGAGCCAACTGGTTCAAAACCTCTGCCTTATACTCCGTTCCTTGGAACTGGCCCTGCAGGAGTCGAGTCTCATGCCGATGGACTAGGAGCCAAACCATATATCTTGACTCCTCGATGCCCCAGCATTGCACTCAAAAGCGTGTACCCTCTCCAGCACCAGACATTCTAACTGCAGATGGGAGCTACAATCAGTTATGGTGAGTATGCCCACCTATGCGTCTTGAATATGCCACATTTCCCACACTTTTCTGTGATTGGCCGGTTTTGAATATTCTCGGCTGACTGCAGACCTGCTTAGCAATTGCTAATCTAACATTTATTAGTATATATATGTTAACAGTGGATGTGTATCCTAAGCTGTCGTGGCTTAGTGGTTCAGTACTTTGATTATGGTGCACAGTGTCCTGGGTTCAAACCTTATCATTGCTTTTTATTTTACTACTGTCCAGACAGGTTAGGGGGCGTGGCAGTGTTTAAGCAACTTTGCTCTACTTTGCTCCACGTTGCCCGACGGTGTGCTGTTTGGTGCAGCGTGCACCTCTGAGCAAACCGATTGCACTGGGTAAAGTGCTATTTAGCTATGGGCAACTATTTTGCGCTGGGTAAAGCGTGATTTAGCTATGGGCAATTACATTGTGCTGGGTAAAGTGCGAGTTAGCTATAGGCAACTATATTGCGCTGGGTTAAGCGTTGCTTAACTGTGGCCAATTATATGTCAGGTTCCTTTATAAATATACATTTTGTTCACTGATACATAAGCCATTTGAATGCTTTTTAGTAAAAGTTTCATCATATAGGTCAGGAATTATTTCATATTCTAATTTGGAACATAAAATAGGAAGGGGACTGGTGGGACTCGAACCATGAATGCTTCCTTTTTGTGCGAATGTTCTACCACTACGCTATTACTATTCTGCATAATTTGCCTGAACATTCCTTATTATGCTCTTCCATGTCGTGATTGATAACTGCAGCTAAGCAATGGGCACACCCCCGCACACACGCGCAAATACGGGCAGCTATATTGGGAATTAGAAAAAAAAAATGAATGTTTTACTTTTTATAACTGTGCTGGGGTTTACAATGTCAGGGAGTGTGGTGTTGGGTACATGGACATTTGAGCGGACTCGCTCTTGTGTGTTGACATTTTGTTTTTTCACACACTTGCAGGGGCGTAGTCCTTTACAATGCTTGGCAGTCGGACATGCCCCCTGCTTGCCTGCACGGTCCGTGTTGGACTTGGGGTTGAATCAGCGTGCTCTCATTAATATTCATGGTGCACTGACATCATACTCTTCAACTGCAGCCTCCGAGTAAGGCTTATTTAGTCTTACACGGAGGATTTGTGAATCCGGGGGTATGTTCTGCAAGCTAGCATGATTTAACTTGTAAAACTTGAGAAGACTGATATGACAAGTGCTAATATGTAACTCTATGATTTTTTTTTTAAATGCTAAGTTGTAATTCGTGAGCTGTGTTGCAATACATAAATCTTAATCCCATATTTATATCTAAGCTACAACAGGATCTGTGTTGTTTGCAATATGTAAGACAGCATATAACATTGTAGAACGTAATATATTCAATGACAGCAGTGAACACAGTTTCATATATGCAGCCTTTACTTCTGTGAAAACTTATGCAAAGGTTTACAATCTTCTGCAACTGTAAAATAGAACAACTTAATTTAGCAAGCAGTGACCGAATTCTTAGATCCCAGGTGAATATTAAAACTGGAACATCAAACTTAGTGCAGAGTAGGAGGGCCAGTCTTAAATTGTCCTTCTTTTTCATATATGCTCTATCATTATCAACTATAGAAACAAAAAAAAAATGAAAAGAGACTAGAACAACTGCATTCTAATAATTTGCAAGTTATTGCAGTAAATATGGACTAGGAATTTCAAAATGTTTCATTATATCGTGTTCTAAAAAGAGATATTGAAGGTGATATTTTGGTGTTTGACTTTAAGTTCATACATCTAGATACTTTCTCTGATTCCTATCAGGCCCTACTTATACAATGTGAAACTTTGAGGAAGTCAATCAACATTCTTTTGCTTAATTGTCTAGTATAAATTGGTATGAGGTCTTAGTGTTCTGGTTAAAAATGTACATTTGGGATTTAAAGCAGCAGCACAAAATTGAACTGGAGTACACACCTACAAACTTTTTAAAGTGTATTAAGTATACAGTCATAAATCTTCCTTGTACATAACACATTTACTGATGTAAAAAACAAAAACATGTATATTGATGTAAAACTTGGAGGATTAGTTTGCTTTAAGGTTAATGGGGAGTTTCACATTCACCAGTAAATTTTGATCTCACCATAATGTAACAGCTGCAGGAATTAGGAAAAGTTTGATTTCCTTTCAGCACTGCTGCTCTTTTTCCCTGCAACAGTCTTCAGTCATGGGCAGTAACTGAGTAAATTATAAAACATAACTCTACTGTCAAGTGTTAAAGATAGTCAGAATTTGATCAGCAAAACAAGAAAAGGAAAACATGTATTTCCTATAAGTGGTAACCTTTACGACATCCTGTACTGCAAACTTCGTATGACATACAAAGAATATCGGGGTATTAGCTGAGTGTGAAAAAACCCTGATGAACTCAGTGCATGAAAGGTGCACCATACCTGATTTTATTGCCTAGCTTCCTAAATTCATACGTATATATTAGGAAAGAAGAAATGACGACAGTATAATGTTAAAACAAATTAGCAGTATACCCTACAGCTTTGCTTTCTTGTAGTTGTGCTTGCAGCCTTTCCAAAAGGTTGTACAACCTTTCCCTGGAATGAATTTATGAAAAATCTATCCGGTGATAGAGATTAACCTTTTGAGTAGCTGGCTATGCTACTATTACATTTGACATGTAGGGAAACGTAATCTATTGGGAGAATTCATTGTGTTAGGACCCTGTCCTGCCATCAGCTCCATTTATTTGCTGCTAGAGATTAAGGTCCTTGGCATGGATACTTGAAGAGTAACTGGCTTTAGAAAAGTGAAAGATTGGTAAGCATAAGTCACCACAAAGGAGTTTTTACTAGAATAATCACAGGGAGATAGAACATAATATACTTTTGTGGCTGAGAATCTTAGGTACTGTGATTTTCTTGGTCAAGAATCTTTGGGATCTTTAGATTTGAGCTAGAAACTTACAAAGGTATATGGCTCAGTGGGCATTATATTCAAAAACTGGCCTGATAAAGGATGAGTTGAGGCAAACTATGACTTCTTTTGATTTAGTGAAAATGCCTTTGGAGATTAGCAGGGGAAAGTAAACTGATTCATGAACTGTGCTGGGGACATAATGGTTAAATGATAGTGTCTTGCCAATATAACTGCCCAGGTCATTGCAAACTGAGTCAGGTTTGGGGAACATGGTGTCAGAAATATAGTATGAAGATAGGAATATCTATATTCCTAGCATTTGGTTTTCAGAATGTTGTTTGCGCACCAGGAATTGGAAGAGGTAAGTCTTGTTAATTTGTCTAAGTGTCCAAAGCAGAGCTAATAATGGTTCCCCATTTGTAGTTATCAGCAAACATAGTTAGCCATAGGTCTTTACCTTGGACTAGAAAACAGAAGAATAGATGCCAAAAAGTAGAGGAACTAAGACTGAGAGTTGCAGGTCACCACTAGTGAATGGTGGTGCCAGCCTTATAGTGTGGGAACACGTTGACAGTTTTTCCAAGCATCAGGGATATATTCTGTAAAGATGTTAAGATAAAAAAATTAAAGAGAGGTTCAGAGAGGGTGCATTTTTTTCTTGTGTGGAAGTAGCGTCGTACATTATCATGCCCCAAGGATATAATGTGTGTGCATGTGTTTTGATTTTCTTTTAGATAGGGCTGACAGGGCTTGTTCAGGGATAAATTTGGCAGGGAAGAAAAATGAATTGGGGAATAGTGGGAAAATATGGTGGATAGGTGATTTTGAACTAAATGTATCTGCTAAGATGCTATTCACTTAAAAATCAGCACAGGAAGTATCACTATAAATAAACTTGGAGCATTCTGGATATTATTTATAAGATTTCTAACATAATCAAAGAAGAGTTTATGGTTTTCCAGAGTAGAGGTAGCAGCATTAAGTCTAAATTCATCCTTAGAGTTTTTAATGGTATACTTTAGATTCTTGCTACCCTGTCTCAAGGTGTTTTCATGATATACAGATGATGATGATGTTGGTATGTATGAATATTAGTGCCAATAGTCTTCTTGGAGTACCAAAGATGCTGTGTACCGTCTTTATATAAAAATATGTAAAGAAGCTTGGAAGTTATCACTCCTATGGCAGTATTTGCATTTTCAAGTTTATAGTCGATGATAATTCTCTTAGATATCTGTGGACTAACTAGTAGTCTTTTGAAAAGGTTTTTCAGTCCTGGTAAGGTAGACAGCACCATTTTGCTGGCACCTTTACTGTCACCCAAGTCTGTGTGCCAAGCTTGGAGCAAGCATGAAAGCAGGTACAATGTGAAGTTTTTGTTTGTTTGTGGTGCTATTCCTAAGGGACAACATTCAGCAGTGATTAAAGTAAATATTTGTGTATTTAATAAAGCAGGTGTTTATTTTCATTCCCTTAATGAAATATTAAACTAAAGATTCAGAATTAAGGGGAAAATAATGGATAATTATCTTACAATATATAACTATAACAGGCGTTTTTATGCTGCAGCTGTCTTTGTCCTTTTCAAATTATTTAAACAGAAAAGCTGCAAAATGTATTTTGTTATTGGATGCCAGTGGTGCATTTTAACATGTGTAACTCTCCAAACATTATTTATTTTATTTAATTTATACTTTATTGATCAGGCTAGTAGCACTAGACTAGTAACCTCTATTCAGGGAAGATTCACACTGGTATTATAGTATTTATATTACTGGGGAAATTTGGATTGGGCATCAGGGAACTTCCACTACTCTTGGTAGTTGGGGAAGAGTGTGGGTGTCACACATCCTGATTTCCTCTTCCTGTTCCAGGCACAGAGGCAGTCTGGAGGAACAGGGAGAAAACATGACTGCTGAGAGCCAAAATAATTTGGAAATTAAATGTGTTAAAAATGAATAAAAATGGTAGAATCACTGCCAGAATTTTTTTCAGGTGATGTGGGAGCAGATAAAATGTTGTTTTCTAATGGTAAGGAGATCAGGAAGGAGACTGAACTAAATGCAGTGGTGGAGATGAATTCAGAAGAAATTTTTCAGAACAATCCTATCTGAGGTGGCAGAAACATTAGAAAAATGTGTTATTTCAATTCTCCAGTTAGGAGGGTGTGGAATTTGTATTTGGTAGAGCTAATTAACCAGAGTGAGCCTGAAAGTGGAGCTGCTGTATCTTTGAGTGACATTATGAGAAAATAGAAGAGGGAGAAAAAGAGAATAAAAAGGTGCTAGAGAAGGTTGCAGAAAAAAGTCCTATGATCTAACAATGGAAGAAGAAACTATGGAGAAGACAGAGACAAAAGAATTAAAGAAAAAAAAATATGTTGTTCGGGTGAGCAGTAAAAAAGAAAAAGGACTGGACAGTTATAAGGTATGGAACAATGTTATTGCACATCTGGGAGTAAAAGCTGAAGAGGTAAGAGCTTTCATTTTAATTATCAAATAAACTTTTTGTGACTTGTTTTTTGAAACTGGTCATGCTTTGGAAAACGTGTTGAGGGTCTATGAAGAAAAGAAAGCTGACTTTCCATGGACAAAATATGTGGTGCAGGCCTTCTTCAGGCACACAAAAAAGAGGTATGATTCAGTTTACAACTGAAGCAGAAGCAAAAGGACTGAATGGATATTTGTTAACAATATGTGAATAAGTGTTGGGCACTGAAATCTGTGATGAAAGAACACTATGGACTGGAGGCTGGTAATGTAGCATAATTTTGAAAACGAAAAATGACAATGTGATACATATACCTAGTATTATTAATGCACATTTTAATAGATGTTTTGTAAGGTACAGAGGACAACTAAAGACTTGCTATTTTTAATGAAAAAGTGATAATTTAATTAATGAATATGACAAAAAAGATGTTATGTATGTGAATAGATAGGCCATACCGCAAAGAAATGTGAAGGGAAATGAAATAAATGTGGTAATACAGGATATTCATGGTTAGAATGTGAGGTACAAATATGAGAAAATGAAAATGAACATGAAAATGATGGTGAAATTATACAAGAAAAAGATATAGAAAACGTTGTACAAGAATACACAACACAACAAGGGAAAAATAGAAAGGGTATTTAAATTTAAGGGGAAGGACAAAGAGAAGGGGAAAAAAGAGACAAACAAAACAAGTGGAGAAGAGCCAGAGTGGCATATAATAAAAGGGTCTATATTAGATGAACAAAAGTTCATCTTACCGAACGCTCACATGGGCGAATATCCAGGTACTCGAAACTGCAATTGTGGGGGGCTGCACCCCGCACACCCCCGCTAAATATATATTCCAACTCTGAGATCACACTACAATGAGGAAAGGGCAAATATTCCCATGTTCACTGTACCGCACAATTGTGGTTTGGAGTTCCGCAATATTCGCTCATGTGAGCGTTCGCTAAGATGAACTTTCATTCATCTAATATAGACCCTAATAAAAGGCAAGAGAAATTCAATAGAAAAGAGAGTTAGGGAAAGAAAAAGAACATTTAAAAAATAGAATGATTAAAGAAAATAAGAAAGGTAAGAGATAAGAAAATTATTTTAGTAACTGTTCTATAAAGCTGAAAATATTAGCTTTGAATGAAAACATTATGAAGAATATTAAAAGGAGAATTAGTATTTTACAATGGTGTGCAACAGTAGATGTTCATGTAATTGTGTTAGAAGACATTAGAATATTAACAGAAGAAGAAGGGGTACAAAAAGTAAAACTCTGGAATGGTACTGTTATTTGGAATATAGGCAAAGAAACATGCTCAGGTATATGTATATTATGCCAAGAAAATATGAAAACATTAGCTACTACATTGGTAGAACTGGGTCAAATAATAGTAGTGAATTTAAGATGGAAACAGTATGTATATAGACTAATAACTTTATATACACATGTAAAAAAAAAAGAAAGAGATGCTATTTTTAAAAGTATATTTAATTATGTCTGTGTCAACATGCATATAATAATGACAGGTCAATTTAACTGTAATTTGAGAAATAAAAAAATAGTTGTGATGTTAAAATGATTACTGAAATTATGAAAAGTGGAAAATTAAAAATATGGGAAAATAGCTGGAATTATAAAATAAATGAAATTAAGACAGAAATTGATTAGTTTTTTTTTTATATTTGAAGGTCTAAAATTATTCAAAAAGGAATTGAATATACTGGATTTTCTGATCAAGAGTCAGTTTGAATAAGAATTCATGAAAATGAGGACTATATTAAACAGGAAAAGGTATAAAAAGAATGATTGAAAAAGAATTTGAATCGGGAGAAAGAAAAGACATTATAGACTTATGGCAACAACATATTGTATGAGAGATTTTTTATGAAAATTGGACAGTTTTGTGGATTCAGTTTAAAAAGAAATACAAAAAAGTGTTTTAGAATGCATAGAAAAAAAGGAAAAAAGACAAAATGGAATACTGCATATTATGTCAAACATATTTAAAGATTTAATAGAGAATAAAAATAGTTTAATGAAAAAGAAAAATAATTATATACAAGAAATCAGGATAAGGCTAATTATTATTTAAGCAAAAATATTGTTTGCAAGGAGAAAAGAAGAAGTAGCACCATACTTATGTAAGATAGTAAAGGAAGGCAAGATAATGAGAGAATTAAAAAATAAAGAAAGGAAACATTAAAAAACAAGAAGAAATATATGAAATAATTATAGAATAACCCCGGGATTCAAGAAGCTTGCGCCAGGCGCAGGAATAGCATTGGTGTTCCAACACCAAATTTAGCTGGCGAGCGATCCAGTACGAGCTGTTTTCATGTGCACTACATGCGTACATTATGCCAGCACAGCTCCTGGTTCCTGTATACTAATCACACCATTTGCAGCAGTGTAGCATGCATATGAAGGTATTTAGTGATCTAGGAAGTGGTGCAGGTGTAGCATAAGCATGCAGAAATGTAAACCGTAAAAAACAGTTTACATTACTGCAAACATAAAATCAGAGCCGTGTCAGCCAGCCAAACCCATGCTTTATAATGTTAATATATGCCAGTGGCTAAATATATAGCCATTGGCATAAAAAACATGTACAAAATGTAAAAATAAACAAAATGTTATTTTTGTTTCGCGCTACCGTGAAGTTTAAGCATAAGGCAGCAGTGCACAAACGGGATCGTAAGAAAAATAGAAAAAAAATAAAGGTGCATTCTGACACAATTCATGATTTTCCCATAATAGTCAATGGCAGGCATGTTAAACTACACCATGGTGCAAGGGTTGCTAAGGGGCTGCATCAGTGTTATGCGCGGTTTTTAGGAATTAGTAGGCAATTCTATGCAAATGAGAGGAGCAATACTGAATCACAGATTCCCCCCCAGTGGAAGGATGCACCTCACAGCATAGTGTTATAATACCGAGGTGTGACCATGAGATAAAGATCACATCAAGAGAGGGGTGTGTCACCTTTGCTGTAAGCACATTGGAGCATTGCTAACCCAGTTTGCTCGTAGCTAAGCAAAGCTGAAGGAAAGGGGTGTGTTGAACTGGCTTTAGCTTTGCTTAGCTGACAGCACACAAGGTAACCGAGTATGCATGTGAACCCGGTAAATGGGTTTGCGCGGTGTGCACCGGAGCTGAAACAGGAAGGATATAGGAAAAAAATAAGGAAATGCTGCAGCAGGGAAATTGGAGTACACATGAGTATTTAACACCTAGGAACCTACAGTGTGCCATTGAGAACAGCTAACAAGGCTGCTAGCAGCTACCTGCAGAACAGGAAAGGGGAGGGGCTGTACGGTAAAGAAAACAGTAATATGTCATAGCAGAACAAAGCAGAATTGCATTATATCAGCTACATAACACATTTTGCAATGCAAGACTGGGTAGAGAAAGTACAAAACAAGAAAGCTGGCAGGTGGATGCAAGCCTGACAATGGGAGGGGATCCAGGTTTAAAAGGGAATTAAAGGGCAACAGATTAATCAAGAGGCAAGCATAACTCCACACTACAGGCCCCACACTTGCAGTACTCACTGTAAATCCCATAATTAAGATACCTTGCAGCTGGAATTGCTCATACACAGCCAATGACATCATCAGCATCTATAACACAATATTATAAAGTATGAAAGCACCTCACACACACGTGTGTATTCCCATACACCCTGCACCATTGGTGTATACATATGGGGAAGTTTTAATATGTACATGATAGGGGCTGCCATAGCTTTGATCTGCCAGCATGTTTTGGAGACTGAAGGTGTTCAGTCCCAGGGTAACCTACCATGGGCTACATGATCTGAAGATAGTAGAGCATTACAGGGTAGACAGCAACACCCTACAGCAACTTGTGGAGCTGTGCCGGCCACGCCTCAGAGCCAGAACAAACAGAGGAGAACCCATCCCAGTGGATACGAAGGTATGTGTAAGCTTGAGAATAGTAGCCACAGGTACCTTTCAAAGGCCAACTGGGGATATCATGGGGATCTTACAGGCATCAGCATCCAGGGTACTCCAACAGTTCCTGGATGCCATGTTACCACATGCCAATGAGCACATATACTTCCACCGAACGCAGGAGGAGTTGGCCAGCAATATGCGTCTCTTCCACCGTGTGGCAGAATAATCTGAGGTACTGGGTGCAATAGACTGCATGCACATACACATCAAGTCATCACCCGGTGAGCAGGGTAGGCACTACATAAACTGCAAGGGATACCCCTCCATCAACTGCCAGGTAGTGTGTAATGCCCAGGGCATTATCATGGATTTGTGTGCTGGCAGCCCTGGAAGCTATCACAACTCCCACATCTGGCATGCCTCACAGCTGTATCAGGTATTTGCCAGGGGGAGACATCCCATATGGCCACCTGTTGGGGGATGCTGGCTATGCACTGGAACCGTGGATGATGACACCCATCAGAAATGCACACACACCCATGCAGGAATGCCATAATGAGGCACACGCACAAACCAGAATCATCATAGAGCGTGTGTTTGGGATGCTTAAATCACAGTTCCGTTGCTTGGACATATCCGGTGGAGCCTTGCAGTACTCCCCAGCCATGTGTGCCCGCATCTTCATAGTATGTGCCATGCTACGCAATATGATCCTGCGGAAACAGGTGCAGCAGGAACAGCATGGGACAAGGCCACACAGCCCCCTACCATTGCCAAGGCCTGCACAGGCACAGAGTGACTCAGAGGAGGAACAACCTGAGCCTGCCCCGGCCTTGGCAAAAAGGCAACGCATAGCACATGCACTGACACAGTAGGGACCCAGGGAATGACACCTCTCTCTGACTCGCACTTACAGTAAAAGGGATGCCAAACATGACACTACCTGTGCTTAATCATGTATAGGGAGTGTACTATGTGTATCCGACATAGGCAGCCCTACAGCACCACCCTCAATACTGGGACACCCACAAGGTAAGTGACTCACACATGCCAGTTGGGGGGGTCACATACCCAACAACAGTCACAGCCAGCAGGATAGGTGTAGACAAACACAAAGAAATGCTGTACAATGGCCTCTCAATGAGTCCTATGGGTGACCCCACCCCCAGGCCTACACAGACAGACTACAGCAGGCCAGGAATTTGGATGTAAGATGTGAAGGCTGGGAAGTCAGAAACCAATGTGTAGGTAATCAAAGGTAGGATCTGTAGTACACCCGTATGCCTCTAGCCAGCACAATAGGTATAACTACAGACTGAAATGAAGTACCTGGCATACCTGTACAGTCGTAGCAAATGTGTACAACTGTCAGGTGTGCCCCCCATTCTATGTGCACTTATAGTAACAGTCAGGTGTGCCCCCTGCTCCTGTGTAGAAATGTAGAATTAGTCAGGTGCCCCCCCGCTATGCAGAAATGTAGGAACAGTCAATGCCAGTTGACCAATGGATACCCTGTAGACACAGCATGCTACCTGTCAGTGTACAACACACAGGTTAGCACTGCAGTACAAACTACCTGGACTTGATCCACACAAGCAATACAGAAGGCCATATTGGGCATGGTCACACACTTAGAGGAATGAAGGCAATGTCAGTCAACAACATACTGAAAGATCATACTGGGCATGCTCACAAACGTAAACACATTAAGGCCATGTCTGCAAACACCAGTGGATCTGACAAATCTGGCAGTCGCAGTTCTTAGTGCAGGCACAAGTCAGTATGCACCTGCCTCTGCCTTGCACACACAGTGGATAGGAATACAGAGATATATGTAAGTACAACACACTATAATAAGCCAAAGGTAGATGGATATAGATGTGTAGAAGAGGGTGACCGTGACAAGGAGCCA
The DNA here is from genome assembly GCF_019279795.1 of Protopterus annectens. Classification (NCBI taxonomy): domain Eukaryota; kingdom Metazoa; phylum Chordata; order Ceratodontiformes; family Protopteridae; genus Protopterus; species Protopterus annectens. The sequence continues at coordinate 1,187,187,962 of NC_056728.1, forward strand.
TCTGGGCCTGTCCCACCCAGCACACAGCCAGAAGGCCTCAAACATATGAGGTGCAGATGTCACTCACTGCAGATACTAGCCACCAGTATCTGTCAGCATGACAAACTATTGTGGTGCACGTGTCATCTGTGCAACACGACTGTACAAGGAAGTGGTCATCTAGTAGCTGTATACATGTACCTGTGACATATGACCCTGTGTGTGCCCACATGTGGCATGTCAACCCCTACATGAATGGGATATGGGCCATGCACACACTGCCTTCCATGTAGCAGTATTATGACATGCCTGCTGAGGTCATCCAATGTGAAATACACCTCTGGGAGAGCTGTAGATCAGTAATCTCTATGGCGCATCTCATAACTGCGTAAGTCTGTAGTGATAAACTAGTTAGGTAGTAGTGCTAACCCCAGACTTGACAAATGTGTGAGTGTGTTTGTGTGTCTGTCCGTCTGTCTCTGACTGTGTAGAGCGAATGCTTAGTTGGCTACTCACACTCCTTACAATTCATATACTCAACATTGGCAAGGCTGCTGATGTCACTCACCTCGAAACACACCTCTGGGAAAATCATAGTCTAGTAATCCCTGTAGTGTGTCCTGTAACTGCGTACTCCTGTAGTGTGATATAGTAGATAGGTAGGTGTTCTAACCCCAGACTTGGAAATTGTGTGTGTTTGTGTGTGTCTGACTGAGTAGGGGAATGCTTTTTAGGTTGCTCACACTCCAGACAATTCACATACCCAACTTTGGTAAGGCTGCTGATGTCACTGACCTAGAAATACACCTCTGGGTAAGTCATAACCCAGTAGTCTCCGTAGCGTGTTCTGTAACTGCGCACTCCTGCAGTGTGATAAAGTAGTTAGCTAGGTGTTTTAACCCCAGACTTGGAAACTGTGTGTTTGTGTGTAAATCTGTGTGTGTGTGTGTGTGTGTGTGTGTGCGTGTGTGTGTGTGTGTGTGTGTGTGTGTCTGACTGAGTAGGGAAATGCTTTTTAGGCTACTCACACTCCGGACAATTCACCCGTGGTAGTGGTGTGTGGTAGCGTTGTCGCCTCACAGCAAGACGTTGTCCCATTCGATTCTCAGCTAGAGCATCTTCTGTGTGGAGGCATGCATGAATGGGCATGCCTTCATTGAAGGCTGTGCTTCAGGGCTGGTAACTCGGCACATAAAAATCCACTACCAAACATTAGCAGACCGGAGTTCCACTGTGGCGACCCCTAACCAGGATAAGCCAAAAGACACAACAACAACAACACTCCGGACAATTCACATACCCAACTTTGGCAAGGCGGCTGATGTCACTTACCTAGAAATACACCTCTGGGAAAATCATAGCCCAGTAATCTCCTTAGTGCATCCTATAACTGCATATGGCTGTAGTGTGATAAAGTAGTTAGGTAGGTGTTCTAACCCCAGACCTTGCAAGTGTGTGTTTGTCTGACTGAGTAGAGAGCAATGCATTTTTAAGCTGCTCACACTCCATACAGATCACATACTCAACTTTGGCAAGGCTGCTGATGTCACCCACCTAAAAATAAACCTCTGGGATGGTCATAGCTCAGTAATCTCTGTAGCGCATCCTGTAACTGCGTACTACTGTAGTGTGATTTAGAACCATGGTAGGGTTCCATCTCCACCCATGGGAGTTCTAGATATTTTGTGTGTGTTTCAATGCCTGTATAGGGAGCAATGCATTGTAGGCTAGTCACCTGCAGTACAGATAAAACTCCCTTCTTTGGTAGTCCTGCTGATGTAATTCATCATAAAATACACCTTTGGGGAAGAAGTACTCCAGTAATGTCCATGGCGCATACAATAACTGTGTAATGCTGAAGTGTAATATATTAGTTAAGTTGGGGATTCTACTCCCAGGCATGATGTGTGTGTGCTTGTAACTTGTATCCTGTGTAGAAGTGGGTGTGAGTGTGTGACACCTGTGGGCAATTTGGAGGGGGTTTTGCTTATCACTTTTATGGTGGCCTAATGTCAACCATACAGAGATAACAGATGTAAGTTAGCTGAGAGGCTGAGGTGCAAAGCCATACCCATACATGTGGCATCAAGGCCAGCCAATCACAGTTAGTAACCCTACTATTACCCAGAGCACACACTCAACCCATGTGTCATACACACACACATGCCTAGGCAGCAGCCAATATGTGGGTAGTACCCTGCATATTGGCCACTGAAAGGAGCTATGCAGTGATAACAGTGGGCTACAATGGCCATGTCACCCTGCCCATCTGTCCAATATGCACATACATGCAGACAGTGCACCTCCACCTTGTTCCCCAATGGACACCTGCACCACCTTTGGTACCTTCACATGTGACTCACAATGGACATACCATGTGTGACACCATGCCCTGTATGGACAGATGACACTGGCATCAGGGAATGCTGTTAGCATACTATCAATGTAGGTGCAGGGTAAACCTGATGCCCATTACCAGTTCCTGCCACAGGTGGCCAAGCCTGGCACATCTGATGATAATCCGTGTTGACAACATGGACCAGACACCCCAGGTACAGTTCCACATGTCACTGTACATGCATGTGGGAGGTGTGCACATCCCAGACACCACTCATGTCATGGACTAAGGAACACATACATGGTAAGTAATGCACAGCACTGGCCACACACAAGAGTCACCCAGGTGACTGGATGGGGAATGCAATACCCACCTGTATGGACAAATGCAGAAACTACAGGCCTGGCCCACAATGCAGACCATTGTCATGTGGCCTGATGCCAAGGTATACCCAACACCTACCCTTGTATAGCCTGCTGGCACAGATGACCACCACATACCCGTGCAGACATGCACCCATACATATCAGAACTGGCACCATGTGTGTTTGTGTGTGTGTTGTATGGTACATATGTCCACATCCACACTCACTACAACCCCCAGGGCATACTGAAGCATGCTGTCTGATGTCTGACACCTCCTCATACTCCTTGCCCATACGACCTCCATATGGCCCGTGGGGTGCATGTGATACCTGCACATTGATGTGGTGTGGCAGTCCCACTAGTGATGAGTTGCACTCCTGGCCCTGCCAAGTGTGTCACTGTGTGTGCATCCCTGTGTGAGTGTGCCTGTGTTGATGCTGGCACCTGTTCATGCAGACAGGCACATGTACGTCTCGTACCATATATCTACCATATCCCTGTTGAAGATGCCACTCACCATCACAAATATGTTCTGAGTGCTCCACAGCAGGTAACCTACATGGTGCATCCAATAACTGCATCACACTGTGATAGCACTACATAGTTGTTGGGGGTTTGATACCCTGTGCTGGTAGGTGTGTGACACAAACATGCTTCTGTTTTACTCACCCACCCCTCCCTGACATGTATTCACCTCTGTCTGCTTCCTCCACTCCCTCTCTGGTGGATGTGGAGACCCACACCTGCTATGCTTAGGCAGCAGCATGTGTATTTCAGGTGATGCTCATGATTAGTTGATGGTCTCTGCATGAATTGCAGCCCTCCCTTAGCAGATCGCATGTGGAACAGCTGTGGTAACATTCCTATAGCCAATTGCTTGGAAACACACTCCAATACCTAGGAACATCATGGTGGTGTTGGCCCATTTCACTCACTGTGAGCAGAACTAGACTTGTTGTTTGGCAAACAGCATCTCAGTTGAATTGGGGATTTACCTCTAACAACATACACTGTGAAAAGAGGCCAACAAACAGGAGGGGGATGTGCCTGACCTGACTACAGATTATAAGTGCTGCCATACTGCATTTGGAGTAATGTTGGTTTAACAGTGTTTTTCTGGATATGTCTGTTGTACATGTCGCAATACCTGCCATGTCAGTTCCATGTATATGAGGAATCCCTATCTGCAGGGTCATTTACAGACTGGGAAGTGTTGTGCCTTTGGTTTCATGTGTTAGCCACAGTGCATCTATCTGTGGAATGCAGAAAGTAGTGTGAGGATTGCAGTCTGTAGAAGTTGAAGGCCGTGACAGTTACTGACTCCATATCCCAAATAGTGCATATGTTGCAACAAACCCTATTAAAATGGTAAATGTATGAGGTTATCACAGCAACATGTCTATATTGGCCCTGTGTATGTGCTGTCAAACACACCTCTGTCAACTGTTGTACAGATGATGTGCATGAAGTGGTGCATATGTGCTTTACACCATAAATAGTGTCATCATCTCTGCTGACAAGACAGTGATATATCAGACTGCTACACATGTCATGTACAGTAGGGGTCATGTTACATGACGTCATGTACAGTAGGGGTCATATTACAAGACATAACCTGGACAATCTGTAGATGTTTGTACAGTACTGAGGTCTGTGTAGTGATGATGAATGTCAGCAGTGTGTGCATTGCTAATATGTACTTTAGCCTGTGTACAGACTGTGGTGGATATAATTGTTCTAGCTCCCCTTCTATGTGATGTTACATGCTGCCCCATTGTATGGTACCGTTTTGCCTTACATGTATGTATGGCCATACACACACATGCCCTATACCACAGACAGCCATCAGCCCAAACTGTGTAGCAGCCCAGTATATGTAGGGCATTCTTTGAGTGGCACATATGAGGATGTTGTCAAACAGATAGTCCATATACTGTAATGTTATGCTAGCTTACCAAGTGTGGTTGTGGCTGTGTTCACATTGGTTGTGGTTATGCACTGTCACGCAGGTGTTTCTTACCCTGTGCTGTGACATGGCTGTTGAGTCTGCTATATATGCAGGTACATGTGCATTCTCCCATAGGAAATGTAGGCCAGTGTTAAGCCAGTCTGCATGTAGCCTGCACAGTGCATTGTGACATGGCTAGCAGCATAGTGTACTTACCCAGTGAGATGTCATGTGCAAATACATGCCAGATGTACTGCTGCCAGGCCTCCCTTACAGGTCAAGTATGACAGACAGAGCAGTGGTATGCTGTACAGATGTATGTCAATATCTAGTGGGTAGTATGTGTCCATGGTACCCCTGTACCAGCATTCATTATGTGTCAGGCCACACAGAAGTGTGTGAATCCAAAACCTATGGTGGTGAATGTATACATGTCGTTATGTGTTCTACCCATCTACATGGTTGTCTACATCCATAACGTCAGGCCTTGTGCACATGTTGTGCAATAAGGGATTACGTGTAAACCTCTGGACTGTACAGGGTGTGTTCAAAGATCCACATATTACATGCTAACGGCGGTACTCTACAATGAGTTTCTTAGGATGTCTGTCACTAGGCAATGGCACACATGTTATGAGCAGATGTCACCTTCCACACACACAGCAGTCTGTGTCCCAATGACAGTAGCAATAGTCTAGTAATGTACCTGCTATACATACCTGACATCCCCTTGCACTACGACTTTGGGACTATAGGGGCTGTGGTAGGGCTACACACCAAGTCTAGGACATGTGGTGGAAATATATGTACATAGACTTATCCAGATAGCCATATACATATATATATATATATATATATATATATATATATATATATATATATATATATATGTTTACACATGTGTACTACTTCCAATTAACACTGTCATGGCAACTATCCACTATAAATCCCTACAGCATGTGGGTGTGGTCCTTTTACATATCCTGTGTGATGGACATCCTTCCTATCCACGGGCATCAGTGTTACAGACAGCAGGTAGCAATACGTCGTACAGGAGAACTTGCACACTCAGAGTGGCCACATATTTGTAGGAGCAGGAACTACACACAGACTGTGAGTAGAGTTGTATTATGCTTTGCATAGTACCGGTATTACAAAGTGTGTGTGTGTGTGTGTGTACATACTAGTGTACCGTGGAATGCAGTCTGTCTGCACAGCTCACTACTGTGGGCCTATCCTCTTGATGGACCAAGGTATGCCTATCATGTGTTGTCTGTCCACCACACAGGTCCTGTGTCAGATATTACACTGGCAGTGTGTGCGTTGCATGCTATCAGTACATGGCTACATCCATTTCTGTCTCTAACCTCAATTCCATGACTAAGGGTATGTTGCAGACTATCCTGTAACACCAGTATCTGGCTTAGTGTATGGCAACAGTGTTCCACATATGTGCCTGTGTTCCAGCCTCTGTCCTCCATCTACATACCAAGCTTTGCACATATGTGATGCTGCTGGGGGTTGTTCTGTAGTGGACTGTGAGTATATCACACTGCCAGTGCTGCCATTAGTCCACTGCTGTTGTATCCCCCACACATACAGTGGGGCTGGGGCCATATATGTGTTGGCATCACCTACACAATACATGTGTGCCCGTATGCACTCCAGAGGCCAGTGTATGTAACAGTGGTATATGGGCCTGTATTATTGGGTGTAGGTGGGGAGCACCATACATGACCTAGGCTGTTGCTAAATGTGGGGGTAGCAGGGGTGGGCTGGAACAAGGTAACTGGATGTACAGTACTGTATACTTCACCTATAGTGACATTACTTACATGAATTGGGGTACTGCAAGCCTACTGCCCCCTGCCATACAGACTGTCCTGTTTGTCGGTGTACTCATGATGGTATCAGTTATGCTTTGTTAAGTACCAGTTGCAACCCATTAGATCACAAAACATCTTTACCTCCCTCCTAGTGAGTTTGTACAGAGTGTAGATAGAGGTTGCTGAACTACACACCTGCAGTACATACTGTTGATTGTTTGGTATCCTGTGAGCCAGTCTGTCTTCACTATTGTATAATTTGAAGGGATTGGCCTGGACAGCAACAGTTGTGAACCTTTCCAGACTACTGTAGTAGTGTAACAGTTTCACAGTTGCAGTACTCTGTTTATATGGTTGTCAATATCTGAGCAGCTATATGACATGGCATATAGAACTGTTATAGTACACAATTAAAGGATTCACATGTCTGCAAACCTGTGTGTGGTGTCTTTCCTATGGTCTTTCTATGGGTATATGTTGCAGGCAACGATTGACAATTGTATGGGTGGCCCATACAGTGTCCAGTTGTTCAGGTGTTAACAGTAGGCATAGTTGCCAATCCATATTGTGTGCACCTTCTACATATGTATCTTCCTGTACATATGTATGCATGTGTATGTGTAGTCACATGTATATATATATATATATATATATATATATATATATATATATATATATATATATAGATATATATATGTATATCTGTATCTGCATATCTGTGTCTCTGCATCCTGGGGATGTTGTTGGCTTCCACATAGTACATGTCCTATGGGAGGCAGACTGTACTTGGTAGTGTATTGTAGGGTGCACATGTTTGGCTGTGGGGGATGCCTATCTGTGCAAGACGTATAGTATGAGGGGAGTCTCAACCCCAATAATGGTGCATGTGGACATGTGTATTTGTTAATCTGCCATTGCTATGTATGGCCATATATACCTATATATATATATATATATATATATATATATATATATATATATATATATATATATATATATATATATAGATATATCTGCTAACATATATATGACTATGTCCGTATATACCAACATAGATATATATCTGCGTACACATATGTAATGTGCTGTGTATATGTAGACATATATGTGCATATATATTGATATATATGCATACAGCTTTAGAAATTACTATATATATATATATATATATATATATATATATATATATATATATATATACATAGCTAGATACATTGTATCTGTTTAGATATTAATATATTTACACACACATACACCTAGATGTTGGTATACATTCTCTGTACTGTTGTATGACTGGACTGGATGATATGTTTCTGAAAACATAAATTATTTTTGTATTTGCCATGGCTAAGTGTTAAATTACTTTGGCTATAGGGTCCTGGGTTTGAGCCTAGCAGAGGCTGTTTATTTTGTTGCTAGGCAAAACAAAGATATGGAATGATTAAGGCACTTTTAAGCAGTTGTGAGTGGGTGTGCGCGGGTTTGTGCGACGGTAAGCACTGCTAACCCCTGGTTACACTTCCTTATACTCAGTTAGCATCTACTTTACTTAATCTGTGTAGGTGATGCTTGCTCCCATGCAAATGCACTTAAACACGATTACTACTGCTTGTATAGCTTACAACTAAGGGTTAAACGTATATCCAACCCAGGTAAGCCTTGATGCATAATTAATTACCCATGGTTCAAAGCTCCCCAAACACCCACCCCTACACTTCACTGATACAGCAGTCATCCATTTTCCAGTTGGAAAAATGGTATAACCACACCACTACACATTGACCACTTCCTACTCCTCTGGACCCATCCCATAGGTTGACTCACTCCAAGCATCCTCAGACATCCCAACCTTTTAGTCCACACACATTGGTGAAATGAGTTACCACTAAGACACTATTCCCAATTTTTGGGTTGTCCCACCTGGGACAAACATGTCTTTGTTTCAAGATTAGACTTAGCGGGTCAACACTGTTGCTCCTACTGGTGGTAATCTACCAGTATTTCGAAAAGCAGTGTTTTAGTCAGCCCTCTGCCCATCCTCATTGCCCTGTTCTGTGGTAGAGACAACCCCGGGTAGGCATTTTAATGCAACTGCTCTTGTCCTATCACCTGTGGGACAGTGTTATAATGGTTGCTTTTATTAATGACACATGTCTTTCTGTCCAAGTCTGGATATAACCTAAGACAAAAGCGTTACAAGGATACAGAGGTTACCAGTGTTCCTTTTGATAATGTTTTACATGCTTATTTTGTCGAACCATTCGTTCTTACTTCCATATATTTATACATATATATATATATATATATATATATATATATATATATATATATATATATAATATATATCTGTACATTTGTATCTACATACACACACATACATGTAGATATGTAAATGCATTTCCTGTAATGTGGTATGACTGTGCGGGATGCTATATTTGAGGTAACATCATATTTGTTCATGTCTGCCATGGCTTAGTGGTAAATCACATTGGCTGTGGTGTTCAGGGTCCTGTGTTCGAGCTTTCCAGGGGCAGTTTATTTTGTTGCTGGGCAGGACAAGGGTCGTTGGATACAGAGTGGATAAGGCGCTTTTAAGCAGTTGTATGCAGGTGTGCATGGGTTTGCGCGATGGTAAGTGGTGGTAACTTTTGGTTACAGTTCCTTACACTCAGTTACCTTCTTGATAGCTTAACCTGTGTAGGCAGTGCTTACCCCTGTGCAAACAGGCTGAAACCCGCTCACTGCTGCTTACAAGTGCTTACTCCCACTTACCCCCACACTAATTTCTTTAAAAGAAATGAAAAAAGGGTGATAAGAAAGTGGTGAAAAAGGGGCACAAAGAGGGAAGGACAGTAGGCAAGGTAGGGATGTGCGGAAAGTGTGTAGGGAAGGTCCATAGCTGTCCATTTCTTCTACAGCAACGGCTGTGCATATGCATTGAATTTGGAAGTACATTTGGACACTCAAACCCCTGAGAGAGGGGTGAGAACAAAAATAGTATGTTGTGATGCCAATTAGAAACATTTACATGTGTCCAGTGGACACATGTGTGAAATGGACAGCTATGTACTGGGTGTGCTTTTTTTGCGGGAAAAGATTGCCCTTTTCTTCTTTTATTTTTAGGTGAGAGTGGGATGTTGGGGAAGGAGAGTAAGCATGATTAGGGAGGATAGGTTGGGTAGGATGACAGACAAGACACACAAGACACGTACAGGAGTGGTATATGACACATGTGGGGCGAAACACCTTGGACGGGGAGGGTTGTTTGGAAGTCACAAGCCCATGAGCCCACAAATGGATACAGTGGGACTGAGGTCCCCATCCATGGGCAGTCACCACTGCACCTTCACAGCAAAGAAGGTGGCTGTGTTAGGGGCTGTGTAGGAGGGGCAGGCTCATCGTCTAGTTGTGCCACTTGGCCCTCAAGCTGGTGTAGGTGGTCTTGAATCTCCCTGTCAAGCTACCTACGCACCATGGCCCGGACCATACCATGGGTGACAGGTTCCTGTCCACTCCCGCTTCCAGGGGGGTTGAGCCCCATCCCCTGTGGTGGTTCCACCCAAGGTGGTGCAGGGCCAATGGAGGAGGAGGTCCCAGGCTGGGTCCCAGATGTGCTGGTGCCTGGTGCCATGGCCAGCTGAGGTGGAACAGGTGGGTCCGCTGGGACAGGCCTTCCCATACGAGCTATGTTGTAGCATGTTTAAGGCAGATATGGGTTAGTAATAGTCAACAGCATTCAGGATTAGTTATAACAGCATGCATAGGTATTCCCATTACCCAGGACACCATATATAAAATTGTTGCAGAGCAGGCAGAACACATGCATATATATGGGACAACAGTGGCCATTACAACAACATGCAGGTTTCATTGATGGCAGCAGGCCACCAATATGGGAGTGTTTTAACATGGCACATGCATAGAAACAGATGTGAATATTTATAAAGCAATAGGGCATATGTCCCAACAAAGGTTAGGAGTGTAAACGTACCGAATGAGTTGTGTAAATCGGTTATTTTTGCGCATATGGTAGGGGTGAGAGAGAGAGAGTTCAATTAACAACTAATAAATCCTTATAGTTTTCACAACATTCATAGTCACTGCAGTGGTCTGTCCCTTACATGTATTATTACACTACCCAATGGCCTTATATTGTACAGTGGTATGTTTGTAGATTAGTATGTACGGGACCTGTGTCTTACGTACAGGTTTGACAAGATACAAGTGTTAATGCAACATGTTTTGAGATTGCTCTCATACACTTTGGGTGAAATGCTGGGATGACAGGTTTGTTTGCATGTACATTCTTAGACTATGTACAAGTCTGACTATCAGTTATATGACATTAACATCTGCCTACATTTCTTGGAACATCACACTAATTTGTCAGGGTAGCAGGGCAAAAGATAGGTGATGTGGGCCATTTATCTGGACATATTGGGCAGATTGGAACAGTTGAGGTGTATGAATATGCATACCACTCTCTAGTTGAGCATTCTAGCAAAATCTGTACAGCTGTTAAGTGTAAATATGCATACAGCTTTCTCTCTGAACATTCTAACAAACTCTGTACAGTTGTGTGGAATGATTATGCATACAACTTACTAGCACTCCTGGGATTCAAAGCCCTGCTGTGTGTGACAAAAGCATTACAGTTACGATCACTGTACACTATGCTATCAGGCAATTGTTGTGAAGCTTTGTATTGTTTTCTGTCTAATATGACTGACCTGTTTGCACTTCCAACATTGTTGTACAGAACTTCATACACAGTTTATCTGAATGCCGCAGTGTGGATAACACTGCTTACTACAACAGTACTATTTAATAACTGCAACAGTACAACAACATACGAATGCAGAGTAAACAGAAGCAATGCAGGGGTTATACCTTTAATTGCAGCATATTACACAATTCTGTATACTGGTACAACACTTTCTGAGGCTCTTACATTTATTGGTTATGACAGTACATGCAGGCTATTTACTAACCTGCCTCACGACGCATCCTCTGCAGCCTAGCATCATAGGCTTGCTGGTTCACAGCACACTTATCAGCAGCTGTCAGAGAAATACAGTGATATTTAGCCATACCTATCCATAGTATACACAAGCTAGGCAATTATTAACTACTTGGTGGAAGTAATACTTAGTTCTGGGGCATTCTGCATTTGCCTTGCTTCCTGGATCCACTGTTCCAGGACATCCCCTCTCCGCCGCTTCAGGTCTGCATGATGGTGTCTGACCTGCTCACCAGTCTGGGGGATACCTGTGGCACTAGTGAGGTAATGGGTGAGACTGTCCCAGGCCTTAGTTTTGTACTGTGAGCCCTGATACTGGCCCTACAGTAGTCTCCTGTCATGGTGCTTTACCAGGAGCCATGCCATGAATTTGGACTCCTGGATGCTCCAGCGCTGTGCTCTAAAGCGAGTGCCTTCTCCCACTCCAGCCATTCTGCCTACAGGAGGATGCTACAACCAGTTATGAGCCGTATTCCCACCTTTTCGGTTTAAGTAGGTCTGGATCCCCGCACTTTTCCGTAATTGGCCAGTTTAGATAAGGTAAGCTATGGGCACACCTGCTTACTTCAGGTTGGCACTGTTTAAAGAGGTATACCTGTGGGCAGGATGTATTGGCTTCCCTGCACATTGCTTACACTTACTAAGTTGGGTTGTGATGAGGTTAGCATTGCTTATTGGTTATCTAGCATTATATTTGCCTTTTGGCACCGATTTATTATTCATTACAGGTTATATATGTGTCTGGTATCCATGATTCATGTGTACATACTCTGTATGGGGTCCTGGGGACTTCAAACCTTTATTACGATGACACCTCAACTCTATGTTTACTGCAGTACTCCAATTCACATATTTATGGTCTTTGGTGGGTTATAGAACATCACACTGTACATAACTTCAGTTCACATATTTGATTTAATCTTCCTGTGGTGAGGATTAGTTTGCTGATACCACCTTTTATATATATTGCTATGATGGCTTAGTGGTTAACTGCTGTGACTGTGATATACAGGGTCCTGAGTTATAGCCTTGCACAGGCTGTTTATTTTGTTGCTGGGCAGAACACGGGACATTGGCTTCAGAGTGATTAAGGCACTTTAAAGCAGTTGTGAGTGAGTGTGTGCGGGTTTTTGCAGAACTAAGCAATGCTAAATTCCGGTTACCGTTTCTTACACTCAGCTTCTACTTTGCTTAACCTGTGTAGGCAATGCACACCCCTGTGCAAACACACTTAAACATGCTTACTGGTGCTTATATATGCTTACTACTGCTTATTTATGCTTAAACCTGCTTACTAGTGCCTTTATTCATTATGACACTGACACTTTAATTAATTAAAGTAAACGTTTAATGCAGTACTCCAGTTCACATTTACATGTTATTATGTAGGTTATATAGCAAAAGGATTTTAAAATATGTTCATATACACATTCCACATAGAAAATGATATGTGCTGCCTATTCGTGATGCGGATGCTCTGACCACTACACCATTGATGTTAACTTTGGTTCTGCATGTGCTTTTCTATTTGGATGATTTTGATGTGTAAGCTACACTAAGCAAAGGGTAGTGACGCTCAAACACGCTGCGCTTTGCAGACACTTTCACTAACGAAGAGATACAACAGTAACATAGGGACACGGGGAATTTAAGTGTAATAGTTCTAGGGACAGGGGCTCAACATTCACCTATGTGCTTGTGTGTTTACACCTTTGATTTTATTTCAGTGTTCGTGGATACTCTTGTATGCTTTGCATACATTTCGGTATCCACGAACACTGACATATTGCTTACTATTCATGGCAGGCTCTAGTAGTAAGCAATGTAGGTTGTGCAATTGTGGAGGCATATTGAAGCCTCCGCAAAGCACTTTTAATATGCCCCCTGCACTCGCGCACATATCCTGTGCATGTTGAGGGTGTGGAAGCACGCCCTCATAAATATTTATATGGTGCTGCTGCACCATCTCTGAGGAGAGGGCTCAGTGCAAGGCTAAAACCGTCCTCGCGCCGAGCTTCATGAATCCCGGGGTATGTATTAAATTTACAAAGTAAAAAAGAAGTTAACATAGAACAATTTACAATGGTGAAAATTTAAATAAAGAAGATAATGATTATTTAGAAAGAAAAGTAAATATAAATGAGTTGAATGACATCTTGAAGGATATTAACATTAATTCATTGACAGGTTTGGACAGAACTGAATATAGCATGTATAAAGAAATGTATTATTTGCAAAAAATGGGTTTTATACAAGTAATGAATGAGTGGCTAGAAAAAGGAATTAAGTAAAAAGAAATGTGCATAGGTGTGATAAAATTTATATTAAAGAAATGAGATAAAGTTGAAATAAAAAAATAGAGACCAATTACTCTGAATAACACAGACTATAAAATGTCCATGAGAATAGTAACTAAAAGATTACAATGTGAAATAGAAAGACTACTTGATAAGAACTTAGTAAGTAATTGTTGATATTATTAATAAAAAAGTGGAATCAAAAATCATGATGGAGAAGTTAGTAAGGCATATGATAATATTCAGTATGCAGCATTATGGGGTATTTAACAAGCATATAATATAAATGAAAAATATTACAAGTAATTAAATCAATATATGAAAAGAATTGTGTAAGATTGAATGTAAACAGCTGGATTGGGGATAATTTGAAAATATAATGTAGTATAAAACAAGGATGCCCTACAAGCAGTATGACCTTTGTTATAATCATGAACACAGGAGTAATGGTAATTAATAAAATGTCAAGTAAGGGAGGATATTGAATGATGGAGTGAATACAGTTATCAAAAATGAATACTTGTTCTGATGATTTTGTAGTAATATCCAAAACTAAGCCTGGACTGAAAAAAATGAATTCAAAATTAAGTACGTGGTTGAAGAAAATTGGTTTAAGCATAAGTAAAGAGAAAAGTGACCACCCCCTTTCAATCTATCTCGCTGTTTTAAAAATAGTGACTCTCCACTAAATCTTAACTTTTTAGACATGTAAAACTTAAGTTACGTACTTTCACATCTAACTCTTCTAGTGCACACTGCAGTGTTTAGGATAAACCATTTTTTTTATCTTACCTTTAAGCATGTGACTAGCACTTGCTTTAAATCTGCTGGAAAGCACTAGGAAGTCAAACTGATACAAACACTAAACTCTCCTTGTTAATAAGGAGGAATTAATTGTAGGCACTAAACAGCCTATAATTGCAAAGTACTTTGCTAAGGTAAGGGAAAACAGCTCTTGTACTTTACAAAAAAAAAAAAAAGCACAAAACCAGGCATGTCCAAGGGTCAGCTTCCGGTGATTTCTCATGTCCACCTGGTGAATCTGGGCATACTGAGGGAATGCAGCAATTGCCTCAAGTACACAGACAACCCTCTCCTCCTACCAACCAACACTACAACCTGCGAGAGATGCACTTACGTAGCCAAACTGAAAGCAAAGCTCTCGCCACCCAAGATTGTGCAAGACAATCAAGAGGCAAAGGTTAACACCCACACTACACCTCAAGCAACACATAGCCCTTCTAAACCCACACCAACAACACTCATACATAGTAACACTAAACCCACATATGTGGAGGCCCTTAACAGTAACCTGCCCAAGCAACAAGGACCTCCGAAGTTGAAATGCAAACAAACACCAGTCACATAGCTCACAACACCAGTGTGCCACACAACAACAGCCCCTAAGGCAAGACAACATACCCAACACTTTAGTCATAGGTAATTCTATAGTCAGGCACACTGATGTCCCACTCAAAAGGCTGAACAAGGAGAAAATTACAGTCAGCTGCCTGTCAGATGCCAGGATCCACCACATAACACATGAACATAAGTCACTCAACAACAACTACAAATATGACTCTGTCACTGTCCATGTTGGAGTGAATGACTTGAGACGTACCTCCCTGGACTACATGAAAAGAGACATGGAAGAGCTCTCGGATCATGTGACCCAGGCAGGTATGACCCTAGCCCTGAGTAGCATCCTGCCTTCACCCAGAATGATACTACAGTATAAGGACAAAATGATTGACTTTAACAATTGGCTAAGCTTCTGGTGTCATTCAAAGGGGATCCAATATCTGTCTGCCTGGGACGACATGATCGACAGACAATGATACTTTGCCAGAGATGATCTGCACCTGTCAACCCTAGGATTCAGGTTACTGTCTAAGGCTCTTGCCACTCCTATAGTGCCTTTTTTAGGCAAAGTTCAAAGGACAAAACCACCACTGTAACAGGTACAAAAATGCAAAATCTGGACGTAATTCTATTCAATGCTAAAAGTCTAAACCTCAAAATGCACTCTCTGGAGGTACTCCTAAAAATGGAGAACATCCATATCTGTGCAGTAACTGGGACCTGGTTCAAGGCTCCAGAGAGCACCCCTGCAATACGAGACTACAACTGTTACCATACTTTTCAGCCACCAAACCAGGACCAAAACACTAAAGGTGGAGGAGTGTCCATATTCACCAAGGGTATTCACAACACCAGGCTAGTTGCCCAACCCAATGCATCTGAAATTCTCCAGGTGCAACTAACACTAGGTAAGACTGCAATCCAAATTGTAGCTTGCTACAGATCCCCCACCATGCCCCAATATTCTCACTACACCTTTCTAAACATACTGGAAAATATTAAGATACAACCAAACACCCTAATGCTGGGTGATTTCAACTACCCTGCCAATAACTGGGAAAACTACTCATGTACCAACACCTTTGCCCAATGGTTCTTGGAATTCATAAATTCCAATGCCCTGGATCAACTAATCCTTAGTCCCATAAGGGGCTCCAATATCCTAAACCTGGTCATTACCAACATGGGAAATCGATGCTCCACACATATGGTCACCCCTTCGTTGGTCAGGTCTGACCATAAGATATTCACCCTTGACATCCACATCCCACCCACCCCCCCAGTAAGGAAACCTCTGTAAAAAACTTCACCAAAGCCAACTTCATGTTACTCAACTCAGAAGTGACAAACTTCATGACACCCATGTAGACAGGAACTGAAAGTTTGACTGCTGAATCCTACACTAAGGCACTGTACAAGCACATCCACTTGTGCATGAATCATGCCATCCCCAATAGAACCAAGACGCTCGCCTCCAAAAAAAGGAATCACCAATCTGGTGGTCCCTTGCCATAAACAAACTTTACAACAAAAGGAAGAAACTGTTGCAGAAAAGAGGAAAATCCCAGGATGCAAAAAACTCCTTACCAGCCTCAATAAGAAGCTGAGATCCCTCATAAAATCCTCCAAAGCTAGTTACGGAAATAAAATTGCCAAAGATTCCAAAGACAACCACAAGGCATTCTATAGCTATGTCAAGAATCTAAATGGCAAAGCTCAGATCTGCTCTGAGCTACAACAGAATGGCATTAAATATACTGATCCCAAGGATATTGCCAATATCCTGGCAGATCAATTCAGTGAAAACTTCACTTCCCTCTCACCCCCTAAAGGGCCCATCTCAATACTGAAAGATTGCCAAATTCCGGTAATAAAAAATGCACTCTTCAAAGCTAAGAATACAGCATCCATGGGACCAGACAACATCCCAGGCTGTTTACTACATGAACTACAAAATGAACTGGCAGCTCACCTAAGTGTCATGTTTAATCATAGCTTTACCTCAGGCTTCATGCCCACTGAGTGGCGCACAGCTATAGTTATCCCACTCCACAAGGGGGATCCACCTTGGATCCCAGGAACTACCAACAAATCAGTCTGACGAGCCTGATCTGCAAGGCCATGGAATGTATTATCATGCAACTTATAAACAAAGACATTGGCAACCTTCAAATACTGGACTCCACACAGTTTGGGTTTGTGAAGGGCTGATCTTGTCTCCTGAACCTGATTGACTTTTTCGAATCAGTCTCCAGAGCCGTGGACGAGGATAAGGTGGTCCACACAGCCTATCTGGACCTCGCCAAGGCCTTCAACACCATCCCCCACTCTAGACTCATAGATAAACTTACTAAGCTGGGCATTAATCCCTACATCACTCGATGGGTTGCCAAATGGCTTACTGACAGAACCCCCACTGTAAAAATAGCTGACTCTAAATCCAGCTCCAGACAAGTGATAAGTGGAGTACCTCAGGGTTCAGTCCTGGGACCGCTCTTGTTTGGAATCTACTTCTCTGAAGTACAGGCAAACACTAAGGGACTCTGGCTAACAAAGTTCAGAAATGAATGCAAACTGGGAGCCATTACTGAATCCCCAAATGATGTGGATATTCTACAAAAGGGCTGTACAGAAACAGATGCTTGGTGCCAGAGCTCAAGCTCAATGCCAAGAAATGTATAGTTATCCCCTTTGGGAAAAAAACATGTACCCATGAATTTCCACATAGGTGACAGTACACTAAACACCAAAATTGTGATAAGAGACTTAGGGACACAGGTGGACAGTAGTCTCACCTTCGATAACCACATCACCACAACAGTCAGGAAATCCTTCTATCTGGCACACCTCATCACTAAGGGCTTTTCATCCAGAAAAAAGGAGGTCATTGTCCCACTGCACTCATCCCTCATTAGACCCATTATAGAATACAATGCCCCATTTGATATGTACCTCTTAATACATCTGCAACAACTGGAAAGACCACAGAAATATCCCACTAAAAGAATCACAGGCCTAAAGCAGATGCCCTATGCTGACCCTCTAAAAAACTACACCTATACTCTGTCACATATTGTCTATTCAGAGGTGATCTCTGCTTAACATACAAGGCCATGTCAATCCCAAAGCTGTTGAACATGCTACACTTAAAGAAATCCCAATCCCTCAGAAACACATGCTCTAGGATCTAAACCTTGTCATCACAATGAACAAAACATGCTGGAGGGATAGGTTCCTGACCCAGAGACTCCCCAGACTCTGGAACAGACTGCCAATACATATTAAGCAGAGTGCCTCTTTAGCCCTCTTCAAAAGAAACCTTGGTGATTGGATGGGAGACAGGAAATTCACCCCAGGGATCATGACAGTCACCCTGCTAGACAGGGGTCCAGGGAAGTAAATACTGTGGGAAGAAATAGCCAGGGAATTGTTATGGCTAGGCTTGTATAGGCCCTAGGGCCGATAGCCTAGTACCAACCTATGAACCTATATGTAAAGGATTTTGGTTTGAAGGTATTATAGGAGGTGTGGAATATAATGTGAATAGTATAGATATTTTAGGGATAGTATTTAGAAGTACAGAACACAGACATAATGGGACAAAATTATTAAAAAAAATCAAAGATATGATTACATTCTGGATGACATATAGGTTTTCATACAAGAAGAAAGCACATTTAATAAACACCATAATAATAAGTAAAATTGCTTATATAGCAAATGCTTACATGATGCCAATGGAATATGTAAAAGAAATTCTGCAGATAATTTTTTCATTCATTTAGGGGGTCAAGATTAAACCTGGTTAAGAGGAGAATTTTGTATATGAAGGATAAACAGGGGGGATTGGGGCTGATTAATCCAATTGTACATGCAACCTCTTTAAGTATGTATTGTAAATTTAGAGAAATTGGGAAAGAATGGAAATGAAAAAAAAACAAAGAATTAAAAGTGTTTTTAATGAAGAAATGAAAGAATTGTACAGCAAAACTGTATTCTAGAAATTAAGAAAGAATGTGATTGAAAAGAATAGAAAAGACTGGTAATGTTAACATTTGGAGATCCTTTTATTTGGTGGATCCATGAAACGATCTAAAAATAGATAAGAGGAAAGCAATAATGATGAGGTACAGACATTAAAAAATAAAAATAAAAATGCAATGAATTTCTGTGGAGGTTGTCCCTAGGAAAATTAGCAGTGGGGATGAATATGCCATATAAGACAAAACAGGATAGAATATGTAATAAATGTAAAGAATTGGAAACTATGGAACATGTTTTTTTTTTTAATGTGAGAGAATTCAAAAACTGTGGAAAGAAGTATGTAAACATGACTTGATTAAAACTTATTTAAATTTTGAAATTAAACATTGACATAATAGAGCATGGGTTTTATGAGACTAGGTATTAGAATGAAGCAAAGAAAATGGACAGAATCATATTATATGTAATATGGGTCATATGGAATGAAAGACTTAAAGAAATCAAATACAATGAAAAATGGACCTTAACAAAAATACAGGAAAAAATAGAAAAAGAATGGGGGGAATTCTTAAAATGGGAATACTAATGTATTGATTGATGTTAAAATATGCAAATATTGTAACTATGTAAATATGTAAAAAAATGTGAATTTTATATAAGTATACAAATAAAAATAACTACTCATCATTGTTGGAAGTGGGACACATTTTGGAAGAGCACTTCCTGTTTACATTCCATTCTAATGAAACAGTGAGGTTGATGGAGGAAGAAGGAGGTGGTCTGGTGAAAGAAATGAAGGAGAAAGCAAATATTGAGACTGAAGATTCTGAGGAAATATTTTAAAGAAACCTATTTGATGGAGATGAGTCAGCAACTGATGGATGTATAACTACAGTCTTCTAGTTGGGAGGGTTTCAGGATGATTTATTTAAACAAATGGTGGTGCAGAAAATGAAGGAGGTGTTTTCTGAGGGGAACATTATGGAGAAAATACAAAAAGATGATGCAGAGGCAATCCTGAAGAAAAGTGGTAAGATGGAAAAGAAAACATGCAGAGAAAGTAAAAGGCAACTAAAGTGGAATAGGAGAAAAGAATGCAAAAGAAAATGAAAAAAAGAAGCATGTGGCAAGGATTCAAAGTAAATAAGACAATGAAATGGACAGGTATTAAGGGGTTTATATTATATTCTCGAAAGCTGACAATATCAAGGCTAATATCGTCGACATGAGAATAGCGAAAGTGCACAACATCGAATGTGTGGTCTCAGAGTTGGTATATTTAAGTATAGGGGTGTGTGGAGGGCACAGGGGGGCTTGCCCCCCTGCTTAAACCCATTAGAGTATTTTTATGTTTTTTGTTGTTTTTATAAGTTCGATGTTTGAAGACATTGACCATATGGTGTCAACCATATGGTGTTTGATGTTGTCAACTGTCGACCTTATAATATTGACCTATATGAAGTGTGGGACAATTTAATAGTTCTTTTAGGAGTAAAACCACATGAGGTATGAGTATTTAAAACAGTTAACAGAAAAGAGAATAAAGAGTTGGAAAAGGAGATTTCTTTAAATGAGCTAGATAAAGTATTAGGACAAGTAAATATAGATTTGGCTGCAGGAGCAGATGGAATAGTGTATGAAATGTATAAAAACTTTAAGGGATTGGGAAAAAATATATTTTTTTTAAATTTGAATGAATTGCTTAATGAAGGTTTTAAGCATAAAAGGTTATGTAGTGGAATACTTAAATTCATATTGAGGAAGGAAGATAGAAGATAATTGAAAAAAATTAAATACCAATGGTATTGAAAAATAATGATTATAAGACCTTTTTGAAAATAATACAAAATAGATTTGAAACTAAAATGGAAAATATTATGGAAGATAGCATATATATTATAAAGGGGAAAGGTTGTTAAGAATTAATGATATATATATATATATATATATATATATATATATATATATATATATATAGAACTTGTGGATGATATTATGAACAGAAACGAAGGAGCAAAAATCATGATAGGAGACCTTAATAAGGCATTTGACACAAATGGACATGAAATGTTATGTGTAATAATGAAATAATATAATATAAGTGAGAAAGTTAGAAACTTGTGTATGTCAGTATATTGTAATAATAATGTAAAAGTACTTGTAAATGTCTCTTTAAGCCAAGACGTATATTTAGAGTGCTGTAAGATAGGGATGTCCAATGTGTTGTATACTTTTTGCATTAGTTATGAATGTGATGGTATGTGAAATAAATGTAATAATGAAGGAGGTAGGGCATATAACACCTGAAGGATTAATAATTTAATTTCTGTTAACATTTGGAGATGACATTAAAATAATCACAACAAAAAAACAAAATTTGTATAAAAGAAGTAATAATTTGGGCAAATGAGTATCTAGAGATGATAAGGATGGCATCAAATAAAGAAAAAGGTAAAGGCTTAGGTGAAGTAGTAAAGATTAGTGGTATATATTTTACAATGAATGCAATTTCTGTATTAGATATAACATTTGGTAATAAAGTTGTAAGTAGAATTCAGTGAGAAAAATAATAGAAAAAATAAAACAAACAAGTCTTTTCTGGAGAATTCTAGGGTTAAATATCAGCTCAGATACCTTTTTGTTGGGAGACTTTAATTATCCAGACATTGACTGGCACATTCACTCCTCTAAAAAATGCATATGCTCATTATTTGCTGCACCTTACTAATAGTGCATTGGAGCAAATTGTAAAACTACCTTCAAGTGTATCTAATATTCTTTAACTTGCCCTTACCTTCAAGAGTATCTAATATTCTTTAACTTGCCCTTACCAACCTGTCCCTTGACTGCCCCCATCTCTTCAATTGTCCTCTTTAAATCTGACCAGAAATCAGTCATCTTCTCTGTCAAGCCTGGTGGTATCACTTCCATCACCAAATGAAACCATCTTTAAGGAGTTTTTCAGGGCAAACATACTTTAACTTGTAAAAAAAAAAAAAAAAAACTAGGCTAAACTCCCCCACAAATAAATTCAACTACCTATACACAGTGTCTGCCTGATGCCTGTAGAATGGCCACTGAGTCTCTCCTGTGCCAGAATGGCCAGTCTATGGAGCTGGATAATTATAATCTCATCAGTTAAATAGCTTTATATGCAAATCTATGGAACATATCAAAGCAAATGTCATTTCTGCAGCAGACACAGGCAAGTAAACCAATACAGACCACAATCTTTTTTTTTTTTTTTTTTTTTTGTTATGGGAGGGTCTTATCTCTTAAGCATAGTAAAATTCATTGAAAAGGTTGCTGAGGTTGGGAACAGTGGTCACTCAGTGCAACACTGCTTTACTCGATATGGCCAAGACTTTTGCCACTAACTCCCATGTTGATTTTATTGAAAAATTAGACAAATGTGATGTAATCTCCTTCATTGTCTGTTGGACTGCAAATTGGATATCCAACAAATCCAAAGCTGTGAAAGTTGCTGGTACTTAAAATAAGCATAAAATCATAACTACCATGGTACCACATGGATTAGTGCTGGGCCCTCTTCAGTTTGACATTTGTTTTGCAGGTATCCAAACTAATATACTGGACAGGTTGGTGAGGTGTTATGATAACAGCAAGCATGGCACTATTATCAGCCTAACTACTAACACTAAACATCTACAGCACGTTTACAATATGAACATGTCTGGTGTACCAAAAAAAAAAAAAAGAAGTCTCCAGTTAAATAAAAAAAGTGCAGCATAGTTATGTTCACCAAATAAGTGTCACCTGCCTCACACATTCCAAATGCTACTCATCTTCATACAGCAAAAGTCATAGGATACCTGAGTAGTAATGTGAGCAAGTCTCCCCTTCACTCTCTCTCACTTGATGGGTTTAGTATGATTCATCTTGCATCATTTTAGTCAACACATGATTAGCTGAAACTAAAATGTCTATGTATTAAGGTGTTAGCCTCCTGCACGCGCGGTTGCACAAACTCAGAAATAACATTGAAAAACAAAAGTAATGCTTGCTGACTCCCTCTTTTCTATCTCCTGCAAACCAGCAGCCTCACTCAGTGTACAGCACTGAGAGCTGATGCAGTCGCACATTGACTACAAGAAACTGTGTGCCTTTCCTTGACTGACATTCCAGAACTTAAGGTTACAGAAGGCAGTATTGCATAGGTTTATCTACAGTAGTTTTGTTGCTATTCCTGCAGATATTGCATCTTATTTCAGGAATATTTTGTTTTCAAATTTCAGTTGGGCTAAAGTTTTCTCTGAAAAGTAGGACAGATAATTATTTCAAAAGAGGTCATATCATGCTATTCTGGTAAAGAACTACTGCACCAGGCACTTATCCTCCAAATTATGAGGGAATGATAAAATCAGTCCAAAATCAGCATACTCTAGGGTTTTATGAACTGAGAAGTAAACCATCTTTCTGAGACCTGAGATTGTTTTAAAATGGAAAAGAGGAATGAAATCCCTTATAATTAAGTTGGAATAGGAACATTGCCTCTTCATGGAGGTGAGGGAAGGTATAGTCTACCAGCTGAAACACTTAGATTCAAAAGCTCTGTCTGATTGTAAGTTTCTGTCAAACAGACTTTGATGCAATATTATTTATAAACACTTCCCCTTTCTAAATAACAAAACCACTGATTTATAGAACATGTGTTTATTGAACATATCTCTATTCTTCGGGATTTACATTGTGTCTATCTTTCCATGCTTACATTATTCCATTTGACAATCCATGACTTTGTCCATCAACATTTCCAATTTGTAGGCTGGGATTCTTAGTGGGATTGCCCAATGTGCAAGACAAAATAGTGCAGGCACTTGCAATGTGCAGAATGTGGGAGACACTAGTTGCACAAAAGTGTAGTAGCTGAAATCACACACTATACAGCAAATATTATTGAGAACATCATAGTGTATCAATGAAAAACACCACAAAATTTAGGAAATATGCAAAGGCAGGGGATGGCAGAGTGATATATATATATATATATATATATATATATATATATATATATATATATATATATATACATACACACACACACACACACACACATATATATATAAATAGACCAATACATATATAGATAGATATTTATAGATATGTATATGGATCCCTATCAGTTGACTGAGTTTACAAAAGCTTGAAATTCATATGGTTGAGACCATATGACTGAGTTTTTGAAAATTTGAAACTTTTGAATGGAGATCGCAGCACAACGAGGATCAGGAAATAATGTAAAAAAAGTAGATTTTTGTGTTTGATTTTATTTTATTTATTTATTTATTTATTTATTCTTGTGAAGTTTCAGAAACTTTAGCAAATAGTCTTGCCCATATGAACTTCAAGTTTTTAAAAACTCAATCATCTGACATAGATTCATATATCTATATCTGTACACACACACACACATATATATATATATATATATATATATATATATATATATATATATGTGATAATGACATCGCCACAGTAGTCAGGAAATCCTTCTGCACGGCACACCTCATCAAAAAAGGTTTCTCATCCAGAATAAAGGAGGTCATTGTTCCCTTCTACTCATCACTCATTAGACCCATTATAGAGTACAATGCCCCTTTTGGTATGTACCTCACAAGACATCTACGACAACTGGAAAGGCCACAGAAATACCTCACAAAGAGGATTACCAGCCTCAAACAGATGCCCTACACAGACCATCTCAAAAAACTCTAGCTTTACTCTGTCGCATATCGCCTACTCAGAGGTGATCTCTGCCTAACATACAAAGCTATGTCAAACCCAGAGCTGTTGGACATGCTCCACTTAAAGAAATCCCAATCCCTCCAAGCTACATGCTCTAGAGACCTAAACCTTGTCACCACAATAAACAGAACATGCCAGAGGGATAGATTCCTGTCCCAGAGACTTCCCATACTCTGGAATAAACTACCTATCTATATCAAACAAAGCTCCTCATTAGCACTCTTCAAGAAAAATCTTGATGATTGGATGAAAAATAGGAAATTCACCCCATGGAACACCTCTGTGGCTTTGTCGACAGTGGCACAGGAAAATAATTTTCTTGGGTGGCAAAAGCCAGGGTACCTTTTTGGCTGGGCTTGTACAGGCCCCAGGGCTGATAGCCTAGTACCTACCTATGAACCTAAGAACATATATATATATATATATATATATATATATATATATATATATATATATATATATATATATATATATATATATATATATATATATATATATATATATGTGTGGTTCTACCTCTACCTAATGACACCACACCACACAACACACCACATCACACACCACATCCATGATTCGACAGTCCACGACAGTCGAAACCAACCACACACCAGCGATATAACCCTAATAACGGAACAAAACACCAAAACAAAACACAAAAACAAAAACACATCCACAGCACACAACACAACACACACAACACAACACACACAAAAACACCAAAATCCCCCACTTCCTAAACTCCTTCCCTACAGTCTTCCGCCCCTCACTACACGCACACTTACCTACCCGCCCCTAACCCCTAACAACTCCAACCCGCCCCTATCGCTCCCTACCCTAACTCCTTAACCCCCCCCCTATGGCTCTAACCCTAACTCACTTAACCCACCCCTATCCCCTACCCTTAACCTCTTAAGCCCCACCTAACCCCCCTAATCCTACTAACCAAACCAACCTACTAACCCACCCACTACCCCCTCCACCTTTCTTAACCCTGCCCCCCCACTACCGTACCACCTCACCCACACAGCCTTTCCCTGCTCCTAACGTCTGGCTTTCCGGTGTTGTCATCCAGCCACCGTCGGTGGTCTTCTTCTTCTTCTTCGATCTTCTGGAGCTGTCGGATTGTCGGTCTCTCTCTTGTCGACGAAGTCAGGTAGAACCGTATAGATATATAATATATGGTTCCACTTCATATCATCGTCGAATTACCATTTAATTGAATTGCAAATCATCAAGACCAAATTGTCGAAAACTCAAATCGCCGAAAACTCATAACATCAAATCTCAAATCACTGAAAACTATAAAGCAGCTAGAAATAACATCCCAGACACTGTTTACTACATTTATGCAGGGGGGCAAGCCCCCCTGCACCCCCCATGTGGGGGGCTCCATCCCCCCCCCCGTAAATTAAATATACCAACTACAAGGTCGCACTACAGTGGGGTAGGTAATTACCTATTTCCCCCACTGTAGTGCGACCTTGGAGTTGGTATATTTAATGTACAAGGGTGTGGGGGGTGCAGGGGGGCTTGCTCCCCTGCATAAACATAATAAAAACTCTGTGGGATGTTATTTCTAGCTGCTTTATAGTTTTCAATGATTTGAGATTCAATGTTATGAGTTTTTGACGATTTGAGTTTTCGACGATTTGGTCTCGATGATTTGCAATTCGATGAAATGATAATTCGATGATATGAAGTGGAGCCATATATATATATATATATATATATATATATATATATATATGTAAATGTATAGAATGACATGATTTCTTGATTTATTCAGTCCATTGCACATGCTAGTTTGAACTTGAGTATGTATATCTATAGGAATGGCAACTACTCTATGAATTGCCAGTTATTCCTTAATGACAGACCATGCACCATCCATGCAGTTTGAAATGATTCACATGTTGTGGCACATGTCCGACATATACCAATGGTTTTGTGAGAACATTTCCCACATAATTACCTCATTGGTAGCTGCACACACACACACATACACACACACACACACACACACACACACACACACACACACACACACACACACACACACACACACACACACTAGCACAATCATTCTCCTGGCTAGTGAAATTCTCCATGTATTGACTTCTGTAAGTTGCTATATTCATACATGTACATTTTCAGGCAAAATATGTAATTTAGTAGGTGCTACACATATGCATGTTACTCTCCATGACTTCACCCAAATGTCTCCATCTGAATATCACCTGTTGTTCTCATGTTGCAGTGCCTTCTTATCATTTGTATAATGTTGTAAACCTGCAGGCATGTAGCCATGGTAGCCACCATGCTATGTGCCTGAGCATCTAATGCACTATCCTATTGCCACTGCATTAACCCATTAGCATGCACAAGTATGCAATGTTACATGTGTGGGCATCTGGTTGCTTTGTTACTTACATGCCTTCACATGTGTGTATTTGCTGAATAATGTCCACATGTGCAGTATCTGAGGTTGACAGTAGTGGTGCAAAGTCTATGCCTGTGCCACTTACCAGTACATGCCCCACGAATGCCACTTTCCCTTTGTAGCACTAGCTCATAGACTACTGCATTTTCATTTCGTCCCTCTAGATGTAATCTCTATGATCTAGTCTTATATCTATAGGAATTGATGGGAACTTCTTGGTTATAACCATTTAGCACTGCAGGAGAAGATCTATTCCTTTGTGACAGATTTTTGTGACCTGAAGGATATTTTCATCATCTTTTGTTCCTCCCCTTATACTGTCTAATACTATTTATTTTGGAGTAACATATTACTTATGGCCACTTATTAAAAGGGAAGACAGATATGATAGTATCACTTTGGACTCCTCCCTTAGCCTGACCCTTCCCATTGTTTCTTTTTCCTTTTAGACCTGCCTCCACAGACTTAAATTTACCGCTCACATTTCATCTCAAGATTTATGGACAAAGCAAAAAAATAATTAAGGAGAAGGCACAAAATTAGGGACATTTTAAATGCTAGCATTGTTTACTTAGAACTTCTCAAAATAATTTTCAGTTTAAGCACAGATGGAGTAACGTTTTGAGAAAAAGTGAGGGTTGCCGCCCTCCCCCAAATCTGGACAGCTGAAAATCTTCCACCATGTTAAAGCGAACATAACACATGCACTTGTAAGCAGTACAGAAAGGGTTGCCAACAGTAGCAGATTTTTCATAGGTTCCATTTTAATGTGTGTGTCTTAGAATACAACCGGTATTTGCAATGCAGGCACATTTGTCCAAACTCCATTATTGGGTGTTGAGGCTATAACAGCACAACCCTGGGGAGTTTCCTCTGGTTAAGTGCAGCTTGGGTGTTGCACACTGTCAGTTTGATGTAGCAGCAGAAGAAATGAGTGCTTTGCTTATGTCCTATTCTGAGTTAGCTGCTTGCCCATAACCTGTTGTTATAGAGGGATGCTCTTTGATTATCTGTATAGTGGAGCCTGTGATTCCTAATGGTTATGTGTTTAATATTAAAGTGTTTCCTAACACAATGGTCTTGCAGAGATAGAACTATGGCTCAGGTCATTATTTAGGTTAGACAGCCTTAAAAAAATCGAGGCTTTGTATTGTTTTGGGTGATGTCATCCTGGTAGTGGTCAGTTGACTGCCTTTTGATGTCTGGGTGGTTAAGGTAGTTATTTATCTCAGAATTCCTAAGGTGCTGACTTGGTATGGTGTGGCCAATGTTTGCTGACTTCATTGAAGGTATTGTGTTCAGTGAGAGGTTCCTTACTCAAATGACCTTGATTATTCAGTGCTTATACATTGATGCTGTAATTTATTAGTGTTTTTCTGCTTCTTAGGGTGGGTTATAGGGGAATCCTCTAGGGTGGATGTTGAATAATTGTGGCAGTCACTTGGGCTTCTTGGTATGTGTTTGGGATTGGGGAAAATCAAGCCGTTGGAGTGTAAATACATTATTTAGGGTTTTGTGTTTCACTTTCCTTTGGGGTGAGAGTGACCTATGACTTTTCCTTTGTCTTGCTCACTAAGGTGGTACCTAATGAACTGGGGTGCCACCAAGGGAATTTGAGGTATTACTCATAGGCTGGGCATCCCAGTGTCAGACCATTAAGAAGGGTGCTGCACTTGTTCATTTATTTTGAAAAAAAAATGAAATAGAAAGAAGAAAAAGAACAGAGAATGAGAGAAGTTGGAGGAGTTGTCATTGATCTACACCTCTGCCTTCTGTTGGCAGAGCTTGGTTATTGCTAGATTTGTTTCTAAGCGGCTACATGCTAGTTGTGTTGCAGGGTGGCAGTAGTTAGTGACTGGCTGCAGGAATGAGGGCAGGTTTTTAGCAGCTTCTCAGAGCACAGCTTGGTGAAGATTATCTTCAGTGGTTCACATCACCATAACTCTCATCTCTCTTGGAAACAAGCAAGAATAGCATCTTTTTGTACACATAAAAAGCTTTTAAGCCCTACTGTTAATAAAAAAAATAAAGAAATAGTATTTGCAACTATGTACTTTTTTTTACATTGAAAGGCTGCCATTTCTAAGTAACTAAGAGAGGTAATTTATTCATTATGCTTCAAGAATAATGTCAACACACCGTGCATAGTAGGATTTATTTCTTATTTTAATACCTACTTGTGATGTCTTTCAGACATTCATATTTTCATTGAATGGGTATATTTGCCTCATCTTTTGGTCAGCTGCTCATAAAATTATGATTTTCAGCAAATCATTGAGGACTAAAGCTAGACTACGTATTCTTCAGAATGAGTACTTAGGCATGTTCCTTGTTGATGCAATGGTGGTTTATTTGATTTCTGTTTCAGAAGGACCAGCAGGCCTTGATTCCCAGAGATAGCAAATTACTTTTTAATTGCTTTTACGGGCAATCCTAGCAATTTCCAAGTTTTATGAGGGATACTTGAAGTTTGTCTCATATTTTGGGAGCCACCATTGGTTGAGGTATGTATAATTTTACTTTGCCAGTTCAAGTATTATAAGGATTAATGTTTTTCAGCAAGCAGGAATTATACATTACTTGCCAAAAAGGAGATAATGCCTGGTCATGTAGTCCTGGAGGCATGATTCTCAGATCAGGCTTTGTGTTAGATGACATTTATGACTTGGGGTGTTTATTGATTGCATGTTGGTTTACATGCAATGTGCATGGCAGGATACACTGTTTCATTAATTTCATACTTGGATACAAATATAAATATCTAAGCACAATATTTATTGGCATCTGAGCTTCACAGCCCTACATCCAAGGCAAACATACCATTAGACTCATATATTTCATATATATAGTAATAAAATAATATAAGTGATAAATACATTGAGACATGTTTGGTTATTTGGTACATAGGTGAGGGTACATTGTGTTCCTTTTTGCTTCAGCTAGCTGCTCTAAGTATAGTTTCCGCTATGTCAGTTCTTCTAGGTCTTTTTTACACGGTGGCTAATCCTTTGTCTCTACAAGAACATAATAGCTCTGGAGAGCATTACAGCTGGTGGACAGAGTTAACAGCTAAGGTCAACGCCTGTTTGAAGAATTCTGAGTTGGAAGACCTAAACATTACAAAACCACTCCTCAGAATCAACAGAAGAGGTGAAATCAGCAGGTCACTAAAGCAGTAGATGCAACAAAAGCATCGGCTTCCAAGAAGGCAAGACATAAGGAAAGACCCAGTTGATCCACACAAATTCAAACTGCTCTCTACAGCCCTTTCAGGTAATGAGCTTTATCTAAATCATCCATGTCAGGGTGAAAAACAGAGTTAGACAGTAAATGAATATTTGGAGAGAGATATTGAGGCACTCAATCAAGAGGGAAGGTCTAGATTTTTTTTTAGATGGTTATTGATAACAACTTGCCTGCAATGGTGATGGCCCATGCAGAGAATGAGGAAAGTAGTACAGAGAGTGATCATTCAAGTGCCTTAGCATTCTCTCACTTGCCTTTCCCTAGCATGCAAGGTGGTGAAGTTGGCATGTGTCCTGTTAGTGAATCTGGCTAGGTTCAGAGTTTACTGGATTGTCTCAATGAGTGGCCTCACTCAGCAGAGCCTGACAATCACATCTTAAATATCCTTTTCAGAAAAAAGAGAACATTTACTGAAGGGAATAAGTCAACATCTTCTGTCTATTGATGTGGATGGGTTCCAGCTTATTTTGAAAGCAGAGGCACAGGGACCAAGGACTTGATTTCACCTATTGTAGCTTTGAGTACAAGACAGTCTAATTAGTGTAGAGTTAAATCTTGGGTTAATTGGGTTATGGATTTTGTGTTTTGCATGGTCATAGCCATTGAGAAGGATCTCTATTATGCACTGATGCTATTCATTTATTTGCAATTCCGACATGAAGACCATCACATGAGAGACAGTGTGTCATGGCTTTGGAATAACCAGAAATTCTTTAAGTTGAAAGCAGTCAATAAGTCCATAAGGTAGGAAGAGTGGCATGCTGATAACTGGACAGGAGTTATGATTGACAGACCTTGGGTTTCTTCCTAGAGGGGAGAGGAACAGCTTGGATGCAAACCCAAACCTTGTTGGAATTTCAGTATTGGAAAACATGCATGGCCATCATGTGGAGTTGTTCACCTTTCTTCACACTGTGGTGAGGGTCACTTATCTGTCACATACTGGTCCATGGATAGATCCAAAGGATGCAGGTATGGTAATAAACCAAAAATCAAGCCATGGAATTATTTTGCAATCCATCACCTTTTCAATCCTGATGTGGTCAAACTCCTATTGTGCTTTCCATATAACATTCATGAAATCACTCCAACGTCAAGTGTGATGATTTTGCTTCTTTAAAGAAAGACAACCCTCAACCAGCAAGTTACTAAAGAGCAGCTAGAGTGATTCATATCAGAGACCCTTTGTACAAATCTAAGGGCAGTTCAAGACAAAAAAGGGGTGGTGATGGAGCTTTTGGGTAGAGACATATGTGAAGGTATAACTGTGGCCCCTTTCAGTCTCTATGCCTTTGAATTGTTTAAAAATTCTCCATTAGGATTCATTCAAAAGAGGAGAGAGGGCAAACGTCACTTCATTCATTCCATCAAGGGTCATCTATGAAAGAATGCAACATAGACTGATGTTAAGGCATAGTACTCTTCACTAGATGCAGTGATACAGATGACCTGGCATTTTAAGTTCCTATGTTTTGCTAAACATGATATTAACTTGGCCTTTCACTTACTTTGGGTTCACAAATAAAATTGGTCTTTACTCAGCATACCGATTGAAGGTTGTTTTTATTTTGGTATGGCCAAGCCTATGAGTTGCACTGTGACATGTGCTACCTTAGAAATGCTTAGCACAGCATTTCAGTGGTGTTGGCAGCAAAGAGATTCCTGGTAGTGGGCACTACAATATTATGATGACTTTTTTTTTGATAGTGAGGGAGGATGAGTTTGTTACATAGGAAGGTTTGGATAGGCTTGTAGAGCTGTTTCATCAACTGGGTTTCTATTGGTACAGGAAAAAATGGAAAGACAAGTAAATTCTTTATTTTTACTGGGTCTGGAAATGGATGTGGTATCTACAATCGGACTGCCATAGGCCAAACTGGACCATTTGAGATATGCTCTTAGGGTCTTTCTGTCAGCTAAAAAGTCAGAATTAGAGCAGTAACAAACCTTCTGGGCCTTCTTAGTTGCACAGGTGCATGGCAATGGCTCTGGAGAAAGCTTTCATTAGATCTCTGACTAACTTGCTGTGTGAAGGATGCCAGGGACACCAGAATAACAAGATGTGTGAAAGGAAATCTTTGCTTGTGGTCTATTTTATTGATTAAGTTTAAAGGTATGTCTGTTTTTGCAAGAAGGCTGCATTATAAGTAATGCTTTGCAGATGTTTATGGGCAAAGCATGGGAGCCTATCTTATGGGGCAGTGGTTTTATGTCCCTTAGCCATCTTCTCAGTCCCTAGAGAAACAAAATGGCACAACCTCTTTGAAACTCATGCTCACTTGGGTGGTGACTGGTCAGGCAGGATGAATTGTGCAACAAGAATGCCTTGTTTCATTCAGACAACCAGTCTCTGGTACAATGTTTGATTAAAAAATCATCCAGATATATTTTTGTACAGACCTGCATGAATTTACTGGTCCCTCACAGCTTATAAAACCACAATTTATGTTTTCTGCTGAACATTTCAGATTATCTAATGTCCTTGCTCATAGTCTTTCTTATTTGCAGGCCTCCAGATTTTGGCACTTGGTTCCAGAACCGCAAGACTTGCCCACTCATACTCAAGAGGATATGGAGATGATTAGTGATGAGTGGCTGATCTGCTTTGGTGGAATTCTTGGGTCAAAAGAGCATATGATTCAGCTCTTTGGACATTTTTTTCTGGATGAGTTTTCATCAAGTAAAAATACTTTAGTTGATACCTCTGATATTGCATTATGTAATCTGCTGTTGGGCTAAGAAAGAGGTACCTAGAATGGCTTCCTATCAGTAACCTGACACTCAGGTGTTCAAATCTACCAATACCAGAAACCGTTTCATGAAAAGTTGGAACACAGAATACCAGCATACCCAAAACATATTCCTTTAAAGCAAAAACTCCCTACCACTCTGGACCCAGGAAAAAGCTTTACCATGGCTACAGAAGAGGTGCAAGTCTGGATGGTCAGTAATGTCAGATTTCGACATTCTGACATTTGAAATGTATGAATCATACATGTAATTTGACTGTATGTTTGATGGTTTAAACCACCCAGAACTGTCTGATTGCATTTATTAGCTGTTCTGGTCTACAGGACTTTATTAAAAACTGTCTGACTGTCAGATTTCTGAGGAGATGGGATAGATTAAGGAGAGTGGCTGCTGAAGCTTTGTAGCCAATTGTGAAAAATATTTTGCAAACTATTTTGGGGGATGTCCACTTAGTATCAGGCAATTATTATGCAAAGCCCGGACAACTCCATTATTCATCTGATTATATGTGAGAGCTGTTTGCACTGATAAAATTCTAGGTTCCATAAAATTAAGTCATGTATCTTTATTGAATGATTCTGTCTTAGTTTAGGCTGCTTGGTTGAAAGGTGACTAGACTGATGTAAGTCAGCAGGTGATCCTGGACAAAACCTAATCCCCATTAATATGCCCTTTGTTTTGGATTAACACTCTTAGGCTGCTTTCTTATTCTGTTGCAGATAACAATATGGTCTTTCCAAATGGGCCATCTTGGTATCCAAAGACAAAGATGCTTGCTTACTAAAAGCTGTAGTCATCCTAGGCCTCTCGAGCAGTGAATTCTAATCCCATTCCTTTTGCATGTAATGAACTTCAGACATATCTATAGATAGAGATGGTCTCTAGATGCAATACAAATGACAGTAAGATGGTCTTCCAAAGACCCTTTAAGTTGTACTAAATAATTCACTACTTTAATTTGTGTGTTGGTGGTTGTTGCTGTCACACCATCTGATTCTTGCAGTTTTAATTACAGGTTGCCAGTGGGTTTGATATTGGGTCATTCATTTAATTGGGGAGAACCTGACAGAGTGAAGTTCAAGGTTGATGCTCACAATTAGACTAGAGTTATGAACTTGAGATGGTATCTGGGAAGAATTTGGTAGTATGCCCGGGGCCAAATGTTATAACTGGTACAGTAACTCTTATCTGAATTAGGTCAGCCAAAGGTAATTATAATCCATCTAGGGGTCAAGGGCATATGTAGGGTTCCACAGTGAATGTTTTTGTCCAAGAACTTGAGAGATCTTGTAACATTCCAACACTTGTTTAGCAGCACCTAAGAAGCTTGTTCAGCAATAATACATAGATTCTCCAGAGGTGCATCTGGCATGTCAGCCTCACTGGAAACACAGTCAAAACTTTTAAATTACAGAGTACCCAGGGCTTCCATTCATTTAGGTTTCTTGGTTACTGAACAATGGGATTTTGCTGACAAAGACTGAATATGATACATGGAATATGGCATTCAGCTTCAGGATATAGGATGACATTTGTTCAGTCTCATTTTGGCTTCTTTGCTTCAATACACCATAGGTGCATACCAGTCTTCATATATCAATAATATGCCTTAGGGCATATCAGTGCAGTGGTTGCTGATATCGTGGAAGGCACAGACTTGTAATACATTTTTAAGGACATTGGTATTTTTGCTCTGCTTTGGTTGTTGGTGTGTGTGTGTGTGTGTGTGTGTGTGTGTGTGTGTGTGTGTGTGTGTGTGTGTGTGTGTGTGTGTGTCTGTGTGTGTGTGTGTGTGTGTGGTGGGGGGCAGCTGCTCATATCAGCACCCTAGTGGACAGTTGCTCTACAACCTGCCCCTGTTTTCATTACATTATTTCCATAACTGGGCAAGTTTAGCTTTTAAGAATGTGGGAGCAAGTATTTTTTGAGTGAGCACTGAGGGAATGCCACTCATTTGGAATAGTATAGGTAATACCAGTGTCATCTGTCTACCATGTTGCCTGGTCATGAGGTCTTTTTGGTTTACTGAGCCCTCTGAGAGGTGGTTATATGGTTTATGATTTATATTTTATAATGATGGTGTTCTTAATACTGAATTCACTCATAAAACCATTATATTTGCTACAATAAACTGATTGTACTGTTTTTAAAGTGCCTTTGTGTTTTATGGGGTAGCAGGACTGGGATCAACATATTTTTGAGATAAGAATGGCAGTTTCTCATGCTGTGCCATACAGCCCATAATACTAAATCTTACTCTCATTTTCTTTCTTAAGAGTCTTGAAAGACCATATTCTCTATAAGATAAGCAAATTGCAACAAAGTTAGATTCAGTAATTGTATCCTTTTGGCACCTAACTGCTAACATTACTCTATAACAAAAAAAATACTTAACCAAAATGCTCAAAATAAGCTTGAGCATTACATTATCATAAATAAAATGTATAACAATGCTGAATCATCACATCACTATAGATAATTAAGTGAATCACTGTCATATTTAAGGCAACCTGTTTGGCTGAAGTGATCTTAGAGAAGTAAATATTCTATTAAAATCAGTCCTTTGGCATGATTAGGTTTGTGTTGGCATGCATTATTCAAACTAATCTCAATGCACTATACCATGACAATTCTGTTTGCTGCAAAATTATTAAAATTTGGGAACTATTCAACATCACTTCATTATTTTCACTTAGCACCCGACAAGGGAACATGGATAGACCTTTATGTTCTCCCATGCTGCCAATATCAAAGATGCAGTAGAGCAGGACACCACTCACATGAGGCCTGCCATCTTGTGCTGGTTTTGACAATTTATGCTAAAGCAGCCATCTCTACTGAGTAAAGCAGTTATACTGCTAAAGCATCCATAAATACACATGTGCACATGCACACACACACACACACACACACACACACACACACACACACACACACACACACACACACACACACGCACGCACACACACACACATATGACATGCACTAACATGAATGCACATGCATGTCCACTGATGCATACACAACTGAATCTTATCTACTCTATCACCGTGCTGCTTGTCAGACCATCACTGAACTTTTCAAGCCTCTTGACTAATTGATCTTCATCAATTGACAGTTTTGCATCATACTGAAGTCTTTCTCTATTCTGATATGCTAACAAGATGAAGTGGAGTCACCAGGGCCACAAACAGGGATGTCTTCCTTGTATAAATGAGACAGCTGATATACTTAATTCCTATTTCACAACATAAGCACACTGTAACTACACATCAGTAGTATAATAGTTGTCATAGTCCAAATCCTGTTCATTGGATATGATTTGTAGTACATTGTGGTTGGGATTTTGAATTTTTTTTTTACTTTTACATGTATTGTGATAAGGAAAACACTTACTTGTCAACAGTATGTTATAAAACATTTCAGTTATGAGACAATCCCTGTGATTCAATAAACTCTGTGCAGGAATAGTGCTATTCCTGCATGGAGTGGTTCATGTCTGTGTAGCCACAGCAGCGCACCTTGCATATTCATGAAGGTGCACTGCTGTTTAAGCTCTATGAACACAAGCTGTAAACAAGTGCAGTGGGCATGTTCAAGTAGTGCAAGGACATTTAACATGCCCCCTGCACTCAGAAAATGAAGTACAGCACTTTCTAATCATGATCCAGCATAATATTAGAGAATTTCTCTAATATTATGCCAGTATTTCAGTGTTTGTGGACACCAAAATGAAATAAATGATCATTCCAGTGTCCACGGACACTGAAATACATATGGCAGCAGGAAAGCAATGCAGGGGGTGCGTGGCAGTTTCTGTGACAACCTCTGCATTGCAAAAGTGTCATATCACACCTCTGCAACCTGCTAAAGCAGGAAATGTGTACAAAGGCACAGATAATAGGGGATAAAGCCTTGAAAAGGGACATGTCTTACATATTGCCCAAACAAACTTAGAAAATTGGTAGAAAACAGGTCATGTATTAGCATGAACTTCCAAAGGATAGAAGTCTGAAAGTCAAATGTATGCCAATATTCCTTAACAGCAGTCCATGTGGACGAAGGCACAAATAATGGGGGGACAAAACACTAAAAAAAGGACATTACTTAAATACTGCCCTCCCAAACCTATAAAGTTGATGGAAAACAGGATATGTATTAGCATGAATCTCTGAAGAATAGAAGTCTGAAAGCCAAATGTATGCCTTTATTTCCCAACTGCAGTCCTCAATGACTTGTCAGAACACCACAATACTCACTATATAACATAATAATATAATAATAATATTATATTTTTTTCTAGGCTAAGGAATGTTTAAGCGTAGTTACATGAATGTGCGGGTTATGACCCTCCACTTACCAGAGCTTAAACAACCCACAAGAGATGAATAAAAATATACAGCTGAAATTCCTAAACAAAGATAGTCTAGTGGTTAGAGTCCTGACTTTATATGCAGGCATTCATGGTTTGAGTACCAAAACAGGTAAGTTGTTTTTATATGAGAAAGCAGTGCTAAAATTATTTTTTTAAACTTAAATTATGTAGTAACTGTTTTTTGTCAACCAGGGTAGTGTAGCTGGTATAAAATGGAAGTGTGAGTGCATATAACATGTGAAACCACCAATGTATACACAAGTGTCTCATACAATATAGTCACAACCATTGCCAATGTAAGGAAAGCACATAGAGGGATGTCATGTAAAGTAAATCATATACACTTTATAAATGAAGTAAGTATTATGATATAGTTAATAAATGAAAATTGAGCAATGTTTAGCAATACTTAGCTATGCTTAGCAGGTGTAACCATTGGTAAGACATAAATGCTAAGTAGCAGGTAGCTCAGCTAAGCGAATTTGCACACTGTTAAACAGTGCTCAACAACTTCTCCTTTAAGCAGTGTTAAAACTGGCTCAGCAGGTTTGTGCACTGCGTAGCAGAGTTTCACCTTTTCAAAATGGTCCAATGACAGCAAAGGGTGGGAATATCGCACTATTTAAATTACACAGGCGGGAATACAGCCATAATCTGTTATAGTTGATATGTGTAGATACAATGGCTGGCGTAGGAGAGGGAGTGCACTTTTGGGTGCAATGCTGGAGCATTCAGGAGTCCAGGGTTATGGCTGGACTCCTAGTAAAAAAACATGAGGAGAGACTGCGGCAGGGCCAGTGCCATGGCTACCAATACAAAGCGGAGGCCTTGGACTGTCTTGCACGTGACCTCACCAGTGTTACTGGCATCCCCCAGCCTGTTGAGCAGGTATGGTACCACTATGCTGACCTAAAGCATAGGAAGAGGGTGCTCTTAGACCAGTTTATCCAAGATGGATGGGACCGGAATGCTCCAGTAGTGTGTAAGTATCACTATCAAGTAATTTGTAGCAAATACTAGCCTGAGAATGTGATAGACAGATATGCATAATGTGTGTTTTCTCCCCTACAGTTGCAGCAGAGAGGGCTGTGAACATCGAAGCTCACAATGATAGACTGCTGAGAATGCACTGACAGGCTGGTGAGTACAAATCTATTTTGCAGTATATTGTTAAAATAGCTAAGGAGTACATTGCTTACTGCTAGTAGGGATACTGTTACTGTGTGAACTGAATAAATAAAGTTTGACTGATGAATACTGAAGTACAATAAAGACCCTTAAAAACTGTTGTGTTTGTTCTGGTATGTTGTTGTAGACATATATAGCATGTATACAGATTCTTCACAGCAAATATGGCTTTTACAGCATATATTAACTGAGGTTAATCTGTGTACAAGTTGTTAAGAGAAACTGTAGATGGTGTAGCTTTAAAACAAGATATAAATTAAATATTAAATATATACTGCACTAAGCTCTGAACCCTGGATAGTAATATGTAAAATATCAAAGTGTGTTCCATGCAGCATTGCTTGTGTTAACCTTTGCTTTCCAGATTGTAGTAATCCAAAGGAGTAATGCACAGTACAGTAACTATCTATAATGCATGCATCACAGGATTACAAGTTCAGACTGTCTAACCAAGAGACTATTAGGCAGAAACCAGTGAAATAAGAAACAACAGTTCGCCAGTAGCTCAGTGTGATGAAGGAATCAAGAGTAAATGTAAAAACAGTCAGGTAGTGTTAACAGATATATTCCCCACAGGTTTTACAAGTAAGTAAATATTGCCAGTAGCTGTATGAAGGGTATACTAATAAACTGTGTACAACTGTTCAGTTGTTCCACCACATACCTGCAAATAACAGCAGGGTAGGTATATACAATGTGCAATCTTCCCCACTCATACCTTTCAACTGTATAGATATTCACTGAATGTCCAGATATCTGTCTCCGATTTTTGGTTCGTTTTACATAAAGTAGTGGTGTCATGGCAAATCAGTGGCAAACCATTATAGACAGAAGTTAGAAAATAATGATAGACATATAAGTGTCAGACGTCATATCCATCAGAAAAGCCATGAAAATGCAAAACCTGTTATTTTATCAACTTTCTAAGTTTTTAAGAGCAATATCTAAAAATTGTCCATATTTATGGGCCTTTATCCTATTCTTATGTATGGCTTTGTCCAGATGTCATGCTCTAAGAGGTTGAGAGGTATATTCTCAATACATGTCTCTCAAGTGTTATGCTGTCACGACTAGTGGTTACTGCTGCAAATAATCCTGGATACAGATAGGAAACCAACACACTAGTCATAGGTGACTTGATAGTGAGGCACACTAATGTCCCACTCACTAGGTTGAATAAGGAGAAAGTAACAGTTAGCTGCCTGTCAGGTGCCAGGATCCACCACATAATGCACACACTCAGGTCCCTCAACAACAGATGCAAATATTACTCTGTCATTGTACGTGTGGGTGTGAATGACCTGAGACGTACCTCCCTGGACTACATGAAAAGAGACATGGAGGAGTTCTCAGATTATATAGCCCAGGCGGGTATGACCCTAGCCCTGAGCAGCCTCCTATACTATCACCCAGAATGATACCACAGTGCAACCATAAAATTATTGATTTCAACAATTGTCTAAGTTTCTGGTGTCATTCTAAGGGGATCCAGTATTTGTCTGCCTGGGATGACATGATCGACAGACCTTGATGCTTTGGCCTGCTTCTATCACCTCTGGGCTTGCAGATACTGGCCAAGGCTCTTGCCACGCCTATATTTTTTTAGGCAGTGTTCCAAAACCAAATCACCACCATAACAGCTACAAACAAATGCAATCTGAGGGTCATGCAGCTCAACACTAGAAGTCTAAATCTCAAAATGCACTCGCTTGAAGCACTCCTTAAAATGGAGAACATCAACATTTGTGACCTGGTTCAAGGTAGCAGAAAGCACTCCTGCACTACCAGGCTATAACTCATTCCACACCTTTCAGCCCCAAAACTTGGACCAAAACTCCAAAGGCGGTGGTGTTTCCATATTCATAAAGGATGCACACACCTCCAGACTGGTAGCCCAACATAATGCATCTGAGATACTTTAGGTTCAGCTAACATTGGGTAAGATAGCAATTCAGGTCATAGCCTGCTATAGGTTCCCAACCATATCCGAAGGCTCACACTCCACATTCCTAAGCACTCTGGAGAATATTAGGGTCTAACCTAACACTCTCATACTAGGTAACTTCAACTACTGCTCCATTAACTGGGGAAACTACTCATGTACCAATACACTTGCCCAATGTTTCCTAGAATTCATTAATTCCAATGTCTTGGACCAGCTCGTTCTTATCCCCACTAGAGGAAGCAGCATCTTTGACCTGGTCATTACTAACATGGACGACCATTGCTTTACACCAATAGTCATCTCCTCCCTGGTTAGATCCGACCATAAACTAATCACCTTGGAAATCCATACCCCCCCCCCCCCTCACAAAGGTAACCATCATGAGAAACTTTTCCAAAGCTAACTTTGGGCTCCTAAAAACAGAGGTGGCTAACTTCACGGCACCCTGCAAATGGAGAATAGTTGTATGACCACTGAATCATACATCAATGCACTGTACGAACACGTACACAAATGCATGGATCTCGCCATTCCCAAAAGAACCAAGATGCTCTCCTCCAAAAAAAAAAAAAAAAGGAAGCCAATCTTGTGGTCCCCTCTTATAAACAAACTCTACAACAGAAGGATGAAACTGATGGGGAAGTCCCAAGACTGGAAAAACTCCCTTATCAGCCTAAACAAAAAGTTGAGATCTCTCATCAAATCCTCTAAAGCTAGCTATGAAAACAGAATTGCAGCAGATAGTAAAGACAACAACAAGGCCTTCTATAGTTGTGTAAAAAGTCTCCATGGCAATACCCAGATTTGATCTGAGCTACTTTACAATGGTACCTCGTATACTGAGACAACAGATATTGCCAATATACTGGCTGACAGATTCAGTGCCAGCTTTACCCGTCTCTCCCCACAAAGGACAAATCACCATACCAGTAGACTGCCAGGCACCCAGTATTACTGCTGCACAGATTAAAACAGCACTGTCCAAGGCCAAGAATACAGCTTCTATGGGAACTGACAATATCCCTGACTATGTTCTATATGAACTATAGAGTGAACTGGCACCTCACCTGTGTGCTCTGTTCAGTCACAGCCTCACCTCAAGCTTTGTCCCTACCAAATGACACACTGCTACAGTCATCACTCTCCACAAAGGAAGAGTGACTACAGACCCTGGGAACTATCGCCCCATTAGCCTGACAAGTCTGATATGCAATGCTATGGAATGCATCAACAGGAACCTAATAAACAAGGATATAGGGAATCTCCAAACTCTGGATCCCACATAGTTTGATTTAGTGAAGGGTAGATCACGCCTACTCAACTTGGTCAACTTATTTGAGTCAGTTACCAGAGCTGTGGATGAAGGCAAGGTGGTTCATACAACCTATCTTGATCTGGCCAAGGCCTTTGATACCATTCCTCAATCAGGAATCATAGAAAAACTCACTAAGCTAGGCATGAACCCCTATATCACTAGGTGGGTTGCAAACTGGCTAAAAGATAGAACCCACAGTGTAAAAGCAGCTGATTCCAAGTCAGACTGCCAACCAGTCACAAGTGGAGTCCCACAGGGAAGGGACTCTGGCTGACAAAGTTCACAGATGATTGCAAGTTGG
Source organism: Protopterus annectens (assembly GCF_019279795.1). Classification (NCBI taxonomy): domain Eukaryota; kingdom Metazoa; phylum Chordata; order Ceratodontiformes; family Protopteridae; genus Protopterus; species Protopterus annectens. The sequence continues at coordinate 1,187,230,408 of NC_056728.1, forward strand.
GAGCTATTATTAACTCCCCAAGTGATGTTGACATCCTACAAAAAGGCCTCACTGAGACCAACAACTGGTATCAGACCCATGGCCTTAAGCTCAATATCACAAAATGTGTCATCATCCCCCTTGGGAACAAACAGATTCCCATGAATTACCACATTGATGATAGTCCACTGAACACAGAAGACGTTATAAGAGATCTGGGAACACAGGTTGACAGCAACCTCTCTTTTGACCACCACATTGCCACTGTGGTCTGAAAGTCCTTCTGTATGGCACATCTCATTACTAAGGGTTTTGGATCCAGGAAGAAAGAGGTCATTGTATCCCTCTACTCTTCCCTCATTAGGCCAATCATCAAGTACAATGCCCCATTTGGCATGTACCTCACTAGACACCTACAACAACTGGAGAGGCTGCAAAGTACCTCACAAAGATGATTCTAGGCCTTAAACACTTGTCCTATATGGACAGGCTCAAAAGACTCCAACTATTCTCTGTCTCATATCGCCTACTTAGAGGCGATCTTTGCTTGACTTACAAAGCCATGTCTGAACCAGCTCTGTTAGTAATGCTACATCTAAAGAAATCCCAATCCCTCTGCACCACATGCTCAGGAGACCTCATCCTCATTACCACAATCAACAGAACATGCTGGAGGTACAGATTCATAACCCAGAGACTGCCCCTGTTATGAAATAGACTTCACATACATGTTGAGCAGAGCATCTCACTGGCCCTCTTCAAGGGAAATCTTGGTGAGTGGATTGGAAATAGAAAATTCACACCAGGGATCACTCCAGTGGCTCTACTCGACAGAGGCACTGGGAACTAAGGTTGGGTGGCACGATGCCAGGGTAGTCCTATGGGCAAGGCTTGTAAAGGCTCCAGGGCCATTAACCTAGTACCCACATATGAACCTAATACTAGTTGTATGATGCATAGACCAATATTATGAGGGCAGCTATGTACATTCTTGCCCAACAAGGCCAGTTGTGAGGTGTAACTACAGCCAGTTGAGTAATGGTGCACTGTGTAAACAGTCCAGCAACTTGGTGATATACTGGCTGGGGATATCCTACTTTTGTGGTATCTTTCCAACCTGAGATGTCATATCCTTGTGTGGCCATACCACTCACCTGTACATTTTTTTGGCAGATTGTCCAGGTGTTTGGCTAGAGGTTTCATCCAGTCTACATAATCTTGTGTTTTTATGGCAAGTTAGTTACATATAATTGAAGAGTGATGTTACAAAATAATGACAGACATTTCTGTTTCAGACTACATAACCTTCAGACAAATCCTGCTACTGCAAAACCCTCACCTTACCAACTTTCTCATTATGTAAGGGCAATATTTTTAACACATGCCTATCATTGTGCCTTTGTTCCACTTTTATTTCTGCCCTTGTCCAGATTTCTTGCTGTCAGAGGTTGGGAGTTATGGCTGTGGGTATAGAGTGCATTCTACTGTGCAGGCATGTCCATTATATGTAAAAGCAAACATAAAAAAAAAAGAATTATTGAAAATAACCACTGGCAACAGTAGCAAAAAACACTATATTCACAAAAGCCTTAGCACCTCAGCTACACAGCCTTCAAGAAGTCCATTATACGTGTAGTATATTCCACATGGCACTGTGACTTACAGGTATGTCAGTGGCAGAACAGTAGGTGTCACTGACATGCATAATAGTTGGCACTGCAGTTATCTGCACATGGCCCTGTCAAAGACAGCACTGTACCTAGGGCACTACAAGACAACTGCCAGGAGAACATGGTAGCCAGATCCTGATAGTATTAACCACACATACACAAAGCTCATTGATCCCTGCATATTGTGGACATGCAACATGTTTTCATTTGTATTGGAACAGCCCTGCCAATGTGTACTATGCTGCTATTTCCCTCTAAACATACATGTTACTGCATTTCTGTAGGTATATGGGGAAGGGGGGTACACCTGTCAACACATTTGCACAGACTGTGCTGATATTTGATTTACATTTTGGTTTCATTTACCATACTATTGTAACCTGTCATGGGGACTAGAGACATATTAATAAATACCACAGGTCAGATTGTAATGGCATACATTTTAGTTTCAGACTTCTTACCCTTACTGCAACTGTGAGACTTGCTATGCTATTACTGTGTGAGTCTGTAGGGGGTAATTCTACATTGCTGCCATTTGTGGGCCTTTGTCAGACATTTCTCTCTGGTTTTCTACACCTGACTTGCTGACCCCACACTGACATCCATGCCTGTGACCTATGACCCCCCAGTTAGTTGTCCCACACATATACTGCAGTAGGATTTGCCACCTTGGGTACTACTGCATAGTGTGGGGAGGTCAGTACTGGGCAGACATTTCCTGGTGCCCCACATAGCTCTCAGTTGTCTGCTACTATCCCAGCAGGCCACCCCATTCCCTTGCATGCATGCAGCATTACCATAGATATACTACCAAAACAGACTGATCCATTCATTTATTGTTATGAAGACTGACTTACCTTGTGCCTGTGGCAGTTGTGAGGATGGTGCTGGAAGACCGCCTATGTTGGAGGCACACAGCACACTGCCTATACATGGTAAGTTACAGGTAATGTGATGTGCGTGTCATCCATTTTCCTGAGTTTGTGAGTCAGAGAGAGGTGTTAGTCCCTGTGGTCCCTGCAGTGTCAGTGTGTGTGCTATGTGTTGCCTCTTTGCCACAGCCTGAGCATACTGGGCATGCTTCCATCTCCCTACAGGAGCAGGCTCAGGGGCCTCCTCCTCTGAGTCCCTCTTTGCCTGTGGGGACCTTGACAATGGTGGTTGGCTGTGTGGCCTTTCCCTATGCTGTTCCTGCTGCAGCTGTTTCCACAGGATCATATTGTGTAGCATGGCACATACTATGAACATGTGTGGACATGTGACTGTAGAGTACTGCAATGCTCCACCAGATATGTCAAGGTAGCGGAAGTGAGTTGAGCATTCCAAACACAAATTCTATAATGATCCTGGTTTGTGCATGTGCCTTATTCTGGCATTCCTGTGTGGGTGTGTGTGCATTTCTGATGGGTGTCATCATCCACAGCTCCAGTGCATAGCCAGCATCCTTCACCAGATGGCCATACGGGATGCCCCCACTGGCAAATGCCTGGTGCAGCTGTGATGAATGCCAAATGTGGGAGTCATGATAGCTTCCAGGGCTGCCAGCACACACATTCATGGTAATGCCCTGGGCATTGAACATGACCTGGCAGTTGATGGAGGCGAAGTCCTTGCAGTTTATGTAGACCTTACCCTGTAAACTGGGTGGTGCTTTGATGTGGATGTGATTGCAATCTGTTGCACCCAGTACCTCCAAGTATTCTAGTAAACACAAAAATCTCCGTAAAACAGGATGTCCAATGAAGGCAGTCCCACAAACTCCATAATAAAGTACCAGCTGGTACATTTTCTTCAAGACTGTTCAGTCCACAAAACGACAATGAATAATATAAAATATTTTATTTTACCACAAAACAGCCCGACAAGTTCAAGCAACAAAGATTAAGCACTTTCATTTCCAATACAGGAAACTTCATCAGAATAATGAATGTATCTCTGCCAGCGTATTTATACAAGTCTAATTCAATTAATTATTCAATTTATCATTCACTTTGTTAAAATTGAATTGAAATTAAAAACATATGGTTCAACCTGTTTTGATAAGAAAACGTGTATTTCACTTTAAATGCTTCACTAAAAAATAACACCACTTCAAAAACTTTAAATAACTGTGGTTAAAAATGCAATACACCTTTTAAACATATAATAAAGCATAGTTGTGCACAATTGTTAAAATTAAAATAACCCCTTACAATAAAAAATATATATGTAAAGTATATATGTAATATAGTATATATGTAAAGTGTATATATAATATGTGACAATTTTGTGCAATATTATATAATAGCAACAATCTACAACTAACAATAATGAACAATAAATAATGAATAGCAATGTTAATGTCACTATAAATGCATAATATAAATATGAAATATATAATTGTAGTTTAAATTTATAATGTATAAATATATATGAGTCTATAATTAATATAAAATTAATGTAATTTAATTTAATTTAGTTTAATTGAATTTTGATGCCCAACTGAATAAAATTATTGTGTGTATGTAAACATAAATAATTAAACTGTCATGTCCAACGTAATGGACTATGTACTCATATTCAAAATTTTTCTTTTGTTGTTGTTTTTGACTTTATTGGCCCTTAACCTTAGGGCTGGTAAAATTGACACACAGTCGTTCATCCCTGGGGGTGTACTGGCCTCCAATCGTAATTGCCATATCAGTTCCCTGTAGGTTAAATGATTTTCCCAATCTCCCCCTCTGTTGTCCCTAGGTAACATTTCCAATACCCAAAATTTAAAAATGGCTTCCTTGCATGACAGTGTATGTCTAAAAAGTGCACTTGTTTCCTTCTTTCTATTTACATCATACATATGCTCGTATATTCTTTGTCTCAAAAGTCTTTCTGACTTTCCTACATAGTAAGCCCAGCAATAAGTACAGTAAGCTAAATATACTATCCCTCGGGTATAACAAGTGTAATATTGCTTGCTTTTAAAACATAATGGAATAGTAGGTATAGTTAGTTCACCTATATTAGCTACGAATGTACATTGAGAACATCTACCATACCGATAAGTTCCTTTTTTCTTATTATTTACATCATTCTACTGTCCACCTTTCTCAAAGATATTCTTGAGATTAGGACCCTTTCTGAAGCTATAACATAAATGTCTGTTGAATATATCTAAACTGTTAGGCATACTCTTGAATATATCCCAAGTCTTGTTTATAACTCTTCTTATTGCATGGGTATTGGAATTGAATGTCATGACAAAAAAAGGAGTAATTGGTTCCTTACTTCTACTATAAGTTTCATTATTTTTAACTTCCAACATATTGTCTGTAGTATTACTTCCCATATTGCTACTGCCAGTATTCAATAAAGGTGTCCTGTTTTATGGCGATTTTTGTGTTTACTAGTTTGTGCTTTTCTCCGTTCTTCCATTTGTGTTCATTTATCAGTTTTTTTTACCTCCAAGTATTCTGCTAGATGGTGGAAGAGACGTGTATTTCTGGTCCTCTTCACATGGGTGTTGGGCAAGTAAATGTGCTCACCGGCATGTGGTAGCATGGCATCCAGGAACTGGTGGAGTACCCTGGATGTGGATGCCTGTGAGACCCCCAAGATGTCCTCATTAGGTCTTTGGAAAGTACATGTAGCTAGTATTCTTAAGGCTACACATACCTTGGCTTCCACTGGGATGCGTTCCCCTCTGTTGGCTCTGGGTCTGAGTTGAGGCCGGCACAGCTCGATGATTTGCTGCAGTATGCTTCTGCCAACCCTGCAGCGCTCTACTATCACCAGATCATGTAGCCCCTGGTAAGTTACCGTGGGTCTGAGCACTCTTCTCCTTGGTCTGTACCAGTTGTCAGCATTGTCCTTCTCATTGCCCTCAGCCTCTAGCACATACTGATGGATCAAAGCAATGGCAGCCCTTAACATTTTTCTGGTTAAAATTCCCCTGCATGTGTACACCAATGGTGCACACTTTGTGGGAAACAGACTGTAAGGTGTTTCCATAGTTTATACTGTTGTACTTCAGATGCTGCCTGTATGATTGGCTAAATATGATGCATTCCACCTGTTAGGCATGTAATTTGTACTTGATTGCTTTTATTCTACTATTTCTCTTTTTTTTACATTTTTCCCTTCCCATTTCCTCCCTTTCAAGCCCCAAGGTGTGCTGCACAAACCCAGTGTCCAAATGCAAACTGTCCTGCTATTTCCAGGTTTTTTTTTTTTTTTTAGACCCAGTGTGTGCTGGGCAAACCCGTTTAGCTAATGTAAACATTGAGAAATGGCCCTCACAGGATGTGAACACTCTCTTCATTTCATGGAATAAGTCAATACAGCCTCAGACACACACCATTGCTTAACTGTGCTTAGCTAAGCATATCTGGGGGTCATGGAGCTCCAATGTGCTTACACCATGCAAGATACACCCCCTTTTCATGTCTGCTACTCCTCCTGCTTACACAAGCATGTTATAACACCTACACGGTTAGGTACAGTTTGGCAACTAGAATATTTTTGTGATTCAGTAAATTTCCCCTCATATCGTACCCCACTGCCTTAGTCCCTAGTTACTGTACTACCCCAGAGCCTTTCCCCGTAGCAACCTCTGTTCCCTAGTATTGTTTTGATTCTGCATACCATAGACTATAATGGCAAAATTCAGATTTCCCCTTAAAATTGTGTTTTCACATTTTTTTTATTTTCACCATGATCCCGTTTGAACACTGCTGCCCTATGCTTAAAAGACCAAGATTGGCCAAAAAGAAAGATTTATTTTTAGAAAAATGAAACACTTTTCCATGCCAATGGCCATATATTTGGCCACTGGCATGCCTAAAGATTATAATACATGTTTTTATTTGAGCTGTTATGCCTCAGTTTTAATTTTTGCAGAAATGTATTCCACTAGTAGCCGAATACATTTCTGCAGCTATCACTATTCTTGCACGGATGCCTGATTGCGTGCTGAATTGCTAATTCACCTCATTTGCAGGGTTTTCACCAGCAAATGAGATAATTAGCATTATGCAGTGGTATCCATGCAGGAATAGTGCAGGCAGGCTCAAGCACGTCAGAACAGTAGTTTACTGGATTGCTGAGTGGCCATATTCCGTGCAGGAACAGCTACACTCTTCCTGCACGGAGATTTCACTTTATTAAATCCCAGGGAATATTTTTTAACAAATGCAGATATTCAGTTTTAGAACTTGTTCTTTAATTAAAATATAAACAGCATTATAATTATTATTTCCACTTTGACAGGCATCACTGTCTGAATATTTTTAATAATCATGAAACACAGGGGAGTAATCAGAAATATCCACAATGCCAGGGTGCTGCATTAATTAATGCAGATGGATTAGGATGATATGGCCCAACTCTAAATACAAATGTACGATGGCCAACATAGTGCTGATATAGTGTGGAACAGGCTATATAATTAATGACTTCAGCAGTGCTAACTGCAGGCATTGCTCTACTAGAATTGTCCCGCTATAGGTGGTTGTGTGACCAAAGTGAAAGGCCACATAAGGTGGTGGGTGAAATACTATGTGCATTCAAATTCTCAGTGAAGTATTTCTTGTATGCATCATGGGCACTGTTAGAAGAGCTTAGATGACCACCATGGCAAAGTACCAACTAAGTTTATGATATATCTGGGGAGGAAAGGGAGAAGTAGGAAAGTCAGAAATTTGGCAAGAACAAGCACAGCAACACACACAAGGGTAACATAAAGGGAATATAGTTTACGAGTGTAAGAAGACCATATTTTATTGGGAAATGTACCCATTTTTCACCTGTTTTAAAATTTTTCGACTAGTGAAGGTAGCATTGAGCATGGGAACAGAGAACAGAAGCAACAGAGAGGATAGCAGGAGCTTACAAGCAAACACACGACACAGAAACAGACTGAGAGAGAGGAAAATGGTTAAACTGAGGGTGGCATCACTGGAGAGATGCAGATAGACATTGTACAGGGTGTGATATATGGAGAAGGGAACTACTATGAAGCAGGTAGAGTAGAACAAAGCATGTCTGTCTAACCAGACCAGAAAGAAACCCATCCAGACGTCAGTCATCTCCATTGTTTCATCATGAATGGGTGCCACATCTAGTGTCCTGATGGAGAGATCTAGCTGGCTGTACAACTCTAAGAGCCACACAAGGAGACACTCTGGGGTGCCATTGCCTGAGTTCAACTAATGGCCCTCCTCAGTCATGAACTTTCAGCTGTACTTGCTGCCAGGCCATCCACACCGATCCTTCTGGAACAAACTCAGAAAAGGAACCTCCAGCTATCCTGAAAAGTGACCATGGAGGTCGCCAACAAGCCTTTTACGTCAACTTCCACAGGCTTACCTTTATCATCCTATAGAGAGGCAGGCCTGATGACTGTTGGTGACCCAGTAATAACCCTTTTGACAATGCAGACACAAGTGGCTAATCCTGCAACTTATAGGATCATTAAATCATAGGAAGTTACTAGGCTAATGACCCTAGGGCCCTTACAAACCTAGCCAAGTTCTACTCTTATTTCCATGAGATTGTTGAGATTGTACTAGAAAATAATGTTTTTATTTTTGGTGGTAACTGCTATCTACAGAAGGTTGGCGTAGCAATGGGTACTGCTTGTGCCAATAGCTATGCAAACCTGTTGTTTGCTAACTGGGAAATGGATGCAGTTTTTACCTATAATAATTTAAGTTCTAGTATTATTTGGTATAAAAGATTGGTAGATGATGTGTTTATTTTATGGGGAGGTGATGAAGAACAACTACTATCCTTTTTTGACTATTTATCCACTACTACATCCTTTCTGAGGTTTTCACATGCCTACTTTACTGAACAGATTAATTTTCTTGATGTTAAGATAAAAATATCAGAGCTAGGCATGTTTTGTACAGGGTTGTATAGGAAAACGATAAGGGAAAATATGCTACTACATAGGAGTAGTATGCACCCACGGCAGATCCCTGGGAATGTCCTTAGGGGGCAATTCCTTAGGATGATGAGACTTCATAATGATGAAGAAGAGATGATGGATGCCTTTCATCAACTTAAAAGAGATTTTTTTGAGATAATTTGTAAAGTTAGGGAGTCAGATGAGTGTATGCAGTCAGTCTTGAGAGAGAGAGACAAGAAGGGTAAGCCCTTCTTTTCTGAGACTTCTAATGAGGTACAACCAGTAGAGACACCCGTAGATATACATAGAATCAGGTTTCCTTTAACTTACTCGAATGACGTTGGTATTTTTTATGATATAATCAAGAAGAGCTGAACATTCTGTATGCAAATGGAAGAGCTTAGTGAAATAGTTTCCAGTAAGCCTAGTTTTTCTTTTAAGAACAGTGCATCTATTAAGAAACAGCTATGCTATAGAAGCAATGATATACCATCAGCCCCTACCTCGCATAGGTATGGGATGTATACATTTATACAGGCAGTCAGTTTGTACTTCCTGTGCAGAAGTGCACAGTAGATTTTCCTTTTTATGCTGACTGTACTACAAGAATTTAGTTTACTATGCTTTCTGCACATACTGTAATGTATACTACATTGGGAAGACAAACCGCTGTTTGAGAGATTGTGTGCTCAAATACCTAAGAGATATCAGAAATAAAAAAGAAACTAGTGCACTATTTAAACATGCAGAGTCTAATAATGGACAGCACTATTTTAAAATTTTTGTGTTAGAAATTATATATGAAAGTCTGAGGGGAGGCAACACTGAAAACAGGACAGAAGTCTGTGAGCAGAAATGGATTATTTTCTTTAAAGCAGACTGCTTCCTTGGTATTAATGGTATGGTTTCATTGAAACCATTTTTAAGAGAAAGGTCATTGAGACATTGACTTTTTTACTATGACTTTTAATAGTTTCATGTTGATATGATTTTTTTGTGTTTCAGCACTTTAAGAGTTTATGCTTTGTAATAATTGTTATGTGGTTTTCATTGGCTGATTTGAATATAAAAATGCATGATGCTTTAATTGGGTTGCCTGTTGAAGTGGTGTTTTACCGTGAAAGCGCTCACCTTAATAAATATTTTTTTAAAGTTTTATCTGAGTTGGTTTTATTTGATATTTTGAGCTATCATTCTGCCTGCAGGAGCACCACGTCGGTGTGTTATTATAAGATACATGGAAAGGTAAGGGTCAAAAAAAAAAATAAAAATAATTTTACCATATTTGTAAGACAATTTATTATTTACTCTATGTTTTGATATTATGAAATTTGTGTATTGCAAGTATTTACTCATTTTGCTTATGAAAGTTATCTTGTTATGGCTATTTCTGTTTGCATGTGTATTGCGTGTATAACTCACTTTGTTTATAAATTTCATCTTGTTATGGCTATTTCTGTTTAAACTTGTAATAACCATTGGAGCTTTTCTCCCCAGGCCTCCACTGAAAATGGACATATATCCAGCTGGACTAGCCCGGTCAACAAATGTAAAATAAAATAAAATAAATAAATAAATACTTCAGAATGTCGACCATTCAGAATGCCAACTTTCATATGTCCGACACCATATGATTGACATTCCGAAAGACTAACATCCTGAAATAGCACCATTTACCTACCTGTAAACACAGTAAAACTGTGTTATGCAGGGGGGGCAAGCCCCCCTGCACCCCCACACCCCCTGCTACTTAAATATTCTCACTCCGAGATCACACTACAGTGCAGGAAAAGGGAATCTCTTAGTCCCGCACTGCAGCAGGATCTCCGCTATCATTTGCTGGCCTTTCAAACATTCACTCATATGGTGTCGGCCATATGAATTTCGAACATTTGAAAGTTCAAACAAATGAAGGGGTCCCAAAGGTACATACCAAAAGGGTCATTGTACTCAATTATTGGCCTGATGAGGTAAGAGTACCGGGAGGTTGTAACGTCTTTTTTTCTGGAGGCAATGCCCTTACTTATGAGATGAACAATATAGATTGCCCTTCTTACCACTGTGGAGACTTGGTGATCAAAGGTAAGGTTGCTGTCAAACTGTGTGCCCAGGCCTCTCACCACTGAGTGCATACTTTGTGTGTTGCTATTGATGTGGTAGTTATAAGGAAAATTGCTGTTACCAAAAGGGATGATAATACATTTTTTTGTATTGAGTTTAAAGCCATGACTTTTGCTCTAGTCATTTGTTTGTGTAATACTGTCTTGTAGGATGTTCACACCATTTGGAGATTCCATAACCACACCCAGTTTGCAGTCATTAGCAAACTTTGTCAGCCATAGACCTTAGTTTTTGTTTGTACTTCGGAGAAATAGATTCCAAACAGTAGAGATCCCAGGACTGATGAAACACCACGGGTTACAGGTCTGCTGTTAGAGGTGGACTCCCCTATTTTGACTATATGTGTTTTATCAGTGAGCCAGTTAGCAACCCATCTAACGATATAAGATTGATACCTAGCTGAGTGTGTTTGTCTATGATGCCTAAGTAGGGGATAGTGTCAAAAGCCTTGGCTAAGTCTAGGTAGGCTGTATGAACAGATTTCCCCTTGTCCAGGTCCTTGGTGACTGTCTCAAAGAAGTCCACCAGGTATAACAGGCATGATCTCCCTTTGAGAAGTCCAAACTGAGTAGGGTCAAGTGTTTGGACATTACCTATATCTTTGTTGATAAGGTTCATGATGATTCGCTTCATGACCTTACAGATAAGGCTAGACATTCTTATAGGTCTATACCTCCCAGGGTCAGTGGAAGCACTCCCTTTGTGCAAGGGAATAACAGTATCTGTTTTCCATTCAGCTGGGATGAAGCCAGTGCTTAGACTACGATTGAAAAGAGTACCCAATGGAGTTGCTAATTCTTGTTGTATCTGATGTAGGACACAGCCTGGGATGTTGTCAGGTCCCATAGATGCTATGCTTTTGGCCTTGGGGGGGTGTTTATGACCTGGCCTTTAAAAATACAAGGTAGATGACAGGTGGAAGGGATGTCATGGGGTACATATGGCAGAAAAAGGGGAGTGAAGTTTTCACAGAACTTTTCAGCCAACAGGTTAACTATGTCCACAGGCTCAGAATATGTGGTATCATTATTCAGAACCATAGCTGACCCTATAGAAAGAGTAACCAAAAACAAAAAGTGAGATGAATGTCACAGATTAACACATGCATATTATACCTTTATTTCAATCTTACTATAGAAAAATTGACATACAACACATACCCTACCACTAGAAATTGTTACTTCTTAGGCAGGCCTCATGGCTCAATGCATTCTCTTCAGCTCACAGTAAAACATAAACCAGATAATAATTGGTTAAAAATATATCATATAATAAAATGCAGTGACAGCAATGATTGACAGAATACAATGGACATATACACAATGACTACAATAGAAAGTTGTTTTTCTGTCTCCATTTCTCTTTTATCTCTGCCTTCCACTGATAGAGAAGATTGGGCTGGCACCTCCACAGGTCACTGTAACTGTACTGGTACTGCTCACCAGAGTGGACGATGCCATTATTATCGGTCTCTGTTTCAGAATCCTGATGTTGGACATTGAACTTATTTGCATAGGAGGCACTCATTATAGTCTTGTGCAGCACTGCAGAAAGACTTTCATCTCCAGGCTACATCAAGTGAAAGCCCTGCTGAGGCTATGTCCACTGTACAGTTCAGCATGAGAAGGAAACTGGTAAACCCATAATCAAGTCCACATTTACTGTATACCATGTTACATGTAGCAAAAGGCAGCAAGTCTGATGATGGAAAGCAACACTAGAAAAGAAAGGCAGTTCTGTGAGCTTCACAGGGTTAGAGCTTGAGACCTCCCTGCCTGGGCATGGGCATGGATAAGTAGGGTGGTGCTGACTGAAGCTGATTATACATAATGTTATAGCAGTGATTCTAAAACAATCAGACTAATAGTCCCCATCAGCAGAGTTACTGCATTGTAAGGTCCATTTAATACAATAAAATGTGTGCTTCTCTTAGTGGTTGGTCTAGCACAAAAGATAGCAACATGCTAATGAGCATGAAATTTGCTTATCCAATACCATAACTTCTCATACTCACAATAGCATCATGGGATACTACCACTCAGAATCACAAGTTTAAGAGGTTAAAAAAAAAACAGAAGAGGAAAAAAGGATGCAAAATATAATCAGTATAATAAAATTTTATGCATATCATGCTTTGATTACTACTCAAGGTAGTATAATTTTTATATCAGGAAAGTTTTGTAGCTATTAGCGTCTTGCTCTCATACCTAGTATACTATCCCAAGCTAGTTTTGTAAATCAGATGACTGGATGGGAAATAGAAAATTCACCCCAGGGATCATTCCAGTGGCTCTACTCGACAGAGGCACTAGGAGCTAAGGTTGGGTGGCACGATGCCAGGGTAATCCTATGGGCTAGGCTTGTAAAGGCTCCAGGGCCATTAGTCTAGTGCACGCCTATGAACCTATGAATAGCTACACAAGGACCATTCTTTAAGTTTTTGTTTTAGCTGCATTTTTTATTCAGCAGTTCTAATTATGCTATTATGTATTAGAAAAATTTCAGTGACTTGTCATGAGACATTGGCGTGTGGAGAGTGATATCATACATTTTGTGTCTAACAGGACTGGAAAACCGAGAACTCATTCAAAGCAGACTTAATTTAATTAACACTTAGTGTTATTATAAAGATGTATTCACGCACATCATGCAGATATTAGATCCTTGTGCAAAACAAATTTGCATTTGGTTAAATGCCTTCCATATAAAGTTAACGTCTGCTGTTCATTTGATATGTGAATGTAGTAAACTCTGGAGAAAATAATAACCAGACTGACAATGCTCATTTTAAGCTCATTAGGCTGTCTGTAATTCTTTAGTTACCTAGGAACAAAAGAGACTATTTTGTATCATGAGCGGACAGATGATCCGCTGTGGCGACCCCTAACCGGGAAAAGCCGAAAGAAGAAGAAGGCTGTCTCTGTAATACTTTAGTTACCTAGGAACAAAAGAGACTATTTTGTATCAGTGATGCATTACAGAGCCGTATCAAGGTAACCTATGTCTCAGCTTCTAGAATAAGTTAGAGTGCCAGGAAATTAGTTATCTCCAAAGAAAATGGTCAGTGAAAGGTAATAATTTCATTCAGAAAAGCATGTAGATTTGACTTGCCAACTAGTAACATGAAAATAGGGTGGATATTCTGTTTTATTGCACTTGGAAAGCAAATCAGAATTATCTGACTAGCTTATAGTCTGATGATTTATAAAGCATGGAAAGGAATGCTATTTTGTGGATCTGTGGCTGCAATGAGAAATAATTAGAATATTATAAATGTTGCTCTCCTTTCTGAAGTAGCACACCATGTATGTTTACAGTGATTTCACAGTTCAGGCTGACAATATTTTTTCGTAAACATGTCTTCTATTTCAAGATATAGTTGTCTGTGAACCCTGGTGATAATATAAAATAACTGAATTACATAGTGGAATTAATATGGCAATAACCTTACAAGTGAATGAGTGTTCTAATAGTAAATAGCTATGCAGTCTTCATGACTGCAGTGTAAAATATCCTGTTAATGTATTTGGGTGTAACTGTTCTGAAACTTTTGCAGTCTTATCTTCCACAATTTGAAAAGTTTCAAAAGGAAAAACAGCACAATAAAAAGGAAAGAAATGTGCAAAATTTTAATCAACAGTATATAGGACAAAGAGATCAGATAGATTTCATGCTTCTGGAAAACATCCGCTCATTTAATATAGCAACACAACTTTTAGCAGATTTAGAGTTTCAGCCCTGCTTTCTGGACAGTATACATTTTTACAGAAGTGACATCTGTTATGTGTCTTCTGATAATATGCTTTACACTACAAAGAAAATGAGTAGACTTTTAAAAGTACTAGGAAGCAGGAAGGAGACTAAGGCAGAATGACATGGTAGCAGTAATAAGTGGAGGTAGACAGGAGATGCTTTGATGAAGCTATCTTTCTAAGAATGTTCAGATAGAGCTGATCATAATTTGGTCAGCAATCATAAGCACTTTGTCATATCTTTGAAAAATGTATTCTAAATAATTTGACCTGGGAACAAAGTTTATTGTTCAACATATGACCCACTGAAATTGTGATCTAAGACCCAATCATAATTCTAGGCATTAGCTTTTCCAGTAAAAGAATGGACAGATACAAGGTGTGCAATCGCTTTAAAAGCTGTAACATAGCTTATACCGCTAAATAACAAGTAGGTAAAATAAATACACCTCCAATCAACAAACATCATTAGAAGATGTTAAGACATTTTGCATTGCCATGGTATTGACAGTTGCTGGTTTGGCCTCACATAGTATTTACAGCTTTTAAAGTTGTCAGTCCATTTCCATTGAAGTTATGTGGCTTCTGCCTTTTGTAAGGCAACATGAGGCTTGCTAATAACCAAGACATCTATGTGTAAGCAGGTCACTATAACAAGCTAGGCATAGCAAGATGCTAAGCTATAAACCTTGCAAAAAAGATGATATGTTTCTTTTTTAAGAGTATAATATGCATACTCCATTATTATATTTCTGATACCCAGATTGATCTAAAAAATCTTTTTTCCTTTCCTTTTTTTTTTTTTTAGCAGAACAGTGCATTTTTTCTTATGTCTAGCATAGGTTGAGTAGCAGATCATCTCAAGAAGAGAATTTCAAATTCATAAGGCAACAAATTGTATCAGGTATTTACACTTTTAAATGAATAGAAATCAGAGGTTGCATTTCTAATGTAGTTGAACAGTTCCTACATGCAGCACATATTTCCCCAGTAGAATGAAAT
The DNA here is from genome assembly GCF_019279795.1 of Protopterus annectens. Classification (NCBI taxonomy): domain Eukaryota; kingdom Metazoa; phylum Chordata; order Ceratodontiformes; family Protopteridae; genus Protopterus; species Protopterus annectens. The sequence continues at coordinate 1,187,245,815 of NC_056728.1, forward strand.
TCAGTTAATTTCAAGGTGAAATGGAGAAAATATGCAGCAAAATCAGGGATTCTGGAGCTGGATGTCAAAGCATAATAGCTACAAAATACAATGGTCATGCTGCTGAGTGACAATATTTTAATTAAAGTGAAGGTGATTAAGCAAAAAAATAATGCAAAATGAAAATATCTGTATAACTGGTGCTTTGGAAGGACACGGCTTCTTTACTCTAGAGAATATGGAGGATAATATCTTTCTGATGCAGAAATAGTCATCAGGTATCCTAGGTCTTAGAGAACAATTTGCTTCTATTGATCACATTGGTCTAAATTCACCATTTGTAATACCATCTGCTAGTATTACTCTTAGCTCATTGCCATTGTGTATAGTGAATTACTTAAAAAAGAAAACACTTCATTGTGTATTCCCAAACTTAATTTAAGTTATGCTGAATACAAATACGGAAGTCATTTTGTTGAACTTTGCATCTCTTTTCTACTAGAACTACTTAGTAAAGTGTTTTCTATTTGAAAATATTGTTGCTAATAATAATGTTAAGAATATGTTTTCATGATCAGCGACACAATGAGTTGCCTAACCATGTGGTCATAGATGATGTTTGACTCCTAATTTACAAATTACTAGTTTTCTTCTTAAAGGGTGTCATTGAATAGGAGGTCTTCATAGATATCCTGCTATCAAGAAAAGTAATTATTAAAGTGTAAAATAGCTGACCTTTGGAAGGATTTTTAAAGTGTATGGACATTAATACAATGGAACAATGAAAGAAATCTCATAGCTGCTATTAATCAGAATTACACAAATACATACTTGATAATGTGCTACCAAAAAGCAAGTCAGTAACTGATTTATTGTTATTCCTACATTGCAACCATCTTTAAACGCCCCTGTTGTGTACATCCCAGTCTTAATCATGCACAGAGACTAACCTGCAGTCCCTGCTAATAATATGTCAGTGTTTCTGCCCTAATGTTCCAAGCCTGATCCAATATATCGATACACATATATCTGCTCATCTCTTCTGTTGACAGGCACTCTTATGCCTTAAAAATGCTTAAGCCACAAATCACAAATCACTCACTGACCCCTCTAATAGGACAGCTTTTATTGTCAAGTCTGAGAGCATAGACATATCTGTTTTCTCTGCCACTACTTTGAGCTTCTGAGAATGGTAATTCTTTACAACCCCCAAATGTCTGTTGTTCTCCAGCTTCCTCTTTCATTTCAACACCACCACTGGTCCCTTCTGGCCTGGCCTAACTGTATTTCCAGTGTACCTCCATCACATCCTAGACTCCTTGTATTGACAATTTGCTTAGGTCACTTGTTATAAAACTCCAACTACTCCTTTAATTAACCCATCACACAAACCCTGTCCTGCAGCCCCATTAATCTTTAAACTTGTACAAGCCTAGTCTATCACATGCTTTGCTCAGCATGCTATAAACTGATGCTCAGTTCTCTTCTATGTTAATCATTACCTGCCTCTACTTCCACTCCAGATTGGCAGAAAAGGCATGGTTCTTAACTCTGTTCTGAAATACCTCTACCCCTATATTCATCGTCTGCTTCCATATCTTCCTCACTGTTCCAGAGTACCACCCCATATGAAGGTTATCTGTATTTTCCTCACCAAACCTCTATGATACTTCTGCATCTCAACACCCTTCCTTTTTAATTATCCTTTGTGTACAGTGCTTGTTAATTTTCGGCTATAAACTAATATTCCTGCCATAATATATCCTGCACCCTCACAGTAATCTCCTTAAACCATGCCTCTCACAACATCTGCATTGCATTTCTCCTCTGCATCTTTCTAATATCCTTATCAGTCAAATTTTTCTCTTTTCTATTAATGAATAACTCTTTTTGTTCAGGAATGGCTTTCCTGGTGTGCAGAACATTTCTAATACTCCCTCAGCATTCTTATTATCATGCTAGATACAGATTGATAAATCAATGCATTCCCTGATCAAAGTGTCTCTGTCAATGAAATCCTGAAAACTCCCCAAATGTCTCTCTCTCTCTCTCTTTTTTATCATTTCTATAAAACCATAATCTGCTAGAGACAAATTTGGATATGTAGCCTGCTTGATATCATTTTCAGAAACATAAACCACAAAACTGCTTCAGCTGTCTCCATTTTCCCTCTAGATCCATCAAATATATCTCTTTGTTCACTCTTTTCAAAATATGTTGACTCCATTCATGAGACCTGATCAATGTAAGCTGTGATTTAAAACAAAACTGGATACACCAACACATATTATTTTAACTACCTTTCATATAGGATTTGGCTGTCTGTATGAATTCCACAAACAGATCAACCTAATCTGTATTAAATGCTTAATAGGATTCTGCCACAATGCTCGTCATTCACAGTGACTTACCACTCTCCTTCCATTGGCACCCTTCTGTATATGTTGCAGTACCACTCTAGAGAATCATTGATCAGAATTTCCAACTGCCATTTACCTACCATCTCATGAAAATTACTCCCTTTCACCTATAATCCTTCCTCTGAAACTTCCCACCCTTGTCTTAAACTTTAACCCTTGCAATATGCTTACCTCTAACATCATCTCCAGTAATATTTTTGCCACCCTTTATCTGTTAATTGAGTGACTGATTCCTCCTACATTCCATTTAGCAATCTTCACCCCTCCCCCTCCCTTTCAAATACTGGAGTTACCTTGACCCTCCTATGGAGCTGGTCTGTACAGATCCTTTAGCCATCCCCAAAATACTTCCAGCACTCCCAACCCCTGGCAGAGTGCATCCACATCTTCTGCAATCCACACCTACAAAACAACAGTTCATCATTAACCACCAGCAGCTTCATGGATAAGATTTCATGTACAGTCTCCCATGTGTGTCTTGTACTGACTAACCCTCATACAGCTAAGATCCCTGCTGTTACAATTACATTCTTCTCTCTCACAACAAAGGGACATTATAGAGACAATGAAGTTAATTCTCCAGTTCTCCAAACCTTTTACTCTTATTGTTTCCTACAGGCCTCGTCTGTACATTGTAATTGTAGTTAACACACATGTATTTCTGGTTTACTTGTTTAATTGCACCAAACCACGAACAGTAATATATCATCATTTTATTATATAAAGCTCCCTCACATTACTGAACACCATCCTCATTAGTTTCTCATATAGATGACTTAACTGTATTCCCATGTCTTCAACCCTTACACCTTGTATTACCTACACACTCTGCACATTTTAACAACCTGCAATGCTTGCATCTCCAACATCCTCTTACAAAATAACTGACCACCTGAAAATAGTAATTTTGCATTAAGAAGTCTCTGAGTAGCTCCTCATTTTCCAACACCCCTTATAATGACATGTGGGAGGTTGGCATAATGGTTAAGGTGCTTACCTTATAGACACAAGATGCAGGGTTTGATTCTCATATGTGGTAATTAGCTAGGCTAGGCTCAAAATGTGGCCAGTTAAGCATACTAATGTATTAGTATATCAGAGCTCTTAAAGACACTGCTTCCTTATGTTTAGCTTAACACATCATTTGGTGAAATGAGAACATACACAACACCCCATCCATTCTATTACAACAGAAGCAATAGTGAAGTCAACTGCCCTTCTGTTCTGCAACACCACACTATGCATGGCAGTCATCTCCACTGCAATCCAATGTTTTGATTCAAAAGTTGCATTACTTAATATTTCTAATATATAGTTTTCTTAATTCCCACATTGATTGCACTGCTCCACAAACAGATGCTATCCTTGCACCTGAAATAACATAATCATCACCAAGATCCATGTGTGCTAATCCTTTAAATGCAGTCTTGTCTTTTGCTACTTTACATGCTTCAGTAATGACTATTTGAGAAGACACATTTCCATTCAGTTTCCCTGTTATTAAAGCTTTATTCTGTGCACATAGAAAATGCTGCCATTATTGTAGCATCTTCCCTTTTAGCACAGATTCCGTCAACTAATAAAAGAAACTCAGAATTTGGCAATTTTTTTTTTTCAGATATGACCTAGGAGAAAGCACATAGTTAACTACAAAACAAAAAACATAATCATGTTGTTCTCCTTCATCTCTTCATCTCTTCATCTGCTGTAGGAATTAAGGAAGCAAGATAAAGAGACAGACATCTAATAATCTGTAAAGAGGGGTTATTAAGTAAAAAAATTCATATATAGACAGTTATGTAACAGATAAGTATTGTGTTCTAGTTTTCAGTAACAGTACTTCTATTGAATGTGGAACTGCCACAAAAGTCTCATGGCCAAGAGTTAGAGCAGCCACCATTCCTACTTAGCACATCATTGTGGCCACCATCCTAAGGCAGTGGGAGAGAGCTGCTGCTACTACTGAATCAAAGTATGTGCTAAAATAAGCAACATGTCTAAAACTATCATTTCTACACTGTGCCAGTAGTCCAAATGTAACCTTATTTCTTACACAACAGAATAAGAAAATCCGTTTGAATAATCGGTAATGCAAGAAGAGGAGGGTTTGAAAGCAAAATTTTAAACTGAAGAAAAGCTTGTTCAAGATATTTCTGTCAAGGGAAGGGTTCAGGAGTATCTTTCTATAGCAATTCTACCAATGGTTCTATTTCTTCTGTATAATTACATTGTTGGCAGTAACCTGTCAGCCCGAGTAAAGCCTGCAGCTGTTTTAACATTGTAGGGCATGGTGCAGTTTGGATAGCAGTGATGCATGAAGGTAAAATTTGTCAACAGCCTTCTGAAGCAAGATGTAATAAAATTTGGACTTGTATTTTCCACAACTGCAATTTTGCCTTGTTAAAATGAATCCAAATTGTGTTATTTTTGTTAAAAGAAAAATTGCATCTTGTTTGCGACAAGGGTGATAATCAAAAACAGAAAACAAATCATTGTCATGCTGTATTAAAGTGGACTTACACTGAAACTGAATTTTATCTAGTTGTCTTTTCATTTCTATAGAGAAATGAGTGAGTGATTCTACAGATTCTTGAGGTAATTTTGTCCAAGTATATTGTTGCCCTTCGTATGGAAAGGTAAACATATACTGGCTATTTGGGTGTATAGGAATAGAAAAGAAAACAGAGGAAATATCTATCACTGAAAAGGTTGCAGCTGTTGGTGGGAAAGAACTCAATATTGCTGCAGGGTTGGACACTACAGGGAATGTTGGTACAGCTACACCATTAACTGCTATTAAATCTTGTACAAACCTGTAGGTGTTGCCTGGCCCTTTAAATGGCAAAGTAGATGTATTGCATAGGCTGCTAGTCAGAACAATTATTCCCTATTGAAACTGCATAATGACAGATTCAGCTCCTTTCTCTGCCTCTGTTGATAAGGGATATTGAACTACCATGGGTAGGTGCTCATAAGGTGTTAAAACTATTTTTATAGGTTTGACATTTATTTATGAGCCCTGCCTTGTTATCATGGGTAGTCCCCGGCTGTGGAGGGGCAGTTTCCAGTCCCTCCAGATCAGCTACATTAGAGGTCTGTTCTGATGTTAGCACTGCAAAGAGAGTACCTTCTTCAGCATAAACATCAGCTTAATACAGACCCAAAGAGTAAAGTTCATTCAGAAAATCAAGAACAACTCCACCTGGAGTGTAGAATACAGTGCATCATACTTTACATTTCAAATCTCTACCTAAAATATATTAAGGGGCAGTGTTTCCTACAATAAATTCATATTGCTTTTTTAATGGACCTATATATATATATATATATATATATATATATATATATATATATATATATATATATGTATCTGGATATATCCAATATATATCAGATTGTATCTGGATAATCCAAGGGAACCTCAGATTTCCAGAATCCAAACTGACTTTGTGGATAGTGGGAGATGCTCGATATTTGATGAGGTATTCATAGATAGAGTCACTCATGTGTCAACAAGAAAGGGGAGAGTGGAATTGCATACTGTAACATTAACAAAGGGACCTTCTTGGTAGACTGGTACCTAAGGAAATAGCCATGGTTCCTGCTCATGGCTGTTGTAATGATCTTGTTGCCGTGTTGGTTGCTGCCAATCAGTACTCCGAGTAGGAAGGTGTCTCTTCTCTTCCTGTGGTGCTTAGACATTTGATGGAATGTTTGGCTGAAAAAATGAATCTGTTTACTAAGAAAAAGGACATTCAGCTAATGTCTGTTCTGATCACAATTAAAACAAGGGTTAATACCTTGCTCATGCTGTTGAGTCTGGGGTTAAGTGGGAGAGTAAATAATTAGCTGATATCATCATAGTGTTTGCTTTGGAAAGAATCGAAATTTACCTTTGCCTCCACAATTTGTCCTTCTCTTCCACCCCTATTCCTGTGAATCAGTATTGAGTTGTTGAAGCTGCACATCTACTAATTGCTTTAATTATTCCTTCTTTTCTCTTCTCTTTTCATTCTCTTAATATGTTTGCACATATTGTACTTCAACAATTTCATGAATACCTAGACTGGGCCAGTTTAAACAAACCTTTGTAATTTGATCTTGTATTGCTGGAAATAAGCCTTCTGCAAAGGGTGCTGAGAGTCCTCTGCATGCTGATCCTTCTGTATGTTCTGGGTGTCCAGAAAAAGCTATAAACACATCTATTATTTACTGGAGGCACGCATCAATAGATTTGCTCTCTTTTTGTACAATTGCCTTAATTCTTGCCGAGTTAGGTGTTGGGTTAGGTTGTAGTAATTTCTTTCAATAAAATATCTTTGGTGGTTAGAAAACCAATATCTCTGTTTTTTGAAATATCGTGTCATATCGTGGTGGTGCAGCGGTAGCGTTGTTGCCTCACAGCAAGAGGTTCTCCCATTTGATTCTCGGCTGGTGTGCAGGGAGTGCCTTCTGTGTGGAGTCTGCATATCCTCCCTGTGGTCGAGTGGCGTTCCGAAAGACATGCGTGAATGGGCGTGCCTTCATTGAAGGCTGGGCGTTGAGCTGGCAACTCAGCACCATAAAAACCTACTGCCAATCATTAGTGGACTGGAGTTCCACTGTGGTGACCCCTAACCGGGAAAAGCCACAAGACAAACAACATTGTTTATTTTTTCCCATATTTTCCTAGAGTCAGAGGGTGTGGTAGCTTTCAAAACTGGTATTAAATCGTTGATAATGTTGTTGTCTTTTGGCTTTTCCCGATTAGGGGTCGCCACAGCGGAACTCCGATCTGCTAATGATTGGCAGTAGATTTTTTTCACGAGCACCGAGGTGCCAGCTCGACATCCAACCTTCAGTGAAGGCACACCCATTTATGCATGTCTTTCGAATGCCCACCCAACCGCAGGGAGGACATGCAGACTCCACACAGAAGGCACTCCCCGCACTCCAGCCGAGAATCAAATGGGAGAACCTCTTGCTGTGAGGCAACAATGCTACCGTTGCACCACCGCGGATTATAGGGCTTTGTAATTACATGGTCCTTAGAAAAATTTACCATATTTAGCTTAGTGTGTTCAAATAGGAGGGATTGAATCTACAACAGTTTGAAAATTCACTGCAGTTCATGGTCATGCTACTCTTATGGAAGGTTCAGTGCCACTGTCTTGGGGTATGGCAGGATTAGGTACCTCCCTCAAAGGATGAATCTGAGCATCTGGTAGTGTGTTGGTGATTGGTGTGTCAGTATCAGAGGATGACTCAGAATCTGAAGCATCCTCAAAACTTTGGTTAGGAGGGGAATTACATTGACATTCTTCAATGGCAATGATTGTTGGAAACTGCGTAACTAACTTTTTAAACTTCTGAATTGTAGTTGTCTTTGAAGGAACAATTATATTACCAAAGAAATTTAATTTACTAGTATGCTTTGGCATAGATGCATGTTTGTACATTTGATGTAACCATCTACCCTTACTTGCAGTTAAAATTAACATTTGATTTGAATGTAAAAGAGGATGTTACTGTCACTTCTGCCAAAATCTAGTGTTATAAACTGAACCGTGGGGATGGACAGAAGTGCTGGAAATAACTTGAAAATTATCAGGGGAAGTAGTAAGGGGGCTACATGTGAATTGATCCTCCACCTGCTCTCTCGGAGAAGGAGGGAGCAGAATGGTCATAAGCTGGAGGAGGGGAGCTAAAGGAGTGAGGTTGAGTAACCTTTATTATTTTTTTTTAACTGTTGTAAGGGATAGAGATCCCAGGTACCACTGGATTTATCTTCTGAACATTTTTGTAATGTATTTATTTTCCTGTTAGCTACTTACAGCTGTGCTTTCAATCTTGTTGAATCACATTTTAAACTTCTAACTACAGATTCCTTTTCTGTATTTCTAAATTCTTCTTGCCAGTCATTAAAAGCTAAACAACAAGAGGCAGGCATTTTTTGTTTCAATTTCTTTTTAAGATTTTTCTAAAGTGACCTTGTCAAAAGTTCTACCCACAGGGAACTGTAATGCACTGTCATTTTTAGTGAGCTCAGACCATTTTACCAAGTAATTACAGTTTTCTTGGCCATGCTATTGTGTTTTCTCTCCAGGCAAGTCCTCCCTGTAATAATAAGTGCTATTGTAAAATACTCAGATTGCATTTCATAAGCTTATAGGATGTTACAAGGCAACATACCAATTAAGCCTTTTAAGCCCAGCTAATTCAATTTTAATACTAAACCAGACTAATTATTCGTGCAATCTATAAGAGATAGAGGGTTCCAAGACAGATATAAATTTGTAGTTACTCATACATCCATCTATCTTATATTTGAAAATAGTGAGTGATATGGATTGCTTTAATAGTGGAAATTCTTTTGGACAGATATTTGTCATTACAACAAGTCAAATGTTGTAGGTCAGATAAAGGTCCCTTAGTCTTGTATTGGTCTTACGATAGCTAGCCATGTAGGAGTATATGGGAGACAAAGATGACAGATGTTGCTTTCAGATGTTCTAGGTAACTTGGACAGCTCATATCAGAGATTTTTTTTATAAGAAAGCCCTGGATTTTTCCAAATTGGGTTAGGTGTTTTGATCTGTATATACCAAGGGAACTATATTATTCACAGACAGACCTGATGAGGGATGGGTGGAGAGAATGATGACCTTTTCGACCTAGAGAATATATGTTTAGTAAACAGCTTGGCAACATAAAAGGCCTTCACTTGACAGAGGATAAGTGCTGGTCAAAAAGAATTTTGTTGTCTTATGACAATGTCTATTTTAAGCAGGGTGTAATTTATATTGAAGACGTGTGGCAATATTTGTTTCCCAAATTGTAAGATCATATACATTTTTTGGCATTCATCTTTTGACCATAATCCTGAAACCATGAGTTTTTGTAAGCTATGCCCTCTTGAGGAACCTTCATGAATTCAAGGAAGTTGCTTATAGCTCCATACTTTCAGTAATCAAGGGACATGGCTACCTGAAGCCTTTAATTTCAGGATTCACACTAGAGAAGATTATACCAAAGAGAAATGGTTCCAAATCAAAGCCCTTCAGTACTCTACTAGTGACAAGTCTCTTGGAGAACATGCCTTAATTTTAGTAGTATAATGTCTATCTGTGAATCTGTCTACAATCCAGTGGGGTAAATAGCAATTTATATTGAGTTTGACCTGCTTATTAGTGGTACAAAGTGGGTGATAGCGTCAATTATCTTATCTAAACCATAGTGGTATGTGTGCAGAGTTAGTCTATTTACTGCTTCAGTGACTCTTTCAATGAACTCAACTTAGTTTAGTAGGCCTGAGTTATCTTCTGCAGAAGCAAACTGGCTTGTCAATAGGAATTTTAGGTCCGCTATGCCCCCTCTTTCTAAGGTACATGATAATGCATTGCATAACCTTACAAACGATGGTGTCAAGGCTGACAGGTCTATAGTTGTTTAGGTATATGGTGGGGCCTTCCTTGTTCAGGGGAAGTGCTACAGTTGTTCAACAGGCTTCTGGTTTGTATCCAGTGGAGATGTTGTGCTTAAATATTTTAAGGAAGAGCTCTCATAGAGGATGTTTCATGCTGACTGAAAAACAGCCTTTATATTTTATCCCAACCCACAGAGCTAGAATTTTTCATCTTGATCTTTCAATATCTGTTCAGAGATAATTATGGCATATAAAATGGATGCTATTGTACTGGAAACCTTGGAGATGGCAGAGAGGAGAAGTTGCAGCTGATTGTAACTACAATTATATTATTTATGTCCTCAAAGTCTGAGTTGGTAATGCCATTAGAGATAGACTTGGTGTCATACCTGGCATTACCTCTGTGGTTCTCTACCTAATAAAGTAATGTCTTGTTGGTATTCATTGTTGATGCAGAAGGTTTTACTTTATAATTAGATCTGCAAGATTTGAACTTGCTCCAGAGTTTGTTATCCCTTTCATGGTCATCTTTAGGAAACTGAGAATTTTTTTAATTTTTAGTTTTATGAATTTTTTTTCTTTTTATTGCAGATTTGTTTTATTAATTGAGTTTCAATAGATGGGCTTGTTTCTAAATTTGGCTTTTTATTTCTGGTCAATAGAAACATGAGCGTCACTGCAATAGGGAGTATAGTCTAGTTGTATGTGGCAGTATTTCATATAAGGTAATGAAGGGGTGAGGTACAAGGGAATTTTCAAAGTCAGCTGGCCTGACTCTTGACCTGTACAGCAATTCTATGGTGAACAGCACTGCTCAGTGAGACAAGGTCAAGTATAGTGATGCCCCTAATGTGGGGATGGGTATTATTTGAATGATGAAATTTGCAATGATAAATCAAGGAAATGTTGAAAATATTTACTAGAAGAAGGTAGTTACACTCCCCTAAAAAGGCAGTATTTGGGTTAATGAAGAGATTATGTTTCATGATTTCAGTGTGTCATAGATGAGATTATATAGTTGGCCAGGATGTTGTATGAAGTCTTCCTTACTATAATGGATTTCAAAGTCATTGTTCTGATCAATTAGTCTTGAGACCTACACAAAAACTAATGCTGCCTACACTTCTAGGCCGAGAAGTCAGGTAGGGAGGGTATGTTGTCCTTCTTCTGGAACTAAGTTTCAGTGGTAACACAGATATTCACATTTTCCAGAAATAAGAAGGATTCAATAAAGGACGTTTTCTTATTTAGATTATTAACACTGAGTTGTGCTATTGTAATAGTAGCAAAATCAGGACTTCTATTTACTTGGCTGGTTACCTCTGGAAAGTAACACGGACTAAAAAAGGCATTAAGGGTGGGGAGAGAGTCTTAGCATGCACAAGCCATGATGAGGGGTGAGCGCGTCTACCATCTTCCTCCATGCTGACACATCCTGCACTCTCTCATAAAGACAGTAATTACTAAGATAATTATTAAAGTCAATTATTTTTTTGCTTTCATTGTGGCATTATTTTCAGTGAGGACAAGATGCTGATCAAGAATACTTTCTATCCAGCCTTAGAAAAATAATCAGACAGCACTATCATGTTGTTTTAAGAGGTTGGTTTTAATGAGGGTGGGGAAAGGGGGTAGCCAACCTGAGCACAAAGTATTATGAGGTGATTGGAAGATATCAGTTGATCACTAGCACAATACCAGTATTGATTTCTGCACCAGTATTTCTGAATGTCAGTATAGAAATTAATTCTGATACTGCTTGTGTGGTAATGACTAAGGGACTGAAGTCCTTCCCCAATTCCTGTGTGTTAAAAGCTGAATCAAGTCACTTGGTAGAAATGTTTCAAGCGACTTGCCTGACTTACTACAGTTATAAAAATTGAAAGAGTAAAGACTGGTCCTAATGCAGAACCTTTTTTTTCTCCCTAAGTTAAAAATGAGGGACAGCCTGGCTTGCCGCTGATGGGAGGAGCACCAGCCAGATTGGGGGATAAATCCTTTTTTTTGTTGTTGTTGTTGTTTTTGCTCCTCAACTTAGAGTTGCTGTTTTCCAGTCTGGCACCAAAGGCAGAACTGTAAGCAGAACAGATGTTGACAAGATAGATCCCATCAAACTTTTTTATGGCTCTTCAGCTTACAGTTGTGGGAACAGCACTGAGAAGAAGATTCAGCTCTTGTGTAATGTGATACATCTCAAGTCATTTACAATAATCAAACAGCTCTTTAGGCAGTTATATTGCAATGCAGAGACAAATGCCTTGCTGATTATTTGTATACAGATTGACAGTAAGCACAAATGCCATGGCACAATAATCTAAAAACCACAGATGCAATTGTTTAGAAGATTTCATGGTAACCATTTGAAAAGTTGGGATCCGCTAGACCAAGTCCCGAAATATGGAGACTGAATCACTGAAAGATTAGACTTCCATAAACTAAGTCCGGCATGTCGTTTCTCAGAATATTCCTTTTACTCTGGCAAATGGTGATTTTGCCATTGATATATATACGTTCTGGGGTGTGTGTGTGTGTGTGTGTGTGTGTGTGTGTGTGTGTGTGTGTGTGGGGTCTTCCCACCTACAAAAATAAATTATAAGGGGAAGTGCAGTTTTTGAGATTTATTCATCTCCGGGTTTTTGACCTTTTTTATCCGGATTTTTGACACTCAGCATTATGAGTGCTAGCATTTCAACAGAGAGTCAAATTTTTTCTAGTTCTTAATGTAAGAGGTTAAATTTGCAAAGGTATTCTATGATATGGATAATACTATAATAAAAATGTTAAAAAGGTCATTAAATATCATGGGCACAAGTACCAAAATGTAGTACTCCAGGTATCCAGAGCAGTGTCACATGCCACAGTAACAAATACAGTGCAAAGAATGCAAGTATTGCAGGCAGATGCACAATCCTAATGCTACAATACATCAGGGCAGTAGAGAATCAACCACAGCAAGTAAACAATACAGCATGCTGGGATAGCACCATCACAGCAAGGCTGCGAGATAGCAGGGCCATAAACAATCAGACACAGTAAACATATAGTAAGCTAGGACAGTAATCTAGCAGATGCAGTTTAGAAATATATGGCAAGGGGTAACAAATACCAAAGCTAAATTCAGCATCACTAGCTGGCAGGATGCATTACAACCTACCACCAAACAGACCAAAATGCAGCTAGCCATATGTGGTCATTATGACGGTTACCACGAAAATAGTACAAGCTGTCACTATACACACCTTGGTTCAGTCAGGTGTAGGTAATCATTAAGGTGACTTAGCTTAGATAATAGGGGCTGGGAAGAACAGAACAGTTTTTAAGCTACATATTTGCTAAGGTCATACCCACTCCAGTACTATATTGCATTGTCCATAAACCTGCAGCAATAAGTGCAGCACTTCCAGGATGTTGTAAGTTATCTTTTCAAGTCAAATCTCATAGCAAAGTTCAAGGCAGGCAAACCCCTTAGCAAATAGATCAATAAAATGTTAACATTGCTTTGTAACTACTAGCAATACAAAGCAAAAACAATTCCTGCCGTAGCTCTTACCTGGGAGAACCAGCTAGAACAGTTTTAGATGGAAAATTACTAAATCCCAAAACATAGAATTTAAATCAGCACTAGCACTTTAATGTATAAATAAGTGCAGAAAGGTTTACTTTCCAAATGCTGTGTACTGTTTTACAGGCAAATCTAGGAGCAGACTTCAAGGCAGGTTAGTATCATCAAAGCCTAACATGGTGACATACACAAAAAAGACAAGTTTAAAGCAGACCACAAAATCAGAGTCACCAATGAAAATGTAACAGAGCTTTTGTACCACAAGTATGACAAGCCAGAAATGACATCTGTATTAACTCTATTAGCATATTAAATATACCAACTCTGAGATCACACTACAGTGATGAAAAGGGAAAATGCCCCGATCCGTACTGTACTGCAATCTCAATTCAAAACGTCAACTTCATATTAGTGAATGTGTACTCACTTTTGCTAATATGAATTTGAATATTTTCAGTTCTACATTACAGAGGTTGATAGAACACACAATCTACCAACACACATTCATTGAAATGCAGTTCCACATTTTGATAGTAAACCCATATATCTATGGATCTAGGACTATTGAATGAAAACTCAATAGTCTGAATCCACAATCACCGAACACACTTCAAGAAAAGCGCTTTCACTGAAAAATGCTTTTGTTAAAGGAAAAGGGAGTATTCCCTTATTTGCACCGTAGTACGATCTCTGCAATAGGCATACTTAAACGAAAATGCATTCGGTGAAAAGTACTTTCGCGTAAGTATGTCCGGCCGATAGTGATTTGGTAATGTTGTCGTTCAGGAATCAGTATGGATCCCATATATCTATATCTGTATATATATATATATATATATATATATATATATATATATATATATATATATATATATATATATATATATAGAATGTATGGTTCTATATCAGATGATCAACTTTTCTAAACTCAAAAAAAAAAAAAAATTGAAGACACCAGTTGATCAAGTTTATGAAAAATCTAACGTATAAAAAAAAGCACAAAAATCTACCTTTTTTTACATTTTTGCAGGAGGGCAAGCACCCCTGCTATCCCTGAAAAAATATATATATAACTCCACGATTGCCCTACAGTGAGGAAAAGGGTAAATTTCCCGACCCTAGATGTATTGTGATCTCCATTAAACAGCTTAACGTTTTCAATAACTCAGTCATATGGTCTCGACCAGGTGGAGCTTCTGAAAACTTGATCGACTGATAGGGATTCGAATATATATATATATATATATATATATATATATATATATATATATATATATATATATATATATATATATATATATATATATATATATATATATATATATATATATATATATATATATATATATATATATATATATATATATATATATATATATATATATATATATATATATATATATATATATATATATGTATACATACATACACACACACACATCGATCCCTATCAGATTATCGAAGTTTCACAGCCTTGAAATTCATATGGCCGAGACTATATGATCAAAGTTTTGCAACTTTGAAAATAAAACAAAACGAAAAATAAATCAATAAATAAAAGCATTTTTTTTTTTACATTTTGTCAGGAAGTGCAAGTTCCCCATGCACCCCCTACACTCCTTCCTAATTAAATATGCCAATTCCGAGATAACACTGCTGTGAGGAAAACAGTAAAGTTCCCATTCTGCACTGTATGGTGATCTTCATTCAAAACATTTGAAGTTTCAGAACTCGATTATATGATCTCGCCATCTCGGTCATATGAATTTTGAAGTTTTGAAACTTTGATAATCTGACAGACATCTGTAAGTATAGATATATATATATATATATATATATATATATATATATATATATGTATATATATATATATATATATATATATATATATATATATATATATTTATATTTTTATATATATCTATATATCT
Organism: Protopterus annectens; assembly: GCF_019279795.1. Classification (NCBI taxonomy): domain Eukaryota; kingdom Metazoa; phylum Chordata; order Ceratodontiformes; family Protopteridae; genus Protopterus; species Protopterus annectens. The sequence goes on from NC_056728.1 coordinate 1,187,261,112, forward strand.
ATATATCTATATATATATATATATATATATATATATATATATATATGTATAGATACATAGATAATTTCAGTTTTAAGCAGGTTTGTTTATACAGGAAAACAGCAATTTTGTTTCTTGACAAGTGTGAGGAAAAATGGCATCCCTGCAGAATGTGTGAGTGAGTGTATGTCATGGGTATGCTGCATTTGGTCAAACTTACCTTTCGACAATTAAGTTTTTGTTGATGATATGAGTAAATTAAAAAGGTAAGTGGAACTGCTGAAACTTATTTGTAACAAATGATTCAGCATTCTGTTTCTGTGTGTTTGTTTCTGTGTGAGTGTTTGCTTGTTGAGGTTAGAGTAAGAGCTAGGGAAGGAGACAGATTTGTTTTAAGTGCATGGGTATGTGTGAAGGTGTTTGCAGGTTAGGGTTAGAGTAAGTTTTAGATAAGGTGACAATTCATTTTAGATAAATAACTAAATACAGCATTTATTGAAGTGGAAACTTTTCATTTCAAGGTAAGAGAATTTTTTTAGAATGGTAAAATTATATTTACAAAAGTTTCAACATTCATGTTTAGTAATGTATGCATGTTGCCTATTTTAGTAGAACTGTTGGAGAAAGGTCTTGTAACTGAAAGTGTATTATTGGGGTTAAGAAAAAGTTGGGGTAAGGGACGTTGGGGAGGGCAATGCTTACCCTTACCTTACTTCTGACGCTAACTGCAAGCGTACCTCTCACCATAGCTGCAGCAGTACATATTATGATACTAATCACCCTTCATTGCCTTACTGTACAGATAAATTATGTCTGCAAGTTAGTGCTGTTTTTCTTTTTCTTTCTTTTTTTCTAACCAGTCCATTCGGTTAATCATGCATTGAAGTAGTTTGATGAAAGAAAGCTCAGTGTAAATATTTGAAGACTGAGGGTTCATTTTAATTATTCTTAGTTTATTTACTATATACTGATAATTATATAGATTGATATAGATGCATAGATAGACAGGTGTGTGTGTGTGTGTGTGTGTGTGTGTGTGTGTGTGTGTGTGTGTGTGTGTGTGTGTGTGTGTGTGTGTGTGTATGTGCGTGTGTGTACTTGTGTGTACAGACACACACACACACACACACACACACACACACACACACACACACACACAGATGGCTAGATAGATAGATAGATAGACAGATAGATAGATAGATAGATAGATAGATAGATAGATAGATAGATAGATAGATAGAGAGATAGACTCACCACACACATACTTACTGCTATTCTCCCTCTACACTAATGACTGCACCTCTAAGGACCCCTCTATCAAACTTATTAAATATGCAGATGATACAACTATCATAGGGCTCATCAGGAATGGTGATGAGTCTGCATACAAATGGGAGGATAAGCAGCCTGACTTTTGGCATAGTCAGAATAATCTGGAAGTGAACACTCTTAAAACTGTGGAGATGACAGTGGACTTTAGGAGTGGTACTACAATATTATCTCCCCTCTTTATATTTAATACTGCTGTGTCAGTTGTGGAATCTCTCAAGTTTTTGGGATCTCTAATCTCCTGGGACTTGAAGTGGGAGACCAATGTAGGGTCCATCATAAAAAAGGCACAACAGCTAATGTACTTTCTGCAACAGCTGAGGAAGTTCAAACTCCCACAGGAACTGCTGATTCAGTTCTATACAGCAGTCATTGTGTCTGTTCTCAACTCATCCGCAAGAGTCTAATCATGACAAAAATAGGTTACATCGAATAGTCAGGTCTGCCAAAAATATCATCAGTGCTAGTTTGCCCTCCTTACAGGACCTGTACTATTCCAGAGTCATGAAACGGGCAGGGAAGATCATCACTGACCCTTCACATCCAAGCCACCATCTTTTTGAACTATTACCATCAGCCCGGTATTATAGATTAATACACAACAAAACAAGCAGATATAAGAACAGTTTTTATCCACAAGCCATCAAGTTCATAAACTGTTAACTCAGCTTATTAGGTTGGGGTATTCTTTTTCCCAAGCCTCCGAGGATCCTAGAGTGTCGTTTACATATTATTAATATTTGTTTCTTTCAGAATTTATTTCAGTATTTCTTGCAATGAGTTGCACTTTGCACCTTGTATGTATATGTATATGTATATTTACTTTTTTGTCTTGTTCTTAATAGTTGCATGTATGTCATTTGTCTTGTTTTTAATAGCTGTATGTATGTCATCTATGTAATTCATACTCAGAGAGTCACTGAAACTGGAGTCAAATTCCTTGTATGTGTGCATACTTAGACAATAAATGTGATTCTGATTCTGATATATATATATATATATATATATATATATATATATATATATATATATATATATATATATATATATATATATATATGTGTGTATAGATATGTGTATAGATATAGATATATATTTATTTGCATGTGTCAGTGTTTAAGACATGCCCAAGAATTCAATAAACTCCATGTAAGCTTTGTATGCAAAAATCTACATGGGGTTTACATGTTAGATTGATGAGCCACAGTACTAATCGCATATTCATGCTGCTCATCGTGCTTATATGAATACAAGCAAGGATTTGTGGCCAGCAACTGTGCAGTGCAGCATGACCACAGAAACATGAAGCATTCAAGTGAGCCTATGAGTAAACCTCCTCGTCGAGTCTGTGCAGACAGCCATAATAACTACCAGCATTGAAAATACTGCACTAACAGCAGTAATGGCACACTTAAACAAAGTGGACTGATTGCAGTGTACAGTACTTCAGTTATTGGAAGAATGAAGTAATGGGGTGAGAGACGGCAAGGGCAAATACAAGGAAACATGCACTAAGCAAAATGTTCTGATTAAAATGGACACAGATTTGAATGATAGGAATGAACAAAGAAGAGGGCATGGTAAATATGGAAATTTCCCCAAGATAACAATATGCCAATGTATGTATGTAAACTTTAAAGACAAGTCAGAAGCATAACACAAAGCACATATGTAGATAGCACAATACATACTGTTGTTTACACCCCCTGAGCAAATATATTATAGCAACATACATGGTAGTATAAATGTGAGAGTCATACAAGGTTACATGTAACTTAAGGTGAATGTTTGTGATAAAAACATCACAGACATGCTCACTGGAGAGGACACTTAGCAATGATAGTATATACAATAGGGGGTATGTGCATACTCTGAAGATCTGCAAAGTGACTTGTTTGACTATGACTTACATGTCACCATATGTCTTGACCAATAAGGGACACATAGTAACAGAGTCCTGGGTAAATGTAGAAAGAAACAGGGACAAGCATAAATATTTTTAAAATATTCCAATTATTAATCTGTGGCACTGACAGAATATGTGAGAGTTAACTTATTATACATGTTCTACAGGAACAGATGTGTACAACTGTAATGATCATTATTTTACATGGGAAATTAACCACCACATCTGCAAAAATCAACACTTTTTGGAGGGGCTAAGAGGGACAATGTGGAGCTGAAGCCATGGCAAATCGTAACCACTTGAGAAGTTTGCATGACACATAAGCGACAATCCCCACCTGTAAGAATCAAACCCATGCCATCAATGGTGTCACCGAGCTGTGTATTTATTGGATGAAACATAGAAAGACGTCACATATGCATATAGTAGAACACCTTTAAGGGAAGTCTGCACTGTCAAATCCTAGTGGTTATGCATCCCAGAGAATAATTCTGCATGCCCTACCAGATGTGTCAGACCTCACTTTGTCAAATGTGATGCTCTTGACTAAAACATCACACTATAGCTGTACCTATGCTACAAGTGAACTTCAGGTTGTACATCACCTCCAAATGAAACATTGATATGAATCAAATACAGCACAGTGGAGCTGTAAACACAGTCATACAACTGTTTCTATTTCATGACATACAGTTAACATATACACACACCACACTGTTATGGGAGGATTCCCTACATATAGCTGGGTATTGCATGCATCTGACACATGTAATATCAATGGACATTGTCTGGACTATTTGCAAATGATGTGTGAATTAAGAAGTGATCCATTATAATGAATGGTACAGCAGTATGGGAAGCTGATGGTAATGCATCAACTATGTCCATGTGCACAAAAAGTACAGCAGTGCAAAGTCAATAATCGAGGAAGATGTCACTGTGATATTGTACACATACAAACAGTGCATGAGCAACCTCTCTAAGTACATGTCAAACCTCAGTACATGTGACGTGATCACTGTCCTCCTAACACTGGCAGTAAAAGTGTTATAACACCATGAAACCTGACATAAATCCACATGTTCCTTGATATTATCAAGTAGTAATAGTGATGTCATATATGCCCATGACATAGTACAGTCACACCATAGCTGTACCTATGCTACAAGTGGACCTCAGGCTGTATATCACCTCCAAATGAAACCTTGGTATGAATCACATGTGACAAAGTGGAACTGTTAGCACAGTTGTATGACTGTTCCTATTTCATATCATTACATCAGTTGTAAGTCATATGACTATATGTTTATCAGTGGAAATGTGTGGGTGAGAGTCCTGACACCATATATGGACACATTAAAACTGAAGTGACTGAAGTTCATGCAGAACAGTTAATGACACACATGTTGACAGTTACAAAATGCTACCAAGGGATACCTGCAAAATCCTTGTCAATAACAATACAATAGTGCAAACAATGAATTCCCGAAGTTTGCAACTGAATATCAACATGTCATATGTTTGTGTATATAACAGCATTACAGCATTACAGCATGTGGATGAACCCAGGCTTATGTGCCCATGTAATCAGTATGATGTAGTACTGATATATGTCAGATAACATTTCCAGGTGCTAGGTACACATATGCACACCTTAGCCATACTGCAGCTGTCATTGTGATGGTCGAATGAGAATGGAGTAGAATGTTGATATACTCCACTACAAGAACTCATGACTTAGTAAGTCAACAATATACAAAGCATCATCACATGTCAACAGTCCTCAGGAGGCACATTACTATAGCTGTTATGGAAGAATCATGTAACCAAATGGCAGCAGTAGCTATCACCACAGTACCTAAAATCACAGATTGGAATACACTGCTGTAGAGCTACAGTACATGCACACCTCAGTGTAGCACAAGTGAATGTTTATAGCATTGACATATACAATGTTCATAGGGACATAGGACATTACTAGGTTAATGGCCAAGACCACATAAAATCCTAGCCATTTTTATACCATTTAAACAAAAATCACCATAGCTATGTGATGGAAGTTAGTAGTAGTATGTGTGTATGTGTTTCATTGCATTACATACTGCCTCTGACCATATGTGACATGTGTACCACCACATGACAAAATTAGCATTCAAATATCCAGTGTTCTGGAGATGATTTGCAGAGGGTAATGGAGGGGGGTCTGCTTCACAATGTGTATATGTATCTTTGAGATAATGACATCCTTGCGTTCTGCAGAAAGGATGTTATGTGGACAGAGGAAAACAGGGGATGGTAGATTCATGGGTCTATGTAAAAGGTTATCCTGAATGGGAGTCAAATAAAAAGAGATTCAAGACATGATACAATTGCAGTAATATACCACCAGCCACACAAATATGAATTGACTAAGGTCAAATTCATACACCATACCTATGTAGGTATATGAGCTGAATTCCATACAGTGTAAGACTAGCACCACCACAGATGTCTGACTTTAACACTGTCACAGTGCACTTTATAGATGATGACATTAGCAATGTATGCTGAGAAGAAGATTTTGGGAGGAGTGTGTGACACAGATGTGGACTCACATCCTGGTGTAAAATTAACAACAGACTGATAGCTAATTGACCATGCATGCACTCAAGTTGGCAGTTGTGAGATTAGAACCCTACCTATTTAGGTAATTCAAGCTGTTGACTACATCATTTATCTCAAGCACCACTGCACAAGTCAGTCTTTAATCTTTAATACTGTCAGAATGTTCTTTAAAGATGATGACATCAGCAATATATGGTGAGAATAAGGTGTTGGGAGGGTTGTATGAAAATGCTGTGGAGTCTTGTGGAAGTGTAAATCTATTTCCTGAATGCTACTTGAGTGAGGACAGGAAGACCTGAACTCATGCTTTTCTGATTATGCCTACAACCACTCGCACAAGTTTACAGCTGTAAAATTAGCACCCCTACACATCTAATTATAACAGAGAACGTAATGCTCACACCACCACGCAAGCCTTTTTTTTAATGGAGACAGAGTGCACTTTATAGATGATGACATCAGCAATGTATGCTGCGAAGATGTTGGGAGGGCTGTTTGAAATTGCTGTGGACTCATTTAGCAGTGTGAAAATATCTTCTGAATGCTACTTGAGTGAGGACAGCAGGACCTAGATTCATGCTCTTCTGACTACACACACAAACACAAGTTAACTGCTGTTAGTTTAGAACCCCTACTAATCAAATTTCACAAGTTACAGAACATAGTACTTAATGCTAGTGCCACTGCAGACATCTGGTAACAGTGTCACAGTGCACTTTATAGAGGATGACATCATCAGTGTATGCTACGAAGATGATGTTGGGAGGCTTTATGAAATTGCTGGGGAGTCATGTAGCAGTGTGAATTATACGTGAGTGAGGGGCATCAAGAACTGTACTCACGCTCTTCTGACTACACACACACACACACACACACACACACACACACACACACACACACACACACACACACACACACACACACACAATCGTTGATTGCTGTAAGATTTGAATGCCTTCTTATTTAAGAGCTCAGTCTACAGAACACAGTACTTAATGCTCACACCACTACAGAAGTCTGATTTTAATAGTGTCACAGTGCACTTTATAGAGGAGAACATCATCATAGTATCACTGGTGACATACTGTTATGAGACATGTTTGCAGAGCCAGAACATATGATATGATTGTGTGAGTGCATTTTGCAAAGGTACATATAAATACATCCTGGCAACCTAAGTGAAATAAGCTGTCATGGAACATATTGCAGAAGTGAGACAGATAAGTACCTGTTTCTCAGGATGTTGTGTAGATGACACACATACACAGACACTTTGGAAACACCATTAGTGCAATGATGGAGTTATTTTTCTTCATATTCAGATGAAGGTATGTCCACATTAATTCCACATTACTGACAATATCAATGGGATATGATCATGCATGACCAATGTTCAGTGCCAAGATAAACCCATACCAAATGTAAATATGCAGTTACATTTTGTAATTCAGGAGATGTTTTGACAATGGCCCAAGTACTGATATATAATTTGCAAGTGCATTGCAGCAGGGCACACATGATTATCAGAATGTATACGTTCAGTCAAGCATATGTGTCACTGCCTTTCTCTTGTGTTTATGAACGCATTTCCATGCGTTGGAGAATTGCAGTCCAGTAACCAGAATAAGACGTTCTATACACCACTTCACAAAGCATATCAGAAGCGGATTTGTGTGGAAGATGGCAAAGTATTATCACACGCGTGGTTCAAATTTCAGGAATTCAACTTGGACTTGTGAAGTAGCAATGTCCACTGGTACTCACTGCCAAAATGTGGGCAAATAGGGATATACAGTAACTTACCTGATGGTGGCTAACTGAAAAATACATGTGTTTTTTGTTAATGCATCCTGTGTCAGGCTTGCAAGACATGTTAGCAGAGAAATTGCTGGCAGCTAGGATGATGTGTATGCTGAAGTCCATGTTTGAAATGCTGGAGTCAAAGTTTTATTACATAAATAATTTTCACCTTGCCATCCCCATTTGCATGACATTAAGCGCTGAGCAAACACAATTCTCTGCTTAAGGAAAACAGTGAAAGTTTTCACTTTTTTTGCCTTCCTTCACACAAAAAGTTTCACTGGCAATGTGAGGCCATCAGCACTCAGGACAATACTGAGTGTGGAAGATACACTTCCTGTCTAGCTTTCACAGTGGCACAGGATAAAAGAGCAGTGAGCTCCTTATAATGGCACAGGTGAGCCAGGGCTCAAGTCTCAGGTGAGCCAGGGCTCAAGTCTCAGGTGAGCCAGGGCTCAAGTCCAGATTATTCTCTTTTTTATTTATTTAGTTTTTACATATGGTGTCAGGATGCCATTGGCAAAGTAAATGTGATCAGGACTACAAATGTGACTATCAGTGACTACAGTAAAGTATGTGACTTCCCCAAACTGTATCAGTAATGCCAACCTCAATACACTTTGGTTCATAAGTTCATAGGTGTGTACTAGGCTAATGGCTCTGGAACCTTTATAAGCCTAGCCCCAAAACAATTGCCCATTCACCGTGCCACCGGATGTTAGTTCACAGTGCTTCTACAAATAGCTGTTTTGCAGGCCTTATTGCAAATCACAGGTTAGATGTGTGTACATCTTTCTACAAATCACAAGGTCTGGTACATCTTTTGAAATGATTAGTATAACCCAGCAGATAAGCTAACTATTTTTGTAGGGCCAGATATCCTGAAAAAATGAGTGCTGCATGCTTTTTCACAGTAAAGACAGTTTCTACATTATATTAGATGAACATTTCATCCACCATCACATGAACATGACACAAAGGGGATCCTACAGCAGATATTGTAACCTTGCCCACTACAGGAACAATGGCTGTTTATTGAATCAAAGTAACAAGTTTGTACTATCCATCAGCAGAGTCATGTCAGTATGCAGCTAACATGATATTACCTGTACATCCATCAATCCAACTGATACACACCCATAAAGAGGGGTGTGAGTGAAGGGGTGCATACAAGGACAGAAGGACATACATATAACAATGTGTGGTGTAATGCAGTATTCATGAACATTTTTTGATCTGTTCACATTATTAAGCTGCCATACTCTGCATCATGAAGTGACTGACATAAAGGTACAGATGGGTTAGGAGAGCAACAACAGGCTTATGAAAAGCAGAAGAAGATTAGATAAATATGTCATAGTTCTTGGGATGGATGTCAATGCAAATATTTCTTTTGGCCAGTATCCAATTTATTTTCATGAGAACTCATAACTGTAGCAAATGTTAACACATGGGTGATTAAACATACCATAGGTGTATAACATTACACTAAGAAATGATGTGAGATGCATCTGGAATCAAAATACTGATGTTATGGGCAAAAAAAAAATCAGTCAAGTGATTTATATCAACACTACACATAGGAAGTTACACTTTCTTACAACTAACAGTGTACAGAACTGTAAGAGTAACTGTTTCAAAGTATTGCCTTTATTCTACCATTACTCGTTATTACTATAGTGTAGCATGTTTAAGCACCTTTGTCTGAAGATAACCAGAATAGTGTGGCCTATGGTTATAGCACACTAGGATTTGTCATAGGACATTCACTGCCACTTGGCATTAGTTAATGATACCAAATTCCACACAAATGCAGAGGAGAAAAAAATGAAGGCTTTTTATGGGTCTTTTGTAGCCACGTGTGTTGTGTGTGATTCTATTTTTTGACCAGATTAAAACTGTGAAAACAGAGTTGATAGACATAGTGAAATGAGGGGCAAGCAGACAGAAGAACAAAGGGGAAGAAATAAAGGAATTTGCATGAGGAAATTAGGAAAGAAACACAGATCTCCACTTCTTCAACACAGTAATGTGCACATGTAGACAATATTTGATGAATTTGGACTGTCACCACAATGCAGATGGATGACAACAATATAATGATGTTATAGCTGAGGAAACAACTGCAGACAAACAGAACAAACAAAGCAGACAGAGGAATGGTAATGGACACAAAAGTCTGGAGGACAACATGACTGAGGACAGGTAGGGGACATCAGAAGCACATGCCTGTCAATCATGGCAACAATGAGAATCTAGTCCTCACCCTCAAACTGTCATCACTGTCCCCTTCCTCAGTTCACTGTGAGACTGCTTGACATGGGAGTCTCTTTTCTATTTTAATAAACAATTTCTTCAGGTGGTTGATGAGGGCACCAAGATCAGTCTCTTTTAGATCATGCACCACACCCTGGCACCTCCAGGATGGTGACATAATCACCACCTCCACCAATAATCCCAAAGGATACCATTACACCAGTAGCTGGGTCGATGCTACCTGATGTAGATGGGTTAGTTAGTGCAGCGGCTGTGGAGGCAGTGCTGTCAGATTGCATCCCAAAGGTGCTGGGTGTTCATGGGGTAGCCAGTGGAGGGCTGGCAGGTCAATCCACAATAGTTAGCCCACCTCCCTGTGCTGAAATGCATTTGGTTTGATGGCAGAAAAGTATGACATCAGAACAGTATGATTCCAGGTAACTCACAAAAAAAAGAGTGATAAGGGGTGGGGTGGGACAAAAAAAGAAAACAGAATATTAGAATTGTGAAATGTCACATTCATGCTTTACTAGAATAAATATGCTTTTCTTTTTATAGTAGTTATTGAGCTTTCACAATCCCAAAAATGATTGTGAATTGTTGCAAGTAATCCTTGGAATATGCCTATATTCCATATATGCTTTTAAAGATACTATAGATTAAATTAACAACATGGCATTAAAGCCAATATTGAGGCATTTCAAATGTAAAAATGATACTTGTTGAATGTGAATCAATAGGTTATATATGGGAAACTAAACCAACATAATCTGAATATGTTATTACAGTTGCTTAATACAATTACCAAGAGCTACAGCAGAAAGCATGCATGCTTCCTGTTACAGTAACCATATGCATGCTGAACTTGCTACTGATTTATGGAATCTCAATATATTTAGTACAGTCAGGGTCAATTGTGCTGTAGACATACCCTTTGCCTCTGAGTCTCTCCAACTTCTCAGCATATGCCTGCCCATTTGCCAAGGTTTCATTTGTTGCTGTAAAATAGAGAATGAGAGAAAAATAGACATGAATGCATTATTCATGCCATTCTTGGCTATCTATAGTATTCCATATCATTTCAAATTGCTTGATCTGTATACTTACACAACTGGAGGGTGTCAGTAATTTGAAATTCATCCAGCTGTACCTGCTTGTGCTTCTTCAGGTCACTGTAATGTTAACTACACTGCTTTCCATTGCATGGCATACCAATCCCACTAGAGCCAGCCTTGTCTAGGTTGTTCCAAGTCTCAGCCTTGTATAGTATCCCTGCAGCAGCCTACAACTGTAGAGCTTCACAAGGAGTGCAACAAATATTTTTGACTTCAACACATCACACCTCTGTGGCCTAACTTGGCATCATCCTTACCATCTCCTGCCTGCAAAGGACCTCCAAAAAACAGCTGTAACGGTTTCTTGCCAATATCGTGTTTTATGACCAGTGACCTAACATGCACAACCATGCCAACTGCATTTCCATGATGGAAAGTAAGGAGAACCATTGACAAACAAAATTGAAGGGAGTTCCTGAAACAGCAATGATGATATGAGATTTAGCATTGATTTATGCCATGTGAGCTGCTGGACCCGGACACACTTTGTTCAATGGTCAACACTGAAATGCTTTTAAGCAGTGACTTTGGAGGGATCAACAGGATGACTTCACACATATTTTGTGAGGACTTACACACTGTTAAAAGTAATCTGTACAATGTGGGATTCAAACCTATGTAAAAGGGAACACATACATTTTTATATAGGTGATTATTCCATATTGCCACAGAAAAAGCATTTACCAACCATGGTCATTACAACTCATTACATCCTAGTGACGCCTCCAGGTGCATTTACAGTTAACACCTACTGATGCCTCTAGGCGTCAAAAAGTGCTTGTTCATATCTGCATCAATAATTCCAAAACCATGCTATGTACAGGGTTTTAAAAGATTTCATCTTAAAGCTTACACAGTGGCAAACTCAACTGCATTAATATTTGAGCTATGTCTAGTACAGGTAAAGAGATATTAGCTATTGTTTTTAGGACATTAATTTATATAGATATAATTTTCACATTTCTCTAAATGTCTCAACAACCAAGTAACACAGACAGAACTCCTTAGCCTCTTATGAAAGCTCGCAACTGGATGAATAAAATGCTGCTGACAGTATGTGTGTATCTTGAGCGGTTGCTGAGATATTGTAAGCTGTTTACAAAATATTACAAACATAATAGTTACTGTGTTTACTGTGACTTACAAAATTCAGTTTAAGACCTAGAACCTAAATAGTACTAACACTATAAAAATAGTTTGTGCTGAAGGGTTTGTCATTTATGGTTCTTTCATAACTCCTATGGTTCCAGAAATATGAGCATTTGTTTGAAATGTAAGGACATAATTTGATTCTGGCCAAAGGGTTAGGCTCCGCCCATTGGAAGTCATAGTGCAAACTTCCTGAGCTCTGTTGGAGTGAATGAGAGTGACTTGTGCTATACTTCAATTAGACCTGTATGTGTTTGATATTAAAGGTCCTGGCTTATATATTCTTAGCTGTGATAGAGGACTAATGTCTGACAATATACTGGAAATAGACAGACCTGCCTGACCTTTGTAATATACTTTGGAGTTATGATACATAACTCAAAATACATCCAGGTTTACAGTTGTACAACAGTTATGGTAGGGGTGTATATGATTTTCACTAAACTAACATGTCCATCAGAGATATGCAATTGCATTTTTTATTACATAATCCTCATTGTCATGCTAAACCAGTTACATACATAATACATATGATACCTACAAAAGTATGTGTATGTAAGCAGTAATGATACCTTTCTGTCAATTAACAAGCTATAAATTATACCTTTCTGTCAATCAACGAGCTATACATAGCTATTGATATATAGTATTACCTTTATAATCAAAGTTTTGTGAAAAATTATAGGACACCCTTATAAAAAAATGGTGCGTGCTGGACCTGAACCCTGGCTCACCTGTGTTCTGACCAGGAACTCACTGCACTTGCACCTGTTGCCACAGGGAAAGCTAGGCAATAGGATTATTTTTTACACTCAGTACTGTCCAGATTACTGATGGCTGTGGATTACTGCTGGGCTTCTTTCCAAGAAGGAAGGCAAACCAAATTAAAAGTTTAACTTTTTTCCTTAAGTAGCAAACAAGTTTGTGCATAAGTGGGCAATGTGCAAATGTAAAAGGCAATAGTGGACACATATTACTTGTGTAAATAATCATTATAACCCTTCCTCAATAAAAATAACTACTGCGGAACTCCAACCCCACTATACCTATGTTCTTTCACTTTTTGTAGTGCAATGTATTTACATCTTGTGTAACAGAGACAGTCAGCTAACAGGTGGAATTTCTGCAATCATTACCATCCATGTTGTTGACTGTTGCTCAATTCTGATAAAAGTGTCTGTGCTCTATAAGTTGATTGAAATTAAATTTTCACATTTTAAGCAGCTATCCATGTTTGCACTATGCTGCACATCATACACATGGTAAAACAAAGGATTAAAAATGGAACCAAAAATTAAGCAATTAGCTCTGGATTTGAGCCATCAAACTAATGCACTTTCATAACACCGTTGTAGTTGGTTATCTCTCTTTACCACAAACGCAGCTTTGCAATACCAATCAGATCATCTGCATTCACATTTCATATCCAGTATTAAGCAGTTCATACAGATGGACATTCTCAGTTGATTGTAAATGTGTAAATAACATATTTAGTAAAATGAATGATCACATAATATTTATAAATATGTTTGCAAAATTGCATCTCTGCCTTCTCTTTGTATTCTGGAAATCCTTCCTTATCTCTACTTTACTATCACACATGCAATCTGTAGTGCATAGTCTCTCATTTTTCTTTCAAGGTGTGATAGAAATACAAGACAGTCAACAACAGTTTTCAGCACAGGCAGGACATTGTGCTATTATGCCAAGCTGATATTCATTTGGGGTGTTTGGTGTTGTTTAAAAGCTCACTGCAGTTAGTTCCACACTTTGTAAGTGTATCCTCACTGACACATCCATTTCAGTGAAGGGTGTTTGTGAAATACAGTGCTTTACTTTAGTCAGAGTAATTATTCACAGTTGCAAGCCATTAGCACCTAACAATGGTGCAGAGGCTACACTACATTTACAGCTGCTACACAAAGTCTAAAGTATGGCATTCATCAATTCATAAGAGTTCATACTTCATTTGTATCTTCAGAGTGTTCAGAGGGCTGAATTTATACTGAAAGGTAACCTTGTAGCTAGGAAACATGAAAGGAAGGAACCTGTTTTCAGTCATGTTTATTGCTCCACTTGTGGGAGTGTTGGGATAAGTACACTTTTTGGAATGCTTTTTCTGTAGTGGATATTTCAGTTGTATGCGCCAGGTTACTTGGTAAACTGCAAAGTATATATTATAAATGTCAGTCATGTCAGATATTGATGGCATTGCTGGACAACTCACACACATTATACTTAGTTACATTTGCAGGTACCATTTAGGTAAGTATCTGCCATTCATTCATGTTCTTGCACTTTTATTTTTACATTGCAGGTTCATCATTTACCTCAATAGTCCAGCAGTTACAATTGTTGTTATTCAGGGCAGACTCTGGTTGTTGCTAGCACACAGCTACTATATGGTAAATAAATGTTGTGTGCATTGCCTGGCATCAATTTTATTCTGTGTATATGCATAGGCTGAATGGTGTACCCCTTAGGTTGTGAGCATGTGCACTATCCATTGTATCTTGGCTTGGGTGAGGGCATATTGTGTACACCTATGTCTACCTACACCCACATCAGCTGGGAGTTCCCCATCTGACTCCTCATCTATGTGATGATGCAGTGACCTTGCTGCTGGTGGTGGAACATTTGCTCCTAGCCCTTGATGTTTTTCTGCTGCTGCTGTTTTCATAGGATGATACTATGAAGGATAGCACAGGCTGTAATAATTTTGGCACAAGTACTGGGATCATACTGCAGAGCTTCCCTGATGTGTCTAGGCACTAAAACTGCAACTACAACAGTCCAAACACAAGCTCTATGAAATTTCTTGTTTGACTGTGTTCCTCATTATAGCATTCTTCTGTGCGCTTGTGTGCATTTCTGATGGGCATCATCAGCCATGGTTCTAGGGCATACCTTGCATTACCCAGCAAATGGCCTTGTGGGACATCACCTCTGTAAAAACTCAGAGTTAAGAGGTATGCTATATATGGGAATTGTGGGAACTGCCAGGGTTGCCAGCAGACACACTCAGGATGATTCCATAGCATTGCACACAACTTGGCAGTTAATGGAGTGGAACCTCTTTCTGTTGATATAGTACCCTGTACCCTGGGTGGTGATTTGACCTCAATGTGGGTGTAGTCTATTGCTCTGAAGACTTCAGGGAAGTGTGCTATGGGATAGAACTCCTGCATAATTATTTGTCTGCCATCAGGGGTAGGGGAAATATATATATGGTCACTTGCATGCTGTAACACAGCATTCAGGAAATGGTGTAGAAACCCAGATGATGATGCCTATGACACCTCCAGCATGTCCCCTGTGGGTCACTGAAACATTCCTGTAGTCAATACTCTACGCATACCTTGGTCTCTGCAAGTATTGGCTCCCCTTGGTTTGCCCTTGATCTTAGGTGAGGACGACAGAGAATTCAGTGTTCCTGGAGTGTGTTTCTATTCAGCCTGTAGCGCTCTATCATTTCCACCTCATGTAGACCATAAAAGTTAAACTGGGTCTACATACCCCTCTCTTTCTTGCCAAGGTCTGTCATCATCAGCAGCAGCATAGACTTGAGCACGTTGCACATACACATGCAGAAGAGCAGCAGCAGCCCTTAACATTCTTTCCCTCCAGTGTAGTTTCTGTGTATGTATTCCAGTAGGTTTTAGAGTACAAGATAGAAGGCTACAGTAAGTGTACATGATTGCTTTATAGCTTGATGAATTTCCCTGCCATCTTGGATTTGTTGATTAGCATGTTATTCATTTTCTTATGCAGTAAATAACATACCACAATGTTTAACTACAAAAATAAGAGAAGCCAAGCACAAACTAATCCAAACCAGGGCAGCTGTTCAGTCCAGGAATAACAAACCACAATGGAGTAAGAGGTTAAAATTTATAACCCATGAACCGAGGATTTTGCACTTTCGTAAAAGAACTTCATCAGAATCATCATACACTTCCATTTTCCACATTTAAATACCCCTCTCATAATCCCACATCCAGTTAAAATTCCAAATCAATTAAACATTTAAATCAAACAAATAAATACATCAAAAAGTAAAGTAACATGAAAAAATATGCATCAAATATTCATATAGTAATTAATTGAATATTAAAATACAATATGAAATAAAAAAACAGAGTGACAAAGATTTTGTACATTTGAACCTCACAATGCAATAAATACCACTTAAAATATAAAAATCTGAAAACTTACACTACCTTGCTATTGAAATTCAGGCCCCCCTTTACACTATGTATGATTTTAATTTTAAAACACAGGTAATGGACAAACTTTCATTGAGGCCAGGGGGGGATAGTGACATTGAGTATAAGTTGCTTGCCTTCTTGTTTGCTTACTGCTGGGCAAAGGGTTAATCCATCCATGGGTCCTCTCGGCGGTGAGTTGGACAATGAAATAAAGTGTCTTCTATTAATTTCAAACAGTGGCTTAAGGGGACTATTTCCTTTGAGGAACTTGATAATAACTTAGAGCCACAGACCCTTAGGAACACTATGGTTACCTTTGAAAAATCCATTTTCAAGTGCAAAAAGTTACAGCTTGAGAATGCCTATTTCCGTGAATGCATCAAGCTTAGAAGAATTCCTAAGGGTCTCCGGTCTTGAAAGTTCCCCAATGGAGTAAGAGTGGGCTCTCCATTTCATGAGAAACTAATTCAACTATTTGACTGAAAGTGATGTAAACTGTTGGAATGCCTGGTCAATAATAATCAGAAAGAAATTGATGTTCTGATCAATGAGTCAGAGAGACTGGATAATGTTATCAACAATGATTTATTGTTCCCAGATTACAAAAAAAGATTATGTGGCTATTTTTAAAAGGGTGGACTATGATTTAAATAAATTTAGGAACAATAAGGAGAAAAAATTTGAAAGGGACTGTGTAGCATATGTGGAAAGGAAGGCGTACCCTAAACCACCATCAACCAACCAGAATGAAGAAATTGATGATGTCCCCCAGTGGGAGGCATCTACCAGGTCAGATAACCAGGCCCATGCCCAAACTGAAGTCCCTTTAGGAAGAAATCAGGCGAATGAGCCCCGGAGATCTGAACCGATCCAGAACCAGAAGAACAGGGCCAATGGTGGTTATCACAACTCCTGGGGTTACAATCAGGGGAATTATCGGCAGTAGAAGCATACCTTCAATTGGAAATGGTAACAGATGTGGGAATTGACTGTATTGATGCATACATTGTCACAGAAGAAGCTGGAAATGGTATTTTAGAAGTAATTCATAATCAAGCAGGTGACTTTGACTTATATAGTTATAGTGACATTAATTGCAGTATTGAACATGCAAATTTATTAAGTAGGGGAGACCTTTTGTCCCCTCGGAGAGTTTAGAATTGATAAACTGTTAATTGATCTAAAACTGTTCCTTAGAAAGGTTTATTTTAAGATCTTGTTTGGATGGGAGTCAGGCGGATTAAGGGAGATTTTAAAAAGAAGTACTTTTTTCAACCCCCCTTTGCCATTACCACTAATTGTTTTTGAAAAGCTGGTGGAATTTGAATTTAGGAATATGAAGGTTAAAGATTCACATATTTATGATAATTTAAATGTCCAGGAATCTCATTTGCTGAAAGAGCTTTCAAACAACAGACATCTCAGGGTTATGAAACCTGATAAAGTGGGTGGGGTGGTTATCATGAGCAAGGATGATTATGTCAATAAAATGTTATGCCATGTTAATAAGAGTGATTTATATGAAGAAACCTCCTTGAGTTTGATCAAACTGGCCTATCAATGTATTGATGTTTACCTGCAGGACATGCTGGATGAGGAAGAAATGTCCCAGGATGTGTATGGGTATTTTCATGTTAACCACCCAGTTGTACCTTCTATTTTTGGCATTCCCAAAATACATAAAAGTACTATTAATCCACCTATGAGGCCAATTGTTAGTGCCAGAAAGTCTAAGACCCACCCCATTGGGAAATATGTAGATATCATTTAAAAAAAATTGTTTGGATTCATTCAATCATATATGCAAAGATTTCTGGGACTTTTTATTGAAAGTGAAAAATGTGGAGTTCTCTGAACTGTGTGTTTTCATTACCATAGACATGGTTGAATTGTTTAATGTCATTCTGCATGAGCTGGGACTAAAGTGGTTCCACAATTTTCTATGTGAAAGTACTGCTTTTGACAACAATATGGTCAGCGTTTTAGTATTGTGTATGGAATTTGTATTGAAATATCATTTTGTGTACCTTGAAGGTCAAACTTTTAGACAAAGAAAAGGGGTAGCGATGGGGACTGCATGTGCCCCCATCTTTGCCAACATTATCCTGTTACAGTGGCAGAGGCATGTTCTTTACCCACAATTTGAGGTCAAACCACAGAGATTATATCTCCAGTTTTTGGATGATATTTTTGTAGTGTGGGATAGAACTGCTGGTGAAATTGGGGGGGGGGTCATGGATTTTTTGAACTCTTCCACTTCCTTCTTAAGGTTTACACCTCAATACAATTCTTTTTCCATCAATTACTTGGACGTTACCATTTCCATAGATCTACTCAATAAGAATTGGGTTAGTACGAGCTACCAAAAACCCACATATAGTAATAGCATATTACACTATGAGAGCAACCATCCCTCCCATCAAATGTTTGGAATAGTCAAGGGTCAGTATATTTTACTAGAAAATCGGAACAGCTGCTAGTTGACTTTGCTGCAGGGGCAGAGGGGAAGGCCATTTCAAAGCAAACCATTTCTAAATGGATAGCCCATTGCATTCATTTCTGCTATAAGCACCATGGAAAACCTACCCCACAGGGGGATAAGATCACATTCCACCATGGCTGTATCTACCTCTACAGCCTTGCTCAGAGGAGTCCCTACCAGGGACATCCTAGAAGCTGCTCTCTGGAGCTCTGTACATACCTTCACCAAGCATTATCACATGCCTATTTTTTCTAAATCCAGAGATGGTTTTGCCACTGCAGTCTTGCAGGGCTTAATAGCTCATCCTAATGCTCTCTAACTTCCTCCTCCCTTACTTAGCTTTAGGAATCAACCCAAATGTAATGACTGCAACAGTGTAATACAAAGAACATAGTACAGTTGTGTACACTTACCATAAATGTAGATGTTCGAGTATATTCATTGTTGCAGTCCTCGTTACCCTCCCTCCATCCCCCTGACTTCTATTGGCTCTAGCTTTTCTTCTTGTTTGGTGTATTTAAGCTTTCTGGGGTATTTACTTTTTGATGGAGATGCACCATAACATATAATTGCTTCCCATTGTGGTGGCACCTGACATCTGGGGCAAGAAAAACTGATATAATGATGTCTACTGCATGTTTATACCCCTGACGACCTGACGTCATGGAAGAAGATCCAAGCCAAGAGTCCTGCTGTTAAACTGGAGAATACAGACAAACTTTTTCGGGCTTACACCCTTCTTCAATATTAAAACAATTTAACCATCAAAATATTCACATTTAAATAGGAGCTAAACCCATTACATGATTACAGCCAGCCAACCATGTGATAGTCAACAATTAAATACTATAGGGTTCTTATATGAAATATCTACATGTAAAATGTATGATAAGCATATCAACAATACATATAAGAAAATATAAATATATAAATAATTATATATATATATATATATATATATATATATATATATATGAATATTACAATTTGCTATGTTGTGACTTCAATAAAATGGGTTTCAAAGTTACAGCACTATTAAGATGACGTGAGAGGTCAGCAACAAGCCTTAGTATCCACTCATATTCTTTGATTTCTAACAAGTTATTCATGTCACCTCCTCTCAGTGATATACCTACCACATCTATCACTCTAAATCTAAATCTATGTGTATTGTCAGTATTTATAATATGTTTACATAGGGCATTTTTTCATTATTCCTCCTTATATCAGATTTGTGCTCTATAATACGTTCTTTTAGTCTTCTCGTTGTCTTTCCCACATAAAATGAGGGACATTGAACACAAGTAGCTAAATAGACCACATTAACACTGGCACAATTAGCTGTTACCTTAAAATTATAAACTCTCTTAGTAGTAGGATGTATAATGGTCTCACTGCCTTTACCTAAAATGTCAGCACAACATGTACAAACAAACAACTAAACATACCAACCCTCATTTCTGTTTGAGGAGTACATCTACATGTAAAGTCCTTATAACATAATTTATTTTTCAAATTTCTCATATTCCTGTATGAAAAATAAGGTCTGGGTTCTAACACATTTCTGACATCTGGTGATGACATTAAAATTACCCAACTTTCTCTATAATACGCTTGACAAACTGAGTATTAACATTAAATGTTGTCACATATCTAATTCTATCTGATTTTACTGTATCTTTCCCCAAATTCAAATTGTACTCTTCTGTTGATCTAAAGATGGGTTTTAATGAGACATCCCTGTCCCTTATGGTTTTATCTCTTAACTCTAACACTAATTTGGAATCAAAAACCACTATTCAAAAAGCAGCTGTTCTGATATAAGGAGGAATAATGAAAAAAAATGCCCTATGTAAACATATTATAAATACTGACAATACACATAGATTTAGATTCCGTTGATAGAGTGACCAAGTTAGATGTGGTAGGTATATCACTGAGAGGAGGTGACACGAATAACTTATTGGAAATCAAAGAATATGAGTGGATGAGTGGAATCAAAAACCACTATTCAAAAAGCAGCTGTTCTGATATAAGGAGGAATAATGAAAAAAAATGCCCTATGTAAACATATTATAAATACTGACAATACACATAGATTTAGATTTAGAGTGATAGATGTGGTAGGTATATCACTGAGAGGAGGTGACACGAATAACTTATTGGAAATCAAAGAATATGAGTGGATGCTAAGGACTGCTGCTGACCACTCGCCTGGTCTTAATAGTGCTGTAACTTTGAAACCCATTTTATTAAAGTTACAACATAGTAAATTTTAATATTCATATATTTATATATATATATATATTTTTTTATATATCTTTTCTTATATGTATTGTTGATATGCTTATTGTTATATGTTTTACATGTAGATATTTCATATAAGAACCCTATAGTATTTAATTGTTGACTATCACATGGTTGGCTGGCTGTAATCATGTGATGGGTTTTGCTCCTATTTAAATGTGAATATTTTGATGGTTAAATTATTTTAGTATTGAGGAAGGGTGTAAGCCTGAAAGCTTTGCTTTTTTACATTAAAGTTTTCTTCTCAAAACTGGTGTTTTCTATTTTGTCATGGAAGAAGAGACAGCATCCGATGCAGGAATCCATGACTCTGGTATTCAGGCCGGCTGCGAGCTACCTGCAGGCAGATAACCCAAATGTAATGACTGCAACAGTGAATACACTCAACATCTATATTTATGGTAAGTGTACACAACTATACTTTCTTCACACTACCGATGTTAGACTCAAACTGACAACTTCATTTTTATCTAAAACTACCGAGTTTCTTAGACCAAAATTATGCGCTAGGCCTAGAAAACCGATGACCAAAGCGCATGCACCTGGTCTCTTGCCACAACAACAAATGCTTAGAATGGCAGTAGACTTTATGCTGATTAGGGGAAGTCTGCTTTCCCCTGCTAAGAGAAAAAGAGACCAGTCCCCTGCAGCTTCAACAGACCTGGTGTCAAATTGGGAAAAATTTTTACAGGAGTGTGAAACATTTGGTTCCATGTTTTTTTGTAGGGGTTACCCAGTAGGATTGGTGTCACAAGTGGTTGATGACACCCAACCAAGGAGGGCAAGTGGGGATATTCTTCCCCTTATTTGTTCCCCTACGGCTCCTGGTAGGGATGCATTTAGAAGGGAAAAAATGGTAGTTTGGATTTGCAGGGGGCCTTCATAACTCAGTACTGTAATGAGGCATTTCAAATTAAGGACATTTTACTTAAGTATTGGAACATTTTTTTTCCTTTTTAAGGACATGGTCAGCATAGCAGGATACAGACCCCATATAGTTTTTAGGAGAGGAAAAACCTTAAAAAACTTTTGGAACATGCAACTATTGACTGTGGTCCTAGTGTTATCAACAAAAAATGGGGAAACTACAAGTGTGGGAGTTGCGCACAGTGTAAGGTGGTTTTGGAAGGGGACCGGATCAAGGTGAATCATTGCAATATTTGGTCCAAGGCCTACATCAATTGTAATTCTATTGCGGTCATTTATTTAGCTAAGTGTTTGAAATGTGAAGATTTTTATGTGGGAAAGACGAAGAGGAAGTTTAGAGAACGTTTGTATGAAGACAGGTTGGACATAAAGAAAGGGGACATGAGAAATGCTTTGACCAAACATGTTAGTGATAATAGAGATCATAGTTTTGACTTTTTTGTCCTAGAACGAGTGGAAAAGGATTTTAGGGGTCGACCGTGGGAAGATATATTGGAGGCAAGAGTGCTAAGCTGGTAACTTAGACTCAATGTCACTATCCCCCCTGGCCTCAATGAAAGTTTTTCCATTACCTGTGTTTTAAAATTTAAATCATACGTAATGTAGAGGTGGCCCCTGAATTTCAATAGCAAGGTAGTGCAAGTTTTCAGATTTTAATATTTTAAGTGGTGTTTATTACACTGTGAGGTTCAAATGTACAAAATCTTTGTCAGTCTGTTTTTTTATTTCATATTGTATTTTAATATTCAATTAATTACTATATGAATATTTGATAACATATTTTTTCATGTTATTTTACTTTTTGATGTATTTACTTGTTTGATTTAAATATTTAATTAATTTGGGATTTTAACTGGATGTGTGATTATGGGTGAGGTATTTAAATGTGGAAAATGGAAGTATATGATGATTCTGATGAAGTTCTTTTACGAAAGCGCTAAATCCTTGGTTCATGGTTAATAAATTTTAACCTCTTGCTTCAGTGTGGTTTTGGTTGTTATTTCTGGACTGAACAGTTGCCCTGGTTTGGATTTTTATGTCACAATGTTTACTGTATTTACAGGGCTCTACACGATGTGTAGAGCCAATTACTGAATACAGATCAGCTCGCTATAGGGTTTATTGAGTCCTGACTATAATTTAATAAAACGAAAGATATAAATAAAGTATTGACAGATGTTACTGTTCTAACTATAAATGGATTGTTAAATGAAAGGATTTAATGCTGTCTGGTCGAAATAGCATGCAGATTTTTGACATGTTCTTCACATGAATAAACACAACTCTCAAAAGGTGACATGTTTTGCTTATGAGAAGATTTTCCGTTGCAAATGCCAAATCTATTATGTTACCGAAGTAAATTTTGGCCTAGCTATTTAAAAAAAATACATAGATTTCACTACCATGAACTGCATTGAGAAAATAATTAGGTACAATTTTCAGATTTGCATACTGCCTAGAAAACTGGCAGATGGAGAAAGAAAAAGAAAAAGAAAAAAAAAACAGTTGTTAAATATAATTGCATTTATTTATTTGTTTATTGTTTGTTTGATTATTTGTTCGTTTATTTATTTGTCATTTGTTAATTGGATAAGTGAGCTCCTAATACAATGTTTTTTTCTATATCCCAGGTCATGGGGTCAAGAGTAAATATATTTATCTATTTACCTATCTTTCAATCTATGCATCTATATCTATCTATCTATCTATCTATCTATCTATCTATCTATCTATCTATCTATCTATCTATCTGTCTATCTGACTGTCTACCTAGCTATCCATCTATCTACCCATCTCTTGACATATGTTCATCAACTCTCACAAGTCTCTCTTTTAGTATGTAGAATAACAGCACAGTATCCCACCCTAGCTTCATGGAAGCATTGCAAAATGTATTATTTTTAGATACATCTTTTAACTACCACTATCTCTTGAGATCATCTCTTGATTCAGATACCAGGAATCTTACCTTGGCTGGATTGTGGCTCTGATCTAACTTCCAAAGTCAGCTTTTTCCCATTTATTCACCATGGGAACAATTTGCTTGTTGCTTCAGTCTCTATGTCATACTTTGTTCTCTTCCTAGCTATTAGTGATGTGGCTATCTGGCTCAGCACCCAATTCAGTAGTCACTATGTTATATAATGCACCCCCCCCCCATCCAGAGCAAAACCAGAGTTTCTTGTCCCTGTGTATGACTTATACACCCAGCAAGCCTACCTGAATTTAAGTGACTGCACCTAGGATGGTGGTGAACCATGAAGATGAACAAGACGAATATTAAAGCCCATCATGATAATTTTGCATTGCAGCCTTTTTTCTATAGATGTAAATGTGTGTGGACAACTACAATGCAAACTCTGCATAATAAATGATATTTTGGTAGAAATAGTGGGCAGGTATTCTCGTTCAACAGATGAATACCTGTTTTAAACTTTAAACAGTTTTCGGTTGACATAACATATGCGATCCTCACTCCTACCTATAACCGCATGTAGGACTGCATCCGTACCTACCTCTGAGGCATACATGTTTACCCAAAATGGTTTTGATAAACTTTAATGCCATTATTATTGGTTTCAAATGCAATACTTCCTTCATTTGCTAAAAGTCTTGCTTCCCTTGAACTGTCCATCTGAATTTATAGGCAGAATTACCATTTGTCAGGGCAATCAGGGGAAACAATTACAGAAAAATTAGGAATACAATTTTAACAATAACCAGCCAGGTCTTAAATAGATATAAACAAGTGGTTGTTCTGAACTAGATTTGCACTGCTATATCTTTTTGGGCCTGTAGCTCAATATCCCTCAGCCCTATGACGCAGCTCAAATATCTGGCTTCTGCCATGCCAATTTGCACTGTTATGCACCTATCAACCTATTCGCTATTCCTAACTTGCAAATTCTATTGTTGCTTGTTTCTGAAACATTGATAATGTATCTCCTATTTTGCCTTCAGGATATACTGTGGAAATGTGATCTTCTACTAAAGTCGTCAGTACAAAAATGTCAGGTTCTCTTCAAGGTTACACACCATTTATGTGATATATAACTGTCCTGGTTTAATTTATATAATTGCCTCACCTTACAATGCACTTCACTCACCTGTTCTACAGTCTCAAATGTCCTTACTATATTGCAAGGAACTGGTTCTCAGCAATTGGTTGTAAGAAAAGTTCAATCTCTTTGCATAATAAATAATATTTTGGGATAATAAGAATCAAATGTTCCCATTCTCTTGTTTTGAGTTTTCTGAGTAGAGCATTTCTGTTGTTCACTCACTTTAACATCTCCTGTGTTCAACCTTATGTTTTCTTACCATTGGCATTTTAATACTTAACCTGGTCTGTCGATTTGCAAAACAGTCTGTCAGACTTTTCAAGTGGGCATTTTCATTTTCCCAGGTTTCTTTTCCTATATCTAGAAAGGCTTAGGGATATCTGCATTACGGTACTTCAAATGGTGTGAATCCATTTGAGACTTGGATTAATTCCTTTACGGCACAGCAAAAATATTGTGAGCAATTGGTCCCTTTTTCTCCAGTCTATTTCCATCGCTTTTCAAAGTTTTATAACTATTAACTAATCTATTGGTGTAAGGATGGTACACAGATGCCTTAAGCTGTTTGACTTCAAAAAATGTTGTTCTGGACATGAACTGGGTGCCTTGGTCAGTAAGATTTTATCAGAAAAATCCAACCTTAAGGGAGAAAAAAGTACTATTTATTTTACTGTTGCTATTGCACTGACTCTTCACAGTAATGCTGCATCAGGAAATATTGTTGCAAAATCAGTAATTAGCAGGATATACTGATGGACCGTAACCATATCACAGAGTTCTGAAATCCTCAGTGTTTGCATTGACTGTACTTAGCATTCTGGGTAAGCTGTACAAAAAAACACCATGTTCTTTTTAATACAAGGCTAGTGCAATCTAAATAAAATGCTAACTTTTCTTTTAAACATTCTGAAATTACATCCCGACATCTGACTTTATGCTAATTTCATTACAAGTGTTTTAAAAGGCCTCTGTACTGTTAAACTGATTGATATTTGCTCTCTGCTGTTTACTACCCTGTAGAGCAGTTTATTTCTTAGATGAAAATATAGGTATAAAGTGGGACCACCCTGTTCCTTTGGATTGCCATCTACTTTTCTATATTTCACTCTCCCTGTTTAATGTATTATATTCCCACAAAGTCTTCTGGAACTTTACTGGCTAATCTGAAGGTCGGCCAACTCAGCATCATTTTTATCAGCATTATGTCATGATGTAGAAACATGTTTCTCTGCTAAAAAAAAAATAAAAATAAAAACACACATAAACATTTCCCCATGGATACTGATACTTTTGATTGGTTTTATTTCTGACTGATTTTCTGCTTTGGTGTACTATTCTTAAGCTTAAGACTCTATTCAAAGTTACCTTTTCCTTATTCTTCAGTATGACATTTACCCGTCTCTTCTTCAGTTTTCATACCTACTTGACTTAGAGTATAATTATATAGTTGTCCCTGTCAGTTTCATGTTGACTTATTTTATTAATTTAAATAGAGCCTTTTTGGCAACAGCTTTGGAACTACATTGATATCCATTGCCCTGCTTTAACTGAAGGTAAAAAGTCTTTATCCAATTTTGCTCTGCTTGTCTAATATCTCTACATAGATCATCCTGTTCTTTAATTAATCCTGCACTGTAATACATTTTCTAATAGTTGTAAAAGTATTCATTCTAACTTTGTTTCCTTGTACAAGCTAGTAGTATGTATTTCTGTGACAGAAATCTCATCAATATTTTATCAATGAAATCATTGCAGTTCATTATAGCTGCTTTTGGTTTGACTACTTTGCCTGAGATTTTCACTGAATATGATGCATCTAAAGCCATAAACTGTAAAAACAATGAAAATTAAGTATCATTTTTCACTTCTAATGATGTACTTATTTCATAAATTAGTTGTTACATTTCTGGCACTTTAGTAGAGTTTCAAAGATGAGACGTTTTTACTGTTGCAGTAATACTTAATTACATCATGTCTGCTAGTGTTACAAGAAAATAGTATTTAGATTATGTAGTTTCCTTGCACATGAGATCTAAAACCAGCATTTTTACATAAAGAGGGTTTTCTGACTGAACTCTTGTGGCAGAAGTGCACTATTGCAAACATATCTGAGGTTGGTGCTGCTGGCTGAAAGCTTATTGTGCATTTTCTTGGTTGGTCAGTAGGCCTTGCTCTTGTAAAACTTGTTCTTCTGATTCTGTGTAAGCCCAGTGTTTGGCTAGTCTGGTCTCCATGCAGTAACAGTTAGCAGTGCCCTATATAGACACAAACACTATCACGTTAAAATTTCCTCTTAGAATAACTATCTCTGCAAACTTCCCCAGTCTCCCTACTGCTCTAGTAGCATTCCCTTACTGGATAGCTATAGTTCACACCAAGTATAGCACCCATTCTTTGTATGTGTGCTATCACCCCAATCCATTTAAATGTCCCAGGTCTTCTCCATGGTTAAAACCACAGCAAAAAAAAGTGAAACTATGGATAGGTACTGTCCTGCTATTTCTGTGGCCAACCTGGTGGACATGGGCATCCTGAGGCAATGTAGCAATTGTCTCAGGTGTACTGATAACCACTTAATCCTGAAGCAAACAAACACAGTATATGAGAGATGTAGTTACATTATGAAAATTTAAACACAACTCTCACATACTGACAAATCAAATGACAAACAGTTTGTCAGCACACTTGTCATTTTACTTGCTAAATAAGGTCTTGACACATAAATCCACATATGCAGCTGGTCTGCACTCCCACTAGGGGCTCACAAAAATGGGGGAACATTGTACCCACCAGCTTAATGTCTTCATTGGTAAGACTGGATCATAAATCAGTCTCCTTTGAAATAAATGTAACAGTAGTACCCCATCAAACCATAAAATCCTAAATAATTTTCCCAAGACAACTTTCCATCTAATAAGTGATAGCTTAGGTAATTTTAAAGCTCCTATAACCCAAAATAACATGGAGATATGTGCAGAAGCATACATGAATGCCCTGTACAACTACTTAAACAACTGCACAAAAACGGTAGTACCTGACTGAACTAACCCATGTCTAGCCAGAAAAAGAAGCCACCCCTGTGGATCCTTGGCATAAATAGACTATACAACAGAAGGAGGAAATTCCTGTCTAAAAGTAAGTAGGAGGGAACACAGTAGAGAAAACATTCCCACATTAATCTCAAAAAGCAAATCAGGGAACTAGTCAAGTCTTCAAAAGCTAAATATGAGACCAAAATAGCATCCCAAGCAAAGGATAACCACAGAGCATATTTTAGTAGTTTTTTGTGTTTGGCATATTTTAGTTATGTCCAAAATCTCAGGGTAACATTCAACAATATGCTGAGTTGGGTGTAGATGGCACTACCTATACTCAACCAGAAGAAACTGCAAACCTGCTGGCTTACAAATCTATCTCAGATTTCACCAACTCATTACCTACATTCACTCCCCATAAAATACCCCCTACCATTCCTTTACCTGTTATCCCAAAAGAACAGGGTGTCACTGCACTCTCTAATGCTATAAACTCTGCATCAGTGGGCCCTGACTGAATCTCAGGGTGTCTATTACATAACTTGAAACATGACCTAGCAGACCCACTCAGATCTCTATATAAACAGAGTCTCCAGATAGACTTTGTCCCAGTAGAATGGAGGACAGCAACAGTCATCTATCTGCACAAGGGGGAACCACCAACTGACCCAGGAAACTACTGACTCATAAGTCTGACTAGCCTCATATGCAAGGATATGGAAAGGATAATCATGGACTTGATTAACAATGGCATAAGAAATCTCCAGACTCTAGATCCAACCCTGTTCGGCTTCATCAATGGAAGGTCCTGCCTGCTCAGTCTGGTGGAATTCTTTGAGAAGGTCACCAAGTCAGTGGATGAGAATAAGACAATGCATATCACCTACCTTGACCTGGTAAAGGCATTTGACACAATAGACTACTCGAGTATTATAGATATTGTCACAAAATTGGGCATAAACCTCTACATCACTAGATGGACAGCCAAAAGACTGACAGATAAGACACGTTTTGCTAGAGTTGGGGAATCACCATACAGCACGAGGCCAGTTACCACTAGAGTACCACAGGGCTCAGTGCTTGGCCTCTTCCTGTTTGGAATATACTTCTCAGATATCAAGGCAAATGTAGATGGCTTTTGGCTGACCAAGCTTGCTGATGACTGCAAGGTGGGGACAATCATTAACTCCCCAGCAATACTGACATCCTACAGGAAGGTCTGACACAAACTAATGATTGATGTCAGCGCCATAGCCTCAAACTAAATTTAAAAAAGTGCATAATGATACCCATTGGGAAATTGAATATCCCTGCAAATTACAACACTGATAGAAACCTACTAAGAGTGGATACGGTGGTGAGAGATCCGGGTACTCAGATAGTAATCTAAACTTTGACCATATGTCTCCCCATGGTGGTGAGGAAATCCTTCTACGTGACTCAGCTTATAAGTAATGGCATTGCATCCAGATCTAAGGATGTCATAGTGCCACTGTACTCAGCTCTCATCAGACCAATAATTGAGTAAAATGCACCCTTTGGCTTGTATCTTGTCTGGCACCTGTAACAGTTGGAGCATCCTCAGAGGTTTATTACCAAAACATCCAAAGTATAATCAACATGTCATATGTGGACCAATTAAAAAGTTCTATCAGTGTATTTAGTTTCCTACCAATTACTGATGGCTGATCTGTGTCTGACCTACAAGGGAGTTT
Source organism: Protopterus annectens (assembly GCF_019279795.1). Classification (NCBI taxonomy): domain Eukaryota; kingdom Metazoa; phylum Chordata; order Ceratodontiformes; family Protopteridae; genus Protopterus; species Protopterus annectens. The sequence goes on from NC_056728.1 coordinate 1,187,290,986, forward strand.
CTGATCCAGCCCTGATGGACATGTTGCATAATCACAAAACTAACAGCATGAGGGTTACCCATGCCAAAGATCTAAACCTGATCTCTGACACATATAGATCATGCTGGAGAGACAGATATATGTCTCAGAGATTGCCCCTCCTATGGAATAGGCTTCCTATTCATGTGAAGCAGAACACTTCACTCTGCCATCTTCAAGTGCAATTAGGAGCGATGGATGGGAAATCGCAAATTCACTCCTGGGTAGCACCCATGTTCCTTATGGACAAAGGCAGTCTGCAAAAATAGTGAAAATCCCACCTACTGACCCTTGTTATCTTTCCCTTAGGGATAGAAAATTGAGTAAAATCTAGGTAAAACTGGTTAAGCTTATAAGAGGCCTTGAGATGTTAACCTAGTAATTGTGTATGAACCTGTGAATTATGTTATTTTTGGTTCTTTTGTACAATATCCATAGGATTTGCAAAGATTGTCACCACTAGTGTTAAATGAGTAACTCCATACTGTCCAGTGCAACAGTGATAATCTGCAATTCAGATACAAGAAAAAAACATTATAAGTAACAGCTCAACAGAGTCTCATGTTCATGTCCCTTGATGAAACACTGCACTTTTAGAGTTAACTTTGCTAATTATATATATATGCACACACACACACACACACACACACACACACACACACACACACACACACACACACATATATATATATATATATATATATATATATATATATATATATATATATATATATATATATATATATACACACACACCATGGAGTGTATGGATATTGCCTTCCAAGGTAGGATACAGACCGGCTTGTGTCCTACAAAATAGTGTTTTTTTACATATATAGAATATACAGATATATTTATTTTTCTTTTTTCTTCGTTTGTTGATACATACACACACATAGGCATGCATGCGTATGTGTACATTTAGAGTATCATATAATGACTGTGCAATTATACGTCTAAGATCAAAATCTGAAGAAGTTCCCTGGTGCACTAGACAAATTTTACCTGGCCTGAATGTATACCACCTTTTGTCTCCCCTGAAAATACCCCATTGGCTTAGCAGGACTAATCTGGTTATCAAAGTATAACTAACTAAATGAATGAGTGAATGAATAAATAAAAGTCTTCAAGGTCATACAACATAAAATCATTCTCTTCTAAAGCAGCTTATTTGTATAACGATGGCTAGACATATCTTTCCAATGAAATTCATGCTTCTGCCAAAGAATCTGAAGTAAATTAACTGCAACAGCTTCTAGTCATATTATACATGAAACAAGAAAGTGGTCCTATATAATTTATTGATCACAATTCCTAACACTTTCCACCTGAGCTGCTTTAACCAACTTAATTCCTGAATTTGTAACCGTCTAGCTACTTTATATGCTATGTATTCATTCGTCACTTAGGATGTCTAGAGATGGGTAGAAATTACAGTGACTATGTTATTACATCCAGAAACAGACTGTAGCAGTTTAAGTATTTCAGCCTTGTTCAATATTTGCCAAAATAAAACCTACCTTTTTATAGAAAGTACTGAATGAATTAAATACAAGTATCATTAAAGGCTTATATATGTTTCCTTTGAGACCAGGAATATATACATGTAGAACTGAAAATATTAATTTATACTTCATAAAACAGCAATCAATATGCTGAAGGATTATTTACTACTCCATATGAAACTTATATTTTGATGACAGGAAAGACAATAAAATGAATGCTACTATATGAATAATTATATTTCTAATGTTGAGAACCATTTCTATCAAACATTGTACTTATTTCTGCACTGTACACCTTAAAGTTGTTTGAACTCAGCTACTCATTGACTGTGATATTAGCTAATTTAACACTTCCAACAAAGCCAGTCTTGAACTTAAAAAACACACAATAATTTATTTCACCTAGAATAATTCAAATAAATGAAGTGATGGAATTCCTTGGCCTGCTAAACTTTCATGTGCAGAGCAGTGGCCTCAGAAAAACTTTTCCAGGATGACTGGTAAATTTGCTCCAGGGAAATCAACAGAAACACCACAGTATCAGAGTTAGCATAAGGGTAAAATCCAACCTTTGTTTGTGGTCCATCTTTTCACTGGATTTTAATAGTCCTTCTTTTTGGTGACATTTCTGAGTAACTCCTGAATCTTTCGAGTTATTCACAGATGCAGCAGAGAAGTACAGCATAGACACTTGAGATGAAATAAGACACCACTGTCTTGAATCTCATGCCCATTTGGGTAGCAGTAATCATTTGGCAGGATGGCTTACATAGTGTGAAAGTGATTTTCCACGCCGATAAACTGGCTGTAGTTCAGTTATTGACCAAAAGTCATCCAGTTTGTTGTGGGTTCAGTCATTATTAAGATTATTAGCCCTCCAAAATGTATGTATTAATCTGTCTTTTTCTACTCATAATATTTTGTTGGCTTATTGTCTACATGCTGACAATTCTTCCCAATTGGAGATACCTGAGATTTATCAGCTGACTCTGGAGGTGGTAGTTTTGTTTGCAAAAAACAGTTGACCTGTGGATGATTGTATATTTGCTGTAGCATAATTCCTGGATTCTCAATACAAAAACAACATATTGGACTGTCATTAGATCTTTTAATTCTTTCTACCAGCACCATCCAGAAGAAGTAACTGTGGTCACCATAAGTCAAAGTAATTACTTAACAACCTATCGGGTTATGGGAGAAACTTGCAGAATTGTGTAGGTACAATTAGCTGCACTCATTCTGAAGGCTAGAGTTTCTAGGCTTAGAGATTTTACCAAGCACTGTGTCGTGGGTAGACTGTTGAAGGGTGCAGCCACTGATTCATGGAAACCAAGTGGAAAACCTTTGTTACAAAAATTCTAGGGGGGGTGTTCATACAACAGCTAAGGACTATCATACTTATGCCCTTTGGGCCACCCAATTTACTTTCTTTTATGCAAGAGCTTTCTGAATTAGACAGCTTCTGTGGTTCTGATGATGGGCTCATGTGACTGTGGTTCATGATGCCATATTATTGTGGGTCACAAGATCCAGAACTAATCAAACTGGTCTTTAACACCAGGTAATTTTGGACAAATACACTAATTTGTTACTTTGTCCCATTAATTGGTTTATTATACTTCAGAGACTTTCCCATAGTGTTTGCTTAGATAGCTTACTCTCTGATTCCTCCTATGGGACCCCATTATTAGCCAGGACTTGGATTATTTTTTACATGAAGCCTTATCCTACTACAGTCTTCTAATTATGGGATATTCCTTCCATTCTTTTCATATAGATCATACCATTGATCTACCTAGAGAAGGATAGTCAGTACAACATATCTAAAATATAGGCAGATGGTGAACAAAAGCCTTTTTGACATACATTAGATACAGCAAAAATGTCACCTTGCATAAGTGTTTATCTTATTCTCGTCTTATTCCTTTGATACAGGGAACATCCACATATTCATTTTGGGTCACTCCTCTGTCTGCATGGCATCCAGAAGACCTGAAGTTCTTTGAGGAAGTTTGTAACTGGGTATGGCTTCTAACTCTTGGAACATAATTTGGAATGGCATTGGTGACATGATCTGGGATCAGTTGTTGACAGCACTACATCAGCTTATATCTGAGTTAGGACATTTACATATTCTCATTATGCATTTTGGTGGTAATGGCTATAGCTTGATTCCCCTGCTTAGACTGCTAGTCAGTATTCTTAGAGATTTTGCAATTATTCAGTATTTATACCTCTGTCTACTGGCTGATTGACCATTAATAGAGTTTAAACTATTTGGGCATGGAAGACGTGAGCCCATAGCTTTAGAGACAGCTTGCAGATTTCTGAATCATATGATTGTTTGGGCTGCCTGAGTTTGGGTTTTGTCATCTCCGAACATTGTGGCCTGTCAAAGACCCTTTCCGGTACCTGGTGGACAGTCTTTACTTCACTGACATAGGGAGTGACTTGTTTGACATTCTCTGTCTTATATTCTGCAAAGTTTGCTATTCCAACACAGGTTTAGAGTGATTATTACATAAATCATTATTAAATGGTTGAGTTTTCAAGTTTTCATTACATGTTTTGAATGAAAATTACAGTTTTTATGTTGTGGGTTATTTCTGCTTTGGATGAGAATTTTCCACATTTCTCATGGCCAGGAAGGGTGGGGTGGGGAAGGTAGAACAGACTGCTTGAATTTCAGCCTTATGAGCAGTCACTGACAGCCCTCCCTTTCCTCCCCCTTTCCTTTTCTGAGAGAGCTGAATTTTCAGAAATGTGGGGTCAAGCTGTCTTTAATGTTGCACATGGCCTTTAGTCAGTTTTACAAAGGGGGCAGTTTGTGTATGCCACTGGGTTGGTATGGGACAGCCTGGAATTGAGTGGGCTGTCTGTTATGTTGCCCAAATGATAAGGTTATTTAATGCCCTTGGGCTGTTATGATGTCTAAAGATATTTTACTGTATGCTGGTAATGAAATGATAGCATTCATTCATGACAAAGTTTGTGATGTTTGCAAGTGCTCCACCTTTTGAATTTGAGGTGTAGACTGAACTGTCCCTATGCTATTTCAACCAGAGGAGCCTCACAGACCTTTATGGGGACAGACTGCACTTAAGTGATGGTCAGTTGGCTTAGTCTGCCTTTTCCATGAAGCAGTGTGGCAGCACCCTTGCCCCCTTTTCCATAGGTGTGAGTAGTGACTGCACGTCTTTCTCTGCTTTTTGTCTCCTTTTCCTTGGCAAGTTGAAGCTCAGGAATGTGAAAGAAGCTATTTTCAATGCTGCGTATGGTATGTGATCGATTTTGCTGAGGAGCAGTGTGTGTATGTCATTCACTTGGTATGGAACAGCTGAGAATGAATTGTGCTTTCTGTCAAGCAGCCTGCCTGACAGAGCTGTTTAGTATAATTGGGTTACTATGATGTTTAGAGTTATTTTACAGTATGCTGGTAATAAACTGTTTTTGCTGCATTTGTGACAAAGTAAAACATCTTTCACACACAAAAAGGAAGTTATTCTGGGTGCAAACAAGAGAACATTCACAAATGAGTGAATGTTCATTTGTGCTAATCAAATATGGTTGAATTAAAAGTTTATGTAGTGTAGTTTATTTATTTTATTTTGAATTTCTTCACTGGGGTACAACACTGATCCCATTGGACCCATTTCAGTCTGTCTGCCTCCAGAAAACATAACAGATACCTGCTATTACACACAGAAAGAATGACAAAATGCAATATACACATATATTATATACAGAGTGAATATCATATTTGACTTTAGGGTATAAAGGCAATAGATAAATGACATTAGATACAGAATGACTGAAAAACACAGTATATGCTTACATTATATATAGAGTGGCATAGAAGTTGGCAAGCTGAAAGAATAACAATCAAAACTGAGTCACAGCAAGGTATGTAGACAGAAGAAGGAAATGAAGAGGTTAAGTCAGGTAGACGTGTGCCAGAGAATGAATGTTTGACTTAAAAAGTGGCAATAGTGAAGCTGTGCAAACTTATGTTATAGCAGTCAGTCAGTCTGCATGTGTGAGTGTTTGCAGGTTAAGGTTAGAGTAAGGGTTAGGTAAGGGATAGAGTTAGTGCTGTGTATGTTTTGTGTTGTGTGTGTAATGGTATGGTTAGAAAAATAGTAACTTAGGTTCATCGGTTCATAGGCTCATAGTTGTATACTAGGCTAACAACCACCAGGTCCTTTATAAGGCTAGCCATGCAATCCGACCCAGTTGTGTCCCTAAGTATCATGGGTGTTCGTTAGGAGGTGGTATGTTAGGTAGTTTCTACACGTTATGTGGGAAGGTCTATATTAGTTTGGGCATTACTGTTTGGCTTTGTCTATCAGCAACATGGGGGCCAAACCCAGGGTGAATTTCCAATTTCCCCCCATTGGTTAAGTTCACACTTAAATAGGGTTAGGGATGGACTTTGCTTCACATGAATGGGGAGTCTGTTCCAGAGCATGCAGATCCTCTGAGACACATATCTGTCATGCCAACATGTCTTATTTGTATCACAAGATAAATTTTAATCCTCAGATCTAGTGGTTCTGATGCTGTTTGTTTTGGGAATGTACAAAAGATCCATCATGGCTGGATATGAAGATGCCTTGTATGCCAGGCATAGATCGCTTCTTAGTAACCTGTAAGAGACAGAGTATACAGATAAGGTTTTAATGCAATTCATAGAGAACAATGTGTTTATACCCTGGATTCTCCTGGTAAGGAACCTTTGTGTGCTTTCCATTTGTTACACATGTCTGGTCAGGTACATGATGAAGGGGACATTACACTTAATGATGAATCTGATAAGGGCCAGACAAAGTGGCACTAGGAATTCCTTGGACCTGGATGCCATGCCCTTACAAGTTGAGAAACATAGAATGATTTTCTTACTACCTTGGCCACGTGTTGGTCAAAGGCCAGATTGCTGTCTACATATGTTCACAAATCCCTGACTACTGGATCAACTCTTAGGGGATGTCTTATTGATGGATTAATTAGCCTAGGTGGCAGTTTTCCCAAAAGGCACTATAATGCATTTCTTGGCATTTAGTTTTAGTCCATGACTTTAACACCAGTCATTTTTCTGTGTTAGACCCTCTTGTAAGATGTTTGTATCATGGAGAGAAGCTATGATAACTGCTAATTTGCAGTCATCTATGAACTTGGTCATCCAAGAGATAGCTGCCAAATAGGAGGGATCACAGCACAGATCCCTGTGGTACACCACTGGTGACCACTCTCTCAGTGGAGGTGGAATCACCAGTCCTGACTTGCTGGGTCCTCTGTGAGCCAGCTGGCAATCCAATGAGTTATATAGGTTTTTTCCCCAAGGTCTGTGAGTTTGTCTGCTATACTCGAGTGGGGTATTGTATTGAATATCTTAGCCAAGTCCAGGTAGGTGGTATGTACCATTTTCCCTCATCCATTGCCTTGCCTTGGTGACCTTCTCAGTGAATTCCCATGGGATTAGTAGACATTATCTTCCCTTGACAAAGCCAAACTGAGTTAGGTCCAGTGTCCTAAGGTTGCCTATGTCTTTGATTATCATTTCCGTGATAATTCATTCCATGATGAAAAGATCTGAAGTTTCCTGAATCATTTGATTGTCTACCCTTGTGAAGTAACAAAACCAAATAGTAACCACAGATAGGTTAAAACTAAAACTAGTAATAGTGAACCAACCAATGAATATATCAATGCAAGCCAAGGACAAATGCACTTAATAACATTTTCTGTGGTTTTCCAACGCTTCGGTGTATTTATCAGTTGGTCAACCCTTGTGAAGTGGGATAATCATTGCAGCCCTCCATTCTTGTGGTACAAAGCCTGTTTTGAGGCTTGTAGGGTTGGAGTATGGAAGGGGGTAGGCTTGGGTAATGGTTAGAATACATGAGTAAGTGTTAGAATGCATGAATCAGATGGTGGAAGGTGCAAAGCCTAACCCTAACTTTACCCCTGCCCAAAACACCATTAAAGTAGTAAAGCATAGTGCAAAACTTCACCCTATTCTTATAACTGCCCTATACTCCCAAACCTACAAACTACATTACTAAAATCTTTTTCCATAACAGTACCAGTATTCGGACAATACTTGATCTGGGTTTTGCAGTTGACAGTTAATGACATAGAGTTGTTTTAATGGAAGAGAAGGATTCAATGTTTTATGATTCATTCTTAGTAGTATTTAGTGTTTTGTGTATTCTTTTTTTTTTCTTATGATTTCAAGTTCTCTCATTAGTGTCTTCTCCCTTTTGACATATAACTACACACACGTGTGTGTGTGTGTGTGTGTGTGTGTGTGTGTGTGTGTGTGTGTGTGTGTGTGTGTGTGTGTGTGTGTGTGTGTGTGTGTGTGTGTCTGTGTGTGTGTGTGTGTGTGTGTGTGTGTGTGTGTGTGTGTGTGTGTGTGTTTAAAATAAAACTGGCAATCAGATATCAAGACTATTTTTTTTGAAGTTGGAGAATGGAAGAAAACCAAATTATCAAAAAAACAAACTGTGAGGTCAGTAAAAAAATCGTCAGATACTAGGTCTTAATTTTTTTCAGAAAGTCTTCTAAATACTAAATTCTGTGATAACATTAGTTTTTTATGACTGCAAATTATGCATCTTTTCTCCACATTTAACAGAAATCAAGCCTTATTCCTTAATATGTTAAGGCTCCTGTAGATATTCCTGTGAAAAGGCCTGTATCTGTGATCCTTGCAACTGCAAGAAAGGGAAACTTATCTATTAAGTTGAATTAGTAATCCCTGGAAGGAGAGCTGTTACTATGAGGCTGATGAATCTCGGAGTTTGCATATATGAGTGACATTAATGTGAGGTGAGGGGGGAGAGGCTGGAGAATGCAGTGTGGTTAATTTAATGGAATTGCCATAGATATTCTGTTTGACTGTAATACTATTTTTTTCATTTAGACTTTATTTTTTGCAGTTATAGGACTCGTAATTGTGAGTCTTGCACTTTCAATACATAGCCCTGTTTTTATGTCCTACCATTTGCTTTTGTATTACATTAATCAAATATTCATTTTCTGAATCTTTGCTGAAACAAAACTCATATTTATGTACTATTTCCAAATATTCAGTCCCTCAATTTGTTGTCTTTAAATTCACAATTCCAGATGTTCTTTTTCACAGAGTACGTACAGTTCCTCAGAATTATTTTCTAGTATAGCTTACATCAACATTGATTTAAATGTGGAATACATAGGTTCATAGGTTCATAGGGGTGTACTAAGCTAAAGGTCCTGGAGCCTTTACAAGCCTAGCCCATAGGATTACCCTGGAAATGTGCCACCCAACCTTAGTTTCCAGTGCCTCTGTCAAGTAGAGCCACTGCAGTGATCCCCACGGTAAATTTTCTATTTCCCATCCGCTCATCAAGATTTCTCTTGAAGAGGGCCAGTGAGGTGCTCTGTTTGACATGTATGGGAAGTCTATTCCATAGCATGGGCAGTCTCTGAGTTATGAACCTGTCCCTCCAGCACATTCTATTGATTGTGGTAATGAGATTGAGGTCTCTGGAGCGTGTGGTGCGGAGGGATTGGGATTTCTTTAGATGTAGTATTTCTAACAGAGTTGGGTCAGACATGGCTTTGTAAGTCAAGCAGAGATTGCCTCTAAGTAGGTGATATGAGACAGAGAACAGTAGGAGTTGTTTGAGTCTGTCCATATAGGACAAGTGTTTAAGGCCTAGGATCCTCTTTGTGAGGTACCTTTGTGGCCTCTCCAGTTGTTGCAGGTTTCTAGTGAGGTACATGCCAAATGCAGCATTGTACTCGATGGTTAGCCTAATGAGGGAAGAGTAGAGGGAGACAATGACCTCTTTCTTTCTGAATGCAAAACCCTTAGTAATGAGATGTGCCACACAGAAGGACTTTCTGACCACAGTGGCAGTGTGGTGGTCAAAAGAGAGATTGCTGTCAACCTGTGTTCCCAGATCTCTTATAACCCCTTCTGTGTTCAGTGATCTACCATCAATGTTTCTGTTTCAGCATCAATGGCTTCAAGAATACTTTTTGTTAACTTTGACAACTTCTTTGCTGTGATACACAATATACATAGCAGGAATTGTCATTAGTGGCACCTACACATTGCTTGAATGGTTTATCAGTTGAACAACCCAGTTTTATATTAAAATAGTTCTTTTTTGACCCTTATAACACTGATTTGTTGAAGCTTTTACCACAAGTTCTCTGTTTTACTTTTACAAACCTTTCTAAACTTACATTTTCAGTAGTATCTGTGATGATGCTAAATCATCATAATAGTCTTTATGATCAATAATATCATGATTGCATCTATCTAGCCTGTAAAGGAGGCTTCTTATCTATAATACTTTGGAGTTTGAATAGGTTGTACATGAAAATGCTATTTGCATTTGTAATGAGCTGCCCTATATGTGCTGAGATTGGAAATAAGCACAGAGCTTTCAGCCACAGACACTGGTTTGTGAACTCATTTTAGCACATTAAGAATGCATTCTCTCATAACATTAGTCATGACGTTATGCCATACATTTGGACTGAAATAGCGGATTTAAAATCCACAGTGCACAGAAGAATGGGACACATCTTGGGCAAACAGCAATTACACAAAACATCAAAACAAAATGCCATCATTATGGTTCTTGAAATTTTGGCATGTCAGTAGTTCTTACTAGAGTCCAACCAACACAAATCATGTTAAAGAGCCAAATGGCCTGTAAAATATCAAACCAGAACCCTTTCAGTTTCTCACAATCATTTATTTAACATTTGTTGAATGTCTTTGAAGAACCTCTTGCTGTGAGGAGACAACGTTAACCGCTGCACCACTGTACCACCCATAAACATGGAAGCAGAGATTTGTATATATTATAAATAGCTTCCAAGCTAGATAAACAGGAGCAAGAAGTCATTTGAATGTTTTAAGTTTATGTTATGGACAAATAAGTATAGCCAATTTATAATAGACTTACATTTGCTGAGGAGAAAAGTATACTATTGGAGACTGATATGGCTAAACAACATAAACATTTTATGTCAAAAAGGAAATGCAATTCATGATAAGGGTATGCTTCTACAAATGAGTATTAGGTGGTAGTGAAACTGTATAAGCATTTGTGAGACATTTACATGAACTGGTTGAATACTTGTGTGTGTGTGTGTGTGTGTGTGTGTGTGTGTGTGTGTGTGTGTGTGTGTGTGTGTGTGTGTGTGTGTGTGTGTGTGTGTGTGTGTGTGTGTGTGTGTGTGTGTGTGTGTGAGCCCACTTTGTAATGCAATCTATCTCAGTTTACCCATATGAATATTGTAAACAGTCTATATGACGCCCATGTACTGCAGTATATAGATTGCCATGCTATGGGTTCCTTCTGTATTACCTTTCCTGGTTCAACGTTCAATGCTCACTTGCTATACAGAGCAAACAGTTTATTATGAGTTGCACCCTGCCTATGTACACAAAAATTGTATATACTCTTTGCACTAATAAACCCAGGGTGTACAGATTCCAATAATATGTACCTTATACACGTTTCCACATCCTAACAAAAAGCTGTGTGCAGTAATTATATGCAGATTACAAATTTTTCTGCTCTTTCTGCCCAGTTCTACTCCAACCACATTAGTTAAGCTGTATCCACAACTGTTTCATGCTGTTATCTAATCATCTAGGTAAAACACACTTCTTATCTATGCAAACTCTGGCCTATTGTAAACTTAACCATTTATCTTATTCCCCTTTCCTATTCTACATGTTGGTAAAATGCTTGCCACACACTCAGCAGCTTGGTGAAGGAGAACCACTATTTTCTTTCCATAATTTAAGCTTTCAGTAGCATCCCAACACCCTTCTATTTCTTTAAGTTAACATTCCACTGAGCCTACCCTAGTGGATTGCTGAATGTACAACCTGCAGCACAACTCGTCCACAATTAGCCAAAATGGGCTGCAAAGGTCCACTTTCACAAATTTCACCCATTTCTGAATGAGTACTCTGGTCCCATATATAGTTAATCTGGCCTCATATTAAGTCATTGCTGCAGGAAGAGGACCATAGCTAAAGTTTTGCACTGCTGGATATCACACAGCTCTTGCATCTGCTGTGTCATGTAATACAGAGCCAAGGCATCACCGATATATAACCTTTCCTAAGCTTTATTTTTCTTACCAGGTCCTGGAGTACTGGAGTACTTGCCTTTTACTTGGGGCACCTGTGTTTAGCAACCCTAAGTCTATGTCTGAAGGTTAACAAGGCTGTTATTGTGAAGCCATTTTTACTAATTGCCAAACTTTTCATTAACTGCATAATTAAAACAATCCTCTACCATGCTATAGATAGCAATTTGACAGAGTTGTTGTAGTCTGAGTTTTAATTTTCCCCCGACTAGAGCAGTTTTTGAGTTGTATCTATTATTTATTTATTTGTATTTATTTTGTTTATTTTACATTTATTGACCAGGATAGTCTGACTGGATACATGTCCATTTTTCAGCAGAGGCCTGGGGAGAAAAGCTCCAGACAAACATACACAAAAGTTGTGTAGTACAAGAGTTGTCAGAACTTCCTGCATTTTTATAATGTATTTTTGTTATTCCTTAAAATTCCTGTTGAAAACACAGATAAATAAAATGGAAACAGTGCACAAAAACATTTGAAAAAATGTAAGTATGCATTTCTAAATGATATTGAATTATAATATTACAATAAAATCCAGTATCAGCCAGCACCATGGGATTGAGGGATAAGGCTGTGATTATAGCCCAGCCAACTCAGCTAAATTAGTGACTTGGATATCTCAGGCACTTGGAGGGGAGAATGGACATGCCATGGGGGGGGGGGGGGCAAGCACTTGGATGCTGTTTGTGTTTGATCCCCACTGAGACCTTATCCTAAACAATGGGTGGATATTGGCTGAATCACCACCAAAGTAAAACAACAAACCTGCACATTCACATTTCATGTCACTCACATAGATATGCACAGGTGTGCATGGAAGAATAGATGCTAGTGCTTAAAAGTAAAATCACTTTTCAGAAAAAAATTATGCTGTAATAGAAGTTTCAAGCAACTCAGTTGTCTCTGCGCATGGGTTGGAGTAAGTCAAAGGGAGAATAGGAGTGACCTGTAGACCTGGTGTGTTATCAGAGAACATGTGTCAGCTGACGGTCAGCTGCAAGGAGAAAAAAATCAATAAGGTTATGCATTCATTATATGACAGCCTGGATTTTACTGAAGCAAACATCAATAGTGAAAGGTTTCTAGCAAAAAGGTATACATGTGAAAAAGCTTGTAAAGACTTTCTTTTCTTTTCTAAACTAACCTAATTACATGTCTTGGTCCATCATGTGGGATAAATGCAGAATCTTTTGCCTAAAAGATCTCTTTGAGTAGGTACCTTAACTAGTCTAAACCACTTTCTGTCTGTATTGATCTTTTCTATTTGGATATATGCTGACTTAATCTTTATAGACAAGCAATCTCTGTAGTATAGAGTTTGTGCACAGGGATTTTATTTTTCTGCCTAGTAAATAAACACAGCCTTATTGGCAAAAACATCAGAATTCTGGAAATGGTTGCTGGTTTATGAGGAGTTGTCTGTCTCTTCTTGCTCTGGATTTCTTGTTGTAGTTTACCTGTAGTTACTGACTTTTTATGATGACATTTTGCTGGGACTAACTTTTCATCTCATGTGTGATTTGTCTACATTATCAACATTTGAACTTACACCAGGTATAACCTTCAGCATGTTTTCCTTCTCCTTCCGGCTTTCCAAGATGTTTTCTCAGTACTGGTAACCAGGATTATGAAGTAATGGATTCTCAAAGTATTAAGACTATTTTTTCCTACATAAGCTGTCCAGAAAAGGCAGTTAGATCCAAGAGGTACACATTTTCTAACAGAGAATAAAGCAAACCTTCTTTAGCCAGGTAAAACTGAGAAATAAGCCTTCCATTTGTTTAAAGTTAAGCACTGATGCCCATGCAAATGGATACAGAAAAAATCTGTTCATCTCATAAATATCAACAGTAACTCTCTGATTTAGTTAAAAGACATGAACAAAGTAAACAGGGTATTTCCTCATGTACAGAACATATTTAATAAAGCCTCAATTCAGTCTTTTGTAGAAGAGTGTTCTGAATTAAAATTGAAAGAAGAAGATGGTACGCTTGGAAGCTAGAAATCAGAAAAATAACACTCTGCTTTGTGGTTTACTTGAGAAATGTGATGCAAACAGATGAAACTGTTCAATTAATGTTATTCTTTTTAGAGAAGAGTCCAAATCAAAGGTTACAATAACAGCTGCAAGATCACATCATGCTGTCTGGTTAGACAACTTCTGACCCTGCAAGGTTTATTAACATAATACTTTTGAATTACCAAGCCACTTTAAGATTCCACTAAACACTATAAAGAAACTAGACTTTTCCTGAAATAAATCTAAGTTAAAGTATAATGAATGATTTATTTCAGAATTCTCTTGTTTGTGGTGTAAAGAAATAAAGCCCCTGAAGAGTGCAGCTCAGGCAACCTGGGCTCCATTACTGGCTAAAGCCTCTGAGGCAACCTGGGCTAAGTTACTGCCTAAAGCTTCTGATGGTGCTGCAGGGAAGGATAAGTTTGCCCATTCCAGGGGATTGGCACACACAAGTGGAACTTGTAGCTGATCCTTCATGGAGGCTGGAGATGTGCAGATGAGACATTGTCTTCAGGGAGACAATGCAGGGCAGAAGATGAGTCACAACAGAGTTTGGGCAACATGTCAGCAACCCCATTACATGTCCATCCATGAAATGTGAATCAGTGCTTGCCAGGGGAGAGAAGCTAAATTTCTGCTCTCAGCAGCAGTGTGTTGCTCCCCCTTGGTGACTCAATCACCTCACCATTCACAAATGTGTCATTTGTAGTATGAGGAAGACTACTCAGCTTTGTTATACCCAATGGAGGAAAGTTCTTTACAGGCAGCTAAAGATCAGAGATTGGGGTGGCACATAAAGAAAAAAAAGGCTTTTTTTCAGAATACAGACATGTTCAATGAAAATTAGCCCCATTTGCTATATATTTGTTTTTGTTAAAAAAGAAGCAGGTTTCCAGTGATTTTTCCTGTCACAATTACAATTTAATTGAAATATATCTGCCAACTTATCAACCTCAAACACATTCAGAAAGTATTAGACTTTTTGGATGAGCAACATTTGCATTGCAAATTTCTTGATAATGCCTATTACCTATTTCTGTTTCCAATGTAGATTACTGCTTTCAAAATATATGTATTCTAGTTGATATCCTAGCTTTAGACTGTGCATTTTTTCTATTCTTTATGAAACGATATAGCTTCTCTGACCTTAAGTAAAGATAAGTTTGATTTAGTGACTGTATTAAAAAATGAATTAACATTTTTATTATTGGAAAATAATAATTTTTTTCTTTGCTGCTCCTGCCTGGTTCACCTTTATGTATCATTTATTAACTTCCATGAACTCTTCCTGTATGAGTCATCGAAGGTCTAATCCCTGAGGATCAAAATCCCCTAACTCTACTATCTGAAAACAATTGCCAAAAAATATTTTCTTGTCCCCTTGCACCCCAGACGATGAGGGCAAGACCCTGACATCTATCTATGCATATATATATATATATATATATATATATATATATATATATATATATATATATATAGTCTACTTTGTTTTGTTGAATCTCATTTCACTGAATTTCCTTTCACCTCAACCACTTCGCTGAAAACTCAAGTTACTGAAAACACATTTCATTGAACTGCAGTTACTATATATGGCACTATGTAGAGTACTGCAAGGCAAGTAAAAGGTATATGCCCTTTTGCCCACTTTAGTGTGATCCTGAAGTTAGTATGTATAGTTAGGGGGTGTGGGGGGCACTGCCCCACACTTAGTTTGAGTACATATTGTCTTCTGGAAAGAGTTAGTCATTGATGTTGCAACTATGCATGTTTATTGTTTAAAATGTATTGTTTCGAAATTTGTGGTAAAACGCAATATAAAACAAACAAGATGGGGGGCTACGCTGCCCACACACTCCAGTGTGGGGGGAGGCTGTGCCCACACCCCCCTAACTATATATACTAACTCCAGGATCACATTACAGTGGAGAAAAGTTCATATACCTTTTACTTGCCTTACTGTACTCTATATAGTGCCATATATACTAGGTTTAGTTCAGTGAAATGAGATTCATAGTTTCATAGTTTCATAGTATAGTACTAGGCTATCTGCCCTGGGGCATTTGTAAAAATGTAGAATACTGTAATTTAGAATACTGTACCTCTGTCTAGTGACACAATGAAGCTTACGATCTCCCATCCACTCATTTCTCTTCTGGGATCTTGTTCCAAAGCATGGCAAACCTCTGGGTTATGAATCTATCCTCCAGCATGTCCTATGAATAAGACATATTCAGTGAAAAGAGTTTTCAGTAATTTGTGTTTTCAGTGAAGTAGTCAGGGTGAAATGAAATTCAGGGAAATAAGATTCAACAAAACAAAGTAAACCCATATATATATATATATATATATATATATATATATATATATATATATATATATATATATATATATATATATATATATATATATATATATATATATATATATATATATATATATATATATATATATATTTATGAGTCCCCTTCTATATCTCGACTTCCAAAAATCATGAAGATGACAATCTCGAGATGAGAATCCCAAACCAGGAAACACTGAATGGCTGAAATTTAACCAGGGCAAGTAAACATTTGCCCAACATGGGGAATTATGCCCTTTCCCCACTGTAGTGTGGTCCTTGAGTTGGTATATATAGTTAAGGGGGGTGGGGGTGTAGCCACTTCCCCGGTGGTTTTTAGCTGGTGTGGTAAGTGTTCATGTTTGTTTTGGGCAAGTGTTTACTTGCCCTAGTTAAATTTCAGTCTTTCGGTGTTTCCTGGTATGGGATTCCCGTCTCTGGATTGCCGTCCTCGTAATTTTTGGATTTACAGACTTAGAAGTAGATATATATATATATATATATATATATATATATATATATATATATATATATATATATATATATATATATATATATATATATATAATATGGGTCGACTTCATATGACTGAAAGCTCATATGATCGACAACCATTTGACTGACACCAAAACACTGAAAGCTCAAAACACTGCAAGCTCATATAATCAACAGCTCATATGGTCGACATAAGAAACCAAAGCATTATGCCCTTTCCCCACAGTAGCATGACCCTGGAGTAGGAATAAATAGTTAGGGGGGTGTGGGGGGTTTGTATGTCATAAATTTTAAACATACATATGGATACTTTTAACTGACTTGACTATATTCATTGTGCCCCCCACACCCCCTTAACTATTTATTCCAACTCCAGGGTCACTCTACAGTGTGGAAAAGGGCATAATGCCTTTGTCTCATATGTCGACAATATGAGCTGTTGATCATATGAGCTTTCAGTGTTTTGAGCTTTCATTGTTTTGGTGTCAGTGTTTTGGTTGTCGATCCTATTAGCTGTCGGTCATATAAAGTAGACCCATAGATATATATATATATATATATATATATATATATATATATATATATATATATATATATATATATATACACACACACACACACACACACACACACACACACACACAAAATCTCCATGGTCATATCAATTCAAAGAAGGTAGAAATTGCTACTAAAACGGCACCACTGTCAGTACATCTCATTGACATTGATTTTCTAGGGAGGTGCATTCATCTTCAGTGTCTTAAGCCTTAAACAACTGATGCTTGAGATATCAAACTTTCTCCATTCTTAGGGTGGCTGCAGCAAACCTCCTCCACATTGTGATATGCTCAGAGCAGTCTATATAATGTATGCAGTATTGAAACACTTGTGGGTGTGTTTGGTTGTTTTTATAAAATGTATTCAAGTTTTCCATTGTTTTGTGAAGATTATTGTTACATACTTAAAAGTGCAATATTGTTGTTTTCCCTCTAAAGAATGCTCTCATAATTGGCTACTGTGCAGTTATGAGTCATGCAGGCATGCGTAAACGTGCATTGTAGAAGGACAGAATGAACCTGATTACATTAGCTCTTACATAAATGTTAAGGGTGTTTACTTATTTTTTGTCATAAACATCCACATATTTTTTTTGTATTTTTGCAATTCCAAAAGAGTGTGCTGACTTCATTTTATGCAACTAAGAAACTCGATGTCCATTTGTAACATGCGGATCAAGGTCACCATTGCCTGCTGCTGTTAAAGCAAATAGCCTAGCAGATCAGAAGACAAGAATCTCATCACATTTATACACATATAGGTGGAGATCCCATCCATTTTATGTGTTAGAATGCTTCCTACAATTTAAATGCTATTAGATGTGCTCTTGGAGCATCCTTGAAAATGTATAGGCAGGGATGCTATTCTAACCTGTCCTTATGTCTAGCTTGATGATTGTTCTGAACCAGTCTTCACTAGATCTCAAATAACCTTTGCACTAAGAAGAGATTTGAACAGGGAGAGCTATATTCTTCATCTTCCTTTCATAAGCTTCAAAAGAAACAGGCAGCTATTTGAACTTCATGGTTTAATTTATTTAAGTCTTTTGGGTTTCTAAGAAGATGACAGGAATGGACCCCATTCTTAAGTCAAAGTATGATAAAAGTTCATGAAATAGAATTATGTCAGTCTTTGATATGAGCCAAAAGTGCTCTGTACAGCACCTGCACTGTGCCCAGAAATGACTCCTGCAATTCATATGGCATTGCATATATCAGCAGCATATCTAAGTAAGACCGTATATTCTTTTTTTATGAGACCCATTGCTCCTACTACTATTGGAACTGCCTGGGTATTCTTCTTCCACATTGCTCGCCATTCTGCCTGCAAATGCTGGTATTTTCTTGACTTTACATAAGATACTGTATTCACTGGGTATCGCAATTTCAATTATTAGTGCTACTTTTGTCTTCTCTTCATGGACTTCTATATCTGGTTTTCTCTCCTCTATATTTAAACTGTTAGTAATGGGTAATCCATCACATGTTATATACACTTCATCATTCTCTATAATGCTTTGTGGCCCATGTTTCCAATGTTTCCCAGCTATTTCAATATTCCTGTGTTTGCACAATCCCTTATGCCTTGCAGTATACAGGCCTCTGCCATTAGTGTATCTCACATAGCAACAAGATGTGTGACTGTTTCCAGTTCTGTTTTACAGAACCTGCATTTGTCTATTTCTCTAATATTCTCAGTAGAGTTTGTGAAACAACATGTATATGGTCTACTATCCTGGACCATCAATGTTAACCTTTCATCTTTTGCTTTAAATTCCTCTCCTTAACCATTCCAGCATCAGATCCTGACTGACATGAGATTGTTCCAGGAGTTTTCTGAACTAGAAAATACATTTATGCCTTCTCCACATTTCTTGCCTTATCAGCTGATCTTTCGCTTTATATTCTTTCTTTTGTTTTTTGGCACATTCAGTTGCTGCCTGACTTTTGTCTATTCCTGGTCTGTTTTCCAGTCCTGCTTGACACTGATATTCTCCTACCAAACTAGCAGGGACGTCATCTTAAATGTATTCTCTTTACGTTTCAAAACGTTCACTATGTTTGGATCTGATGTGGTCAGATGTATATGCAGTTCTAATGATTGCAGATCTATACATTTAATCAATTTTGAGGAGGCCCATGCTTCCTTCAGATCGAGAAATATATAATCATGGTATGCACTGATTTTTATATAACTTTTGATAAGTGTGAAGCATTTTTCTTGTTTACCTGTCCAACTGATCCAGTACCTTTTGGGGTCAGTCATTCATCCCAAAACTGTAAGTTAGACCAGGAAGAACAAATTGGTTTATAGCTCAGACTTTGTTCCAAGATGTTAAATAGCTTCAAGAGGTGCAGGCAGTGATTTGAACCTCCAATATGCACATTGCAATTAAGTCTAAAACTTAAATATTATACATACCATGTGTGCATCCAAAAACTCATATATTATTATTATTATTATTGTGGTTTTGGATAGTGTTAGTTAATCATTTATTTCAAATCTTCAGTTGTTGCTTAAATCATTTTATTTCTTAAATATTCTTGCCAGAAATATTTGACTAATGTTCAGTGTTATAGCTCTCATTTTCATGATCATTGCATTGCTTTAATTCACGACTTCAGATAAGCAAATACTTCAAACTGCTTTAGGTGGTTTATGCTAAGGAGGGACATGTTGCTTTACTTAGACAGGAGGGGTACACTAATCTATGGTTTCAATGTATTTTAGCAGTAGTTTTCTCTTATAACTATATGATCAGAATTTTTAGCTAGCTACATACCAACTCTAAATAGTACAAATAGATAAATGTTATTTACTTAACAAGGCCTTGTGCTATAAGCCTATTGACAATTTACATTATAAGTAAATACATTCCTGTTCACCTCTTCTGCTTACTTTGCCAGTCTTAGGTAATCATGATGCCCACAGCTGATTATCCATAACTTTGCAGTGGTCCCACTTAAGCTGCAGTCAGATGGTGAGAAAAGGAAGGAAAGAAAAGATTGTTCGTTCTCTGGTTACGTGACATCTTAAATAGGGGTGTGCTCTAACCCTGTTTAGATAAATTAGCATAAAGCCGTAATCAGTGGCTGCATGCGAGGTAGAAAATGGAAAACAAGGAGATAAATCTTTGATTACCTAAACAGGATTGCAGTATAAACTTGTTAGTATAAAGCCAGTAATCAGTGAATAAATGGAAGAAAAGCACTAGAGACTAACTACTTAGAGTGACTGATCTTAGCACTTACCGGGATTTTTAAGAAGAGCAGACATCTCCTTAACACATGGATTATTTTCTTCTTCAGGGTGTCTTATATATATATATATATATATATATATATATATATATATATATATATATATATATATATATATGTATATATATATATATATATATATATATATATATATATATAATATATATTCCAGTGGCGGCTGGTGACTTCAAATCAAAGGGGGGCTGCAGGAGAAAGCTGAATGGGTGGGGTCAATGGGAAGAGTGTGGCCAACTAGAAAGGGGAGGAGCTATGCTCAAAACCACAAAAACTAACTAAATACACTGCCCTGGGTGCCAAACCATCATTATGAGAGTCCAATCAAGACAAAATGAAGTATAGAAGAATAAAAATATTTCAATGCGTTGGCTGCATGACAGCTTACTTAATATCTAGATGAAAACAAAAAGGTTGTGAGGCATGAAAAAATAAATTACTTTTTAAATACATTAATGGAATGCCAGTCAAAATCAAGTATAAGAAAAACAAACAGGACTCAACTCAAACCACTTCTTGCACTGCAGTTCTAATTATAATTTATATTCTGATTTATTAAAGTACCAAGTAACATGCTGAAAGTAGAAATCTCTGATGCCCCCACTTGTAAAAATGTTTCTTATCCAAGAAAAGACCTGCTGCTGGACAACTATCAACTTGTTTCATGGGGAAAACATGATCAAAGTAAATAATGAAAAGAAAACAAGAAATAAGCTCAAGATACATTGCTTAAAAGGATTACTGTACAGGTTATGGACCACCCGATTGGTATTCTGTTTAGTTTATGGGTAAAGCCTGCAGAGATGACTGGAAGTCCCCAAGTGTAATGAGCTTCTTAAAATAATGTAATCCTGCCCTTTACTACAAATACTGTCATATGCATTTCAATACCCAAGGCTTATACATTGGGCAGGATTCACGAAGCCTCCATGTAAGAGTTATAATTCATACACGGAGGCTGCAGTTAAACGAAGTGATGTCAGCATGCTCTGCATATTCATGAGAGCATGCTGAATCACACTTAAGGCCAACACGGTCCGTGTAAGACAGTAGGGGGCGTGTCCGTAGGCCAAGCCTTGTAAGCGGACACGCCCCCAGAAGAGGAAAAGTTCCCAAAGTAAACACCCACGACAGAGTCCACGGAAATGTGAATAAACACAACACAACATATGCCCCCACAGACTATGAACAGAAAACATATAAATAAACATCAAAGAAAATATTGCCAACAGAAGACAACCCACCAATGCATCTCCACAAAGAAATAAATAGAATCCAATAAAAAATGAGACGTAGATGGCTGTAAAATCCAGAATAGGCCTTTTACTTCGTGCAAACACAAGCGCTTTCACAATTCAGCTTCATCAGGTGTATACAAGCACTGAATACACTCACACCTTTATACTCATATTGCATCACATGTTACATAATCATATGACTAAACTAATTAACATAATTTATTAACAATACTAACTATATGTAAAAAACTCTATGTTAAAACTATATGCACACATATACTTCCATATATTAAAAATATATTAGAGAGTACTGTTTCTAACAGAAACACACACATATAAAAAAATTAAAGCAACATTTCACAACCAGCTACATTAAAACCATATGTATGTGTATGCATATGTAATTCCTACTATCTACGAAGAGGTCTCATCTTAAGTTTCGGCTTCAAGGGAATGCACTCATTCAAGCCATGCCCTTCTGTACCTCTAAGTTTAGTGATCCAAATCGCTTCTAGATTTTCTGTCTTGTTCCGAATATCCCCACGCCTCATACTTTCATGTAACAAGGCTATCACTCTAAACTTAAAGGTATGAGAGCCATCTGATTCCATTACATGCTTGGCTAACGCATTATTCCTATTGCCCTTCCTAATATTATAAATGTGCTCCCTTATCCGATCTTTCAGATATCTATCCGTCTTCCCAACATAAAATTTCCTACAGATACAACAGCTTGCTAAATAGACCACATGCTGGCTTGAGCAATTTGCTTCTACCTTGAAATAAAAATCTTGCTCCAAATATGGATGATGGAAGCCAAGACTACTGTCAATATATGGGCACCAATTACAATGCCCACAAGGTGTAGTCTCTCCATACCCAGTATTAATATGTGCATCTTTAGGGAAACACAATCTCCTTTTCAAGGACTTGTCATTCCTATAGCTAAATCTGGGTGTATTATCAACCAACCCTGCTATATCTTTATCCGTCAGTAGGATCTGCCAATGTTTCTTAACTATATCTGTGCACTTATATACATCTGTAGTGTATTTCAAAGACATTCTGATTTTATTGTTCATAGGTGTCTTATGTCCCTCATCATTAGGTCTAATCTTATGCGAAAAATATGGTTTAGCCTGATCCTTCCTCTTGTTAAACACCAGGGGTATATGTATCTGTAAATTACTATTATTATAACCTCTACTTCCTAAAAAACTCTTGACCCTACCCAACTCATTATTAAAATCATCCTCCCTCACATTTAACCGTGAGGCTCTCATTACTTGATTCATAACCACATTCTTAAATGTATGTGGCGGATAAGCACTACTCCTGTGTAACAAATGATTAACGTGACATTCCTTCCTGTGTTGTCTTGTATATATTGTTCCATTACTATCTCTCACTACTTCAACATCCAAAAAATCCATACTAAGTCTAGAGAATCTATGTGTGAATCTCAGGAATTGTGTACTACTATTAATGTAATCCATAAAACTAGTTAGCTGTACATCATCTCCTTCCCATAAAATAAAAACATCATCCACAAACCTTCGGTAAAAAGAGATTAGGTGGGTGAAAGGTGAAATCTGGATATGTTGGTCTCAGTCTGTAATATGCAGATAGGATAATTGTCTGATATACCAAACATCCACACTTGTCTACAGCTATATAAAGCAAATGTAGCAGGATGATGTAGCTGAACAAAGCTAGATATGAATGTGTATGAAGAACAATAAAATGTATATTGATGTTGCAGTAACAGTCCTATCACCAAGTTGAAATAGTTATCATATAGGAAACTGTAGTTAGAACAGTAGTGTGTATATAACTGTAGCTATTAGAAATGTACAGCATATGTATTTTATTCGAAGGTGTTAATATTATTTTCTGTAACCCACCCTATAACCACATATAACCCATTCCACGTGAAAATGGTATGTGCAATCACAATTAACACCCCTGGACATTTGTCCTGTTGGGTCATATATATTTGCATGTCCGTTGATGCATCTGCCCTGTTCATACATCCACACCTGATGGCCTGTTGCCATCAATTAACCCTGCATGTTGTTGGACTGTGTATTTCTGTTCAAATTATGCATGTGTTATGCACGCTGTTCAATGGTGTAAATATCTGGGTGTTTGGTTAATGGGAATACTAATGCATGCTGTTACAACTAATTGTGAATGGTATTATATGTCACTAACCCAAACTGTCATGACATAATGCAAAACATAGGAAGACAGGGAAGGCGGGTTCCAGTGGACCCACCACTCCCACCTCAGCTGGTGAGTGCACCTGGCACTAGTGCCGAGTCTGGACCCTCCTCCGGTGGCCCTGTGCCACCTGCGGGTGGAAGCGCTGCAGGGGATGGGGCTCACCCCCCCCTCTGCAAGTGTGGCCGGAGGAGAACCACCACTCACCCTCCATAGCGTCCGGACTGTGGTGCGTAGGGAGATTCGGGACTCTGTTCTTGAGCCCCTACACCAGCTCAAGGCACGGGTGGCGCAACTAACGGGCATGCCTGTTGCCCGGCCTACACAGCCCCCAGCACAGCCCCATCCTGGGCAGTGAAGGAACAGAGGCAACTGCCTATGGGTGGGGATATTAGTTCCACTGTTGCCATCTGTGGGCTCATGGGCTCTGGATATCCAAACCTCCATCCCTGTCAATTGTGTAACCCCCCCACACGTGTCATACACCGCCCCTGTATGCGTCTTGTTTGTCTTGTCTGTTTACCTACCCAACCTACCTCCCCAGCTGTACCGACTTCCTTCACCTGACATACCACTCTCACCTGAAAAAAAATAAATAAAAGGGCACTCTGTACCCACAAAAAAATTATGCCCCATACATAGCTGCCCATTCCGCACACATGTCTGCTGGACATGGAATCTATCAATTACAATTGGCTGTACAACAAGTATTATTGCTGTCCTGGAACCTCTCTCAGGGGTGGAAGGTTTCAAATGTCACACCAAATTACATACATATGCACAGCTGTTGCTGATGAAGAAATGGGCAGCTATGGGCCTTACCTACATCCCTCCTGCAAATCCCAAGCTTGTTTCCTTACTGTCTTACCCTCTTTGTGACTCCTTTTTCACCACTTTCCTGTCTCCCCCATTTTCTTTTCTTTCAAAGAAAATAGCGCGGGTGTGCACCAGAGTAAGCACCGTTAAGCGGTTGTAAGCGGGTGTGCGCGCAAACCAGCGCTAACCCGGTTACAACTGCTTAAAAGTGCCTTAGTCACTTTGATTGACAGGTCCTGTACTCAGTTCAAAAGCAAAATAAAATCCTACTGTCAGTCCCGAACCCAGGACCTTGGAAACACTAGTCTGTATGACCTACCACTAAGCCATGACTCTTATACAAAAGCATTGTGCTAAAATAAATATAACATGTAATAGTAGGGATGAATATAAAGGGAATATAGGATGTGTAGTACACAAAGCATGTCATTTAAAATTACTGTCAAAACTACTGGATTTCCATAATATTAGTGTGTGAACAGAAACAGCCATGCTAGTTGGTAGCTTGTAGATAATAAGGTCAGTTAAAGTACATATATAAATGTATGTATATGTACATATATATATAAATATATATCTATATATAGTTGTAGGAGTCATTGTGCATACACACTTGCTACAGGGAACATGAGAGAGGAATGGAGAAATGTGAATATACAACACAGCCTGAATCATGAGAGAGATACTAACCTTTACACTCATAGAACACTGTCCACAGCATACCAGCATGGTCCCCGCCCTCACAATCTGAAAGGGCAACGCCTATCCCAAATACCCTTTTATAGCACTGACCTGAAATCACAGTGAGAACTGCAATCAGTACACAACTGGCTGTATGCAATTAGCAAATGCTGGCTTACAATTGGTGCAGAGGCCATCACATGGACCTATGCAGATACCTACAAAAGCATCCAGTGCTAACACTCCATACATGCAATACATTCATTGCACTGTCTGTAAGCAGACAGAGGGAGAGCGAGAAGTGAGAGAGAGAGAGAGAGAGAGAGAGAGAGCAAAAAAAAAAATTATACACTGTGACTCTGTCACCCGAAGCTGTCAGCACTGACAGTAGCAGCAGCAAGCAGAAGCAGTGGTAATGCAACCAGCTGCGACAAACACAGGTAATGCAAAGTAGCAGGTTAATAGTGTGCATACTGTGAACCCTCCAAATGTGTCATAGGTCTGTATCCATAGGTATGTCCATGTGATATGTTGTGTGTACGTAGTTCCACCAAAAGGGGATGACCATACATTACATGTCAATCAGTCTTAGGCCATGATCCTGGCAGCAGTTGTCTGTGCGTTGGCCCAGCAATGGCTGTAGTGACTGCTTTGAAAGGTCAGCCAGGTTCAAAAGGCAGGATCAGCCCATCCCAAAGGCACACTGGCTGGGAGCAAGTATCTGCAGGTACCCAATATCACTGCATATGCATCCCATACTGCATAATTCCATAGCTTAGCCGACCAGGCCCATTATGCATATGATGTGGTAATTCCCAGGGTCAGTCGAGGTGCCCCCTTAGTGGTGTGGGACCACTGTTGCTGTATGCCACTGTCCAGATACATATCCTGTAGTACGGCCAAGATAAATTATCAGTGTTATATGCGGTTGTATGTCCTCTCGGAGTGCAGGTAGCACACATCCAGGGATACCATGAGGTCACAGTGATGCTGTGTGTTCTTCTCTGCTGAGGGTTGCCCTCACCTGGACATGTGAGATGATAGGGAGGTTACATCCAGCTGTGATAAATATTTCAACTGGTGGGGGAGAAGGAGGGGGGATATGTGCACCGAACATGTCTGCAAGATTGTTGCCAATATCCGTGTGTTTGGTGAATGCTACGTAGGTGTGTATTAACACAGAGCATATCTGAGGCATGTGGTCCATATGTGTAACATAACTGAAGAAGGCCTTGTGGACATCCATATTGTTTGTGTCCATTTCTCTCCCAGAGTAGGCCGTGGCTGTTGTTATGATGGACCGTAGCATAGTACCAGTGCTGACCACAGATGCCTTCCCTTAATGTGAATGTGCTCTGTCCTGCAGTAGCCTCCTGCTATTGTTATACAATCTGCCTCTGTCTGGGGTCCACCGGACAGGATGCCTAACCTTTGTGCATAGGGTCTGGGTTAGAAATGTGTGTGCAAGTTCCATGCAATCTGTGGCATGTCCGTGGTAAGCATTTGCAAAGGGGTCAGCAGTGTGGCTTGTGGCTTCCACTGGCCCAGTGTGCTGCATGGATACCATCTCAGTCCCAGCAAGTGAATAACTGTGTAATCACATACATATCAAAGTAGTCTACTGTGCTGGTGGTGGTGGTGGGATATGTATATCCAGGCCAAGTAACTTCTGTCCACATCACAGTAGTGGACAGTATCCCACATACAGTACCTTGGGATGAACCCCCAGAGTGAGGTTGTGCATTGCACCTGTCAGTGTGTGCTGACCGATGGGGCATGCTACAATGTTGTGTGGAATGTGGCAGGTATTGTTACACAGGTGTTGGCTGAGCACTGATATCTGGCCATGTACCTGTGTATCCACCACGACACACACACATGCAACATATGGGAGTAGTAGTATATCACTACACATGAGTATCATGTATAGTATGTGTGCCATATATTGCTGACATGGTCTGATGATATCCTGTGTGTGTTCTCTTCCAGGGAGATGGCGCCTCAGCGTAACCCCGCCTACTATGTGTCGGAAGATGAGGAGATCCACCAGAGCCTGGTGCGAGATTATGACATCCTGTTTTCCCGCACCAGTCAGAATCAGCAGGAGAGGGCTGCACTGTGGCAAGACCTTGTCCGTAGGGTAAATTATATTGGCACGCATAACAGGACATATGAGCAGGTACGACATCACTGCAGTGATTTAATCCGAAGTGTCCATCAGCGTGCATCAGATATCCACAGGCAACAGGTTGCCACAGAAGGTGGGCTGGCCACACATCCCCCCCTAACCAGACTGGAGGGGCTACTCCTAAGTGTTGTGGCTCCAGCCCCGGAACACCAACAGCAGTACACCTGCATTATGATGGAGGCTGGTTCCACACAGCAGTACAACATGGAGCGTGAAGGTAATATGCCATATGTACACTTGACTGTTCTGTACACTGTATCATATGCAATATCAATGGCAAAGTTCTGCCCACTGACATTAATCTCATGATTTCTGCAGGTCCCTCCAGGGTTACATCAAGGCAGGCCATCCATGCTGGTGAGTGTGTTTAACATAACCGATAATAGTCCTGATAATGCTAGTAACAGTAATGTAACTCAGTAGTGCTCTGTGTGTATACTGCGGGGTGTGCATGTGTGATTGTGAGCAGGTGTGCCTGTGCCCATGTGTGCATGTGTGCATGTGTGCAGGTGTGCCTGTGTCCACGTGTGCATTTGTGCATGTGTGCCTGTGTCCACGTGTGCATGGGTGCATGTGTGCATGTGTGCCTGTGTCCACGTAAGCACGTGTGCATGTGTGCATGTGTGCCTGTGTAGACATGACCACGTGTGCATGTGTGCATGTGTGCATGTGCCCATGTGTGCATGTGACCACGTGTGCATGTGTGCACGTGTCCACGTGTGCATGGGTGCATGTGTGCATGTGTCCACATGTGCATGTGCCCACGTGTGCATGTCTGCATGTGTGCATGTGTGCCTGTGTGCATGTGTGCATGTGTGCCTGTGTGCATGCGTACACGTGTGCATGTCTGCATGTGTGCCTGTGTCCATGTGTGCATGTGTGCCTATGCCCATGTGTGCATGTGTGCATGTGTCCATGTGTGCATGTGTGCATGTGTGTATAAGTGCATCACTGGTAACAATGTCTGGAGACTGTAAACTGTGTTTCCTGTCTTCCTCCCACAGGTTCTGGGGCTGCTCTGGTGACCTGCAGCAGGGAACCTGAATCCTGTGCCACGGCTACTGGTAATAATGATATTTGTGTAATGGTACAGGAAGGTGTGTCAGGGTCTGGCATTGGTCAGCCAATTGACAGTACACAGCTGTCAACCCCATCATTGCGCACAGTCATCCTGCCTGTACATCCTTTGTCACCATTGTCCCTAGGTGATGGACAGGATACAGTGGGCATAGACCAGGGTAATGTGGTACCTGTGGCGCATGCGTCCCCACAGAGCAGCCATGGGCAGGGTCCTCCGATGGTACCACACAGACAGTTGCCCATGGGTTCTCGTCGGAGCATCCATGGGCGTACTGCCTCTGGCCGACGTGCCCAAAGAGGTCTGTCAACCTCAGCTATGTTTCGGACTGTCATGCAGGCACAGTCACGTATGGAAAGGTACACCAGACAGGGTCTGAGGGAGCTGAGAGCATGTTGCACAGCCATGACAGACAGTATGCGTGACATTGCGGATGCTATCCGTAACTTCACCGATGTCATAGAAAGACGTTGTGGGGACATATTACATCAGTTCTACAACCAGATGTCCATGAGCCAGGGCAATGGTGGGCGTTTGCGGCATCGACATGGCCGTATGCCGGCAGCAGCAGCAGCTGGCAGTCGGCGCGGACGACAACAGGCTCGCGCACATCCCCATAGTGCCAGCAGCAGCCCCAGCAATGCTGGGTCTGTGCTGTCATCGGAACGCCCCAGGAGACCACATGCATGTGGCACTGGACAGTCCCAACAGGGACTTGTGTCCAGTCAACACACTCCCACTTCTGATGACAGTACCCAGTCTGGCTTAGTACTGGATACGGTCTATAGCACCCTGCCAGGCACAGGTACCATGTCCGTGCACACAGACACTGATTTGTATGGCCTGCCAGGTGCAGTCTGTGGCTGTACACAAACCCCTGTATATGGCAGCCATGAGGTGGAACTGTGTGCATGCATACACACATGCGAAATGTTAACACCTAGGGCGACCACATACACGCAAACACTGCACCAACACTGCCCCACCCTGTACTGCTGCCCCTCACCAACACACATACACACACATGTCAATTGGTGGTATCAGTGGCTGACTCAGGCATACCTAATCCACACCCTGTGCATATGATGTATTCCTGGGTACATCTTGATAGTGCCTACATATTTGCATTGCTACTTACTGTTATTGTTACCCCTTCTTTGATGTACAATGCACTACTTCCAGCCCTGTTTACTGTAGCTTTGTTTGCATGCATGTTCACTTGGGGTTCCCTGGAACACTGCTTACACCTGCATTGCAGAGTTACAGTGCTTCTGTAGAATCTAGTGACATCTGCATAGCGTACGATACGTATGTCAACTCTACACATGACAGAATGTCACTGTCTGTCCTGTACGCATGTACGTTGCCTGTGACACATTGCACACGTCTTACCTGGCATTTACCCACGTGTGCAGTCATATATGTCAGTGCTATGAAACAGTAGCGGTACACCCACACATACACACCTTCAGTATGTTGTTCCCCATTGGCCCTATGTGTTGGTACTCACCATGGCAATCACACTACTAGGGTAGCATGTGCAAAGCTAACCTGTGAATCGCCTCTATGGTCCAGTTGTGGTTTATGTGAGTCATGTGTCAATGTCACAGCTGCCACATGTATGCAGTCAGCCATCACCCTTGGCCAGGAACGTACAACACATGTGTGGGATGCCACCACACAGCCAATCTGGGGACTGGTCTCTCTGAACCCAGTAATGCCATACCCTGTCAGGTGGCATGTCATATATACTACATCCTGGACAAAGTCAACCCCAATCCCTGCTGCTCCTATTGATAATACCCCTGAAGATGTTCCTGAGAGTTGACCAGTTCTTTACTGAGACATTTCAGGCCCTAGCTAGCCATCTACCTCCTAGCTCCCCTGGTCCTGAAAGTAGCACCCCTAGAAACCTACTTGCGTTCAGCTGCCAACCAGTTGCCACTTCACTTCTCCGTACCTTGATTGAAACAGTGAAACCCACTACACTTTCTGCTGATCAACTCCCTGCCGAGTACCTATCAAAACCAAATGATGCTATTGCTTACCCCGTCTCAAAGGTAATCAAAGGAACCATGGTAGAATATAACTTTCCCACCATGTGGAAAATGTCATATGTAATCCCACTTCACAAAGGAAGCAGCTCTACTGAATTCTCCAATTATAGGCCAATAGCTATACTCTCTCCACTTGCAAAGATTATGGAAACTTTCGTCATAGACAATTCATGCACCACCTAATCCAAAATCGCATTATGGCAGACACTCAGCATGGCTTACGTCCTCATCACACCACTACTTCAGGCCTCCTAGCCTTTACTAATACCATAAACCATACTTGCAACACTAATTATATATCCTCAGCCCTCTTTTTGGATCTTTCCAAGGCATACGATAAGGTTGATCACCAACTTGTACTCCACACCCTGCAAACACTGTCTAGATACTGGAGCCTTCCAATGGTTTCAATCCTACCTGCATGGTCGACAGCAGGCTGGCCTCTGGCAGAACAAACTCTCTAACCTTCTACCTAACACCCTCAGAGTACCACAAGGCTCGATACTAGGGCCCTTGCTGTTCTCCATCTTCATTAATGACCTTTATACTGTCATCCCAAAAGTCAGCTGTATCCAATATGCTGAAGACTCTACTCTGATCTGCTCAGCCACATCTCCAGTAGAGTTATGGTCAGCTACCCAGACCACCTTTAATACAATAGAAAACTGGCTTTCTGAACATTGTCTGATCCTAAATCCCAAATAAACTAAACTGCTGTTATTTCACCAACACGTAGGTCTACCGCTTTCACCGTTACCATAACATCAACTGATGGCACAATAATCTCCCCTGACCCATCTACTAAACTATTAGGTGTCATCATAGACAATAATCTCAAATGTGACCTACATGTTAACCAGATTATCAAAGCCATCAATAGAAAACTAGGGTCACTTTACAGAATTAAAGCCTTCCTAGCCCCTCCAGCTAAAGGTGCCATAGCTCGCTCACACCTTGTTTCAACCCTTCTGTATGCATCCCCTCTACTCTCGAACATGAACAAGACTGTCCTTAACAAACACTCAATTTGCTACAACCACATTGCCAGGTTTGCCACTGGGCTGCCTTTTAGGACACATCATTGCATCAATCTAAATCAGCTTGGTTGGCTTGCAATACCCAGCCTAATACAGTATAGCCAACTGATTATGGCCTATAAAATCCTCTATAATCCAGACAATACTCCTGCACTTCAAATATTATCACCCCCTATAACAATCCTAGACCGCTTCAATCCTCTAACAAATTACTAATTCAAACTAGCAAGTTTAATAACACAGCCAATGATTCTCTCTTTGCAAACCCTGTAAGTAGATCCTGGAACTCACTTCCAGCTGATATTACCCTACTGTCCACTGTAGGTCAATTTAACAGTAGACTCAAACAACATTTGTCACTTAACTGGCTATGTCAATGTATCAAGTCTGGCTAACTCGAATGTGTAAAATCTGTGAACCACTTTACTGTGTAATTTAATTTAATCCTGACTTGTGCTCAGGACTAACATTAATCTGTGGAACATGTTTGACTTGCTTACTTATGTAATCTCTGTAAATAATCTGTTTGTAATATGTAATGCTAGCATTATGTAATGCTGTATCTGCTACCCTCGTAGCTTGTCTCCACGGGCCTCTCCTGGAAATGGACATGCATCCAGTCGGACTATCCCAGTCAACAAATGTAGGATAAATAAATAAATAAATAAAATATATTACAGTGACTACAATTGACAGACATTGACACGCACTGACAGCATGCTGAACACACTGGGGCATACGTGGGAACTCAGAATAGCAGCCTGCCTGGGCATCACACACCTCTGCAGCTGGCACACAGGCATATGTTCCATCGGAACAGAGCACATGCCACACATGGCACGCACATCCCCATGCCACACACTCACAGCCTGTAGGGCTACACAACACACCTGCTACAGATGTGTCAGGAACCTGTCTTGTGTGCTGCACTGGGGTCCCGCTCAACAGGCTGTATCTGGTGAAGGTAACAGTGATATGCCTTAGGGGCACTATGGTCCACCACAGAACACATGCATACAGGTCAGTCAGAGGCATGGACACATATGACTCACTCATTGACCATGCCTGTATGGCTGCCTGAGACATATCTCCCTGGACTACATGATAGGGAACATAGAATGGATCTCTCAGCATGTGGCACAGGCCAGTATGAGCCTGATGTTGGTTGCCAACATACCCTCACCAGGTATTCTACCACTATATGTGGGAAGGGTGTTTGTTGTATGTCTACATTATGCTCAGTCTCCACTGTCATTCATAGGGTATCCACTGGCTGTCAATGTGTGCTTACATGCTAGGGAAGCCACAATGATGTGCAAGGGTCATCTTGCTCGTGACACCCATGGCCCGATGTATAATGGCAAAACTCCTTGGTACACACATACTGCCTTATGCTGCAGGACATGGTTTACATAGCCACCTCCATGGGTATCACACAGGTTAGGACACTAACAGTGCTGCTACACAACAACAGCAGTGTACACCGGAAGATGCATGCACCAGACACTGCCCTCAGCACGGTGAACTGCAATGTCTGTGCAGTACCAGATTCATGATTCATGGCTCACAGGTGTTACCCATCACTGACAGGTTATGCCCCATACCATGCCTGTCGTCCCCTACACATGTAACACACATGGATAGGGGGGTGGTGTCCCTATCTAACACAGATACGCACACCTCCAGGTTGTTGGCACAGCACAAACCATCAGGGCCTACTCATGTGCAGCTAACAGTGTGTTGGACTGCCATCTGGTTCATAGCCTGGCACACACAACCCTCCCATACACAGGAAGACCACCTATCCTCCATAACAACACTGGCAATATGACAGTCTCAAGAACTGTGTTTATATGGCCAGACTGCATCCCGCCAAACATTGTGTGTGAGCATTACTGTAGCTACAACACACTAGTTGAACGGTTCACAGCATGTGGTCACTGAATTGCAGTGGAATGACATGTTACCACTACCACAACAGGTGGGAACATGCAGCACCTGTACATCGACTACATGTACACTATATGGCCCAGACCAGATGTGTATCCCCTGCTGTAGGTATTTCAACATAGACACCCACACTGTATAGAGACATACCACGTGCGGACCCTGCACAGTAAGACACAGTCATATTGGTATACATTGAAAATAACATTTATCCACTCGAGGCATGTGTCAGACATGGTAACTACTGTAGGTCACAGGTACTTATGTGTATGTGTCACACACATACATCATGTGCGCAATACCATTGCTGGTTTACTAGATAGTTCCTCTTCTCTGGCTGTACTTATAGGGTGCTGACAACATCAGTATTTTGAAAGGGTAATGTGCATCAGGTAGTGTGATCTCCTGATTGCCAAAACTACCATGTTTTTCATACGGAAATGCACAAACACAAACTCCCCACATCCAAGCACAAACACATGCCATTTACAGGTTTCAAACTCCTACCTAACTACATTACGATACTCGGGAGAGATGCATTAGCAAAGTACGCTATTCACATTACTGGGAGGCTTTTTTTTCTCCTGCTGTACTTATAGGGTGCTGACATCATCTGTGTTTAGAAAGGGAAGTGTGCATCCTGTAGTGTGTTCTCCCAGTTGCCAAAAGGGACATTCCCCTCACACAAATTTGCACACACACACACTAACCCCCCTCATCTAAATACACACACTTGCCATTTGCAGGATTCAAACCACTACCTAACTATCTTATGATGCTCAAGATGGACGCATTAGCAGAGGGCGCTATTTGCATTACTTGGAGGGTTCCCTTCTCCTGCTGTACTTATAGGGTGCTGACATCATCTGTGTTTAGAAAGGGGAGTGTGCATCCTGTAGTGTGTTCTCCCAGTTACCAAAAGGGACATTTCCCTCACACATATTTGCACACACACACTAACCCCCCCTCATCCAAACACACACACTTGCCATTTGCAGGTTTCAAACCACTACCTAACTATGTTATGACACTTGAGACGGACGCATTAGCAGAGCGCGCTATTTGCATTAATGGGAGGCGTCCCTTCTCCTGGTATACTTATAGGGTGCTGACATCATCTGTGTTTAGAAAGGGGAGTGTGCATCCTGTAGTGTGTTCTCCCAGTTGCCAAAAGGGACATTTCCCTCACACAAATTTGCACACACACACTAACCCCCCTCATCCAAACACGCACACTTGCAGGATTCAAACCACTACCTAACTATGTTATGACACTCGAGATGGACACATTAGCAGAGCACGCTACTCACATTAATTGGAGGCTTTCTTTCTCCTGCTGTACTTATAGGGTGCTGACATCATCTGTGTTTAGAAAGGGGAGTGTGCATCCTGTAGTGTGTTCTCCCAGTTACCAAAAGGGACATTTCCCTCACACATATTTGCACACACACACTACCCCCCTCATCCAAACACACACACTTGCCATTTGCAGGATTCAAACCACTACCTACCTCTGTTATGACACTCGAGACGGACACATTAGCAGAGCACACTATTCGCATTACTGGGAGGCTTTCCTTCTCCTGCTATACTTATAGGGTGCTGACATCATCAGTGTTTAGTACGGGGAATGTGCATCCTGTAGTGTGTTTTCCTAGTTGCAAAAAGGGACATTTCCCTCTCATAGCCTTTCACACACACAAACCCCACTCACCCACACACACACACTGAGCATTTGCAGGATTCGAACCCCTACCTAACTATATCATAACACTTGAGGGAGACGCATTAGCAAAGCGCACTATCCGAATTACTGCGCTTCTGTTCTGCACCTGTAGTATTTCTAGGGTGCTGACATCTTTATTTCTACAGAGGTATGTAGATGTAGTACTACCTGTCAGGTGGGGGATAGCATATATATGCATTTGCAGCCACCTACGTCAGGGTCAGATATGCACATCGCACTGGCAGGTTATGTTCTATACCATGCTTTGGGACCACAGGACCTGTAACACACAACACAACCAGTCCAGAACACCACACCCACATCCAGGACACACACTTAGCTTCCCTGGGAACAGTGCCAGGATATGCAGGTATTCACATACACCATTCCAGTTGTTAACATCAGGTACAGGCATATTGTGTGTGAGAAATACACAGGCCTCTACCACTTTACCCTACAGCCACTACAATTTGTGGGCCCATGTGCTATGGCAGAACCACACACCACAGCCACATCGGTGAATACATATTGCACCTGTCCATCTGCAATGTGGATACTCACTGTTCCACACCAGAGGTAAACCACCATTGTTGATATCTGACCATACCCACCTTTCCCTGGACATCCATATCTCATCTCCACCCCCAGGCAAGGTTGTCACTGCACACAAACTGTGTTTAGCACAAGCAGACTCTACACTTGTGTAGACTGGGGTGGATGACTTCAGAGGACCCATGCTGGAGGACTATACTGGCCACTCAGCATAATCCTTGACAA
Organism: Protopterus annectens; assembly: GCF_019279795.1. Taxonomy (NCBI): domain Eukaryota; kingdom Metazoa; phylum Chordata; order Ceratodontiformes; family Protopteridae; genus Protopterus; species Protopterus annectens. The sequence goes on from NC_056728.1 coordinate 1,187,327,136, forward strand.
TTGCATCCTATGAGCATGTGTACAGTTTGCATTGGTCATGCTATCCCACATATACCCATGACTGCTCCACAACAAGACACCTGTCAGCTGTACACCAGCCATATATGCACCGTTCAACAGACAGAGTGACCTAATACATTGCAGAGCTGTAGCCCACAGAGGGAGGACATCTGTGGACAGTTCCAGCATGGCACTTCATTCACACATACTCATTACAACACAGTGTTGACAGTGGAATCGTCCAGAGAATGCAGATAGGGCTCCCCTCAGTCTGTTATTGACGGACACCTACTGTCAGAGATCCTCAGCAACCCTCTCACAGCACACACCGACAACATGGCTGTGGCTTAGCACATTCAATCCCTGAGACCTCCACGGTGCCCCTGCTTGACAGAGGCACAGCTCACTAGCCTCACATGTTGCCTTCTGTGACCTACTTTACAGTGGCACAGTAGCCTACTATCCTGGGGATGCAGATGCCAAGCACACTCTGGCTAAGCTTTCATTCCCTGGGGCAAGAAGCCTAGTATTGACCTCTACACCCATATGTTCAATTGTCGGATGCACAATATTTGTTGTGCTGTTCTACTGTTTGCAGGTCTTTATTGCCATAGCATTCCCTGTTCCTATGACCAACTTGTGTATCTGTGGCAGATGTTTGCATATGACGGTGATCTACTATATCACTTATGTCTCTGTGGTCATTTACTGTGTGCACTGGGCTGATTGCTGTGTTGTGGTTAGTTCCTGGACTGACACGTACAAATACCAGATATGTGTGGCCAACTGCTAAACGGAGATATGGCCTAAGTGTGTGAGCATGCCCAGTTCAGCCTTTCCATGGCATGTTGTCTGACATATGCCTCATTTATCAAAGTGTGCGAGCATGCCCAGTGTGAGCTTTCCATATGTTGCACTCTGAAGTCCACCACATATTTGGGTGTGTGTGAACTTCGACAATATCGCACGTTTATGATTGTGTGTTAGGTGTCATGTTGTGTACTAACTGGCCAACTGCTTCGTGTCTGGCACAACAGGGATTATACTGTGCCTGCAGGAATTGCATGGGATACTTTGCAGACAGTTCTCAACATACTTTCATAATGACCTAACACTGTAGTACCGTATAGTGTACTGTTTTGGTGCTTTCACTGTGGTGGACAGTATCCTGGGCTTTAGTCCTATGACTGCTTGACATCTTCATAGTGAGCACAACAGACTGTGTAGGGGCCAGTTGTGCACATATGACCATGTTGCAATATGTTCAGATATGGACTACCTACACCAGGCTCGTCCAACATTGCTAGTGTATTCCACAACATGGGTGGACATTGGCAAACACTAGTGATGTTCCATAGGCCATTTCTGATGCTAGTCACAGGGTGTGTTTGTCCTTCGACACACATTGTAACTGGAGTTTGCCATTACATATGTCATGGTTAGTATACTGTGCCTCCGTCTACCTCTGACATAACAGTGATACTCAGGGTAGCCTACCATCTCCCATACACTCATCAGGATGCCTCTTGAGGGGTGTTGATATGTGGCTCTCTGGCTGACCTGTACCAGGAGTTTACTGAAGTGTGGGGGTGCCTTCTGTGTTATGGATCATTCTGTACAACTTGTCCTATGTATGTCAGTGCTGGGGTTCAGGTCTCTCATGTGCATAGCTCACTGCCATTCAGATTGTACAAGGTGCAACATGTTCATTCATTCCAGGTTGGACATGGCTTCATACATCAGGCACAGCTTTCTGTAGCTGGGAAGGATGGTGGTGTGTGGGGCTGCATTTTGTTTACTCAGGCAACACATGGCATCTGTTCTTGCTCATTGCTACCCTTGGTGGGGTACTGTTGTATACTTTACAGTTGATGGAGGTGTCTGCTGCGGTATATCCCACAGGGGCTATTATAGTCAGTTGTGATGCTGATGGAGGATGGATGCAGAGCCACAGTGAGTTCCCCTTATCTACGTCTGCCAGCCTTCATGTTTGGGTGGGTATATGGTACATGTTTCTGCGAACACTACAGCCACATGTTTGTCCAGTGCAGGATATTTATCACCTTTTGTACCCAGGTCTCACATTACATGTTAGGTACCTCATGGGTTAACACCTATGTGGTAATTTGTGGGCACTTACTGTATATCCACGGTGGTTGTCTATACACAGTTCTGCAATTAGCTTGCTGACATGGCTATGGCTACAGTTGTCTGTTTGTAGGTGGCCCTTTTGTGGGTTGCTTGTGTCAGCTGGGGATCGGATATGGTGGGCTGTTTGTACTCCTCTGCATACATGCTCAGTCACAGTCCTTCCATGTTGGCCTATACCTATGGGACATGTATACAGAACGGGGGTGGGGGGCAAGACCAGGCCTTGTGGGATGCCACTCATATCCGCTTTGTAGTCTGACATGAATGTGGCATGTCTGACTATGTCAGTTCTGTCCTTGGTCTGCTTTGCAACCCCTCTACTGACATAGGGGTGTATATTTAAGCTGGTGAACATATCCATACTGAACACGTACGGTATTGTCTAGAAGCATGTGCACGGTCCAGCTATGCTGTGTGGACCACATAGCCCTCATCAATGACCTTAATGACTGCTTCAAATGGGTCAGACATGTTTAGGGGCCAGTTCTGCAGTTACAACAGCCACAGTGTGTGGGGTCCAGTATCAGTAGGTCCACATTAGCCTTCTGTCTGCGGTACATACTGATCCTTTCCATAGCTGTGCAGAACAAGCTTGTCAGGATCCTGGGGTGGTAGTTTGGAGTATCCATTCAGGCAACACCTTTGTTGTGAGGGACCACTGTTGTTGTACACTGCTCTTTGGGTACATATCCTGTGGTAAGGCTGACATTGGCCAGTAGTGTGATTTGGCATTCCATTATTCTTGGGGTCCATGTTGGCCTCAGCACAGGACACCATCACATACCTTTGCTGCTGTGTGTTCTGCTTTGCAGATGATGGCTGTTACCTCAGCATCTGCAATGTCAGGGGACCATCAGTCTGCTGGGATAGGTATTTTGCACTCGGGGGGGGGGGGTGTTTACACTACACCTGACAGGTTGTATGTTAGCAATATGTGTGTGTGTTTGGTATGTTGTTTGTAATATCTGTGTGATTCGGAGCATATCTGTGGATGCCCAACATGGTTCCTACCATCAGTTGGGTAAGCCTTGTGATTACCCTTAGTGTCCTGTACGTTTTGTATCTTCATAGGTTCATGGGTTCATACTAGGCTATACACCCTAGGCCATTAGTAAGCCTAGCTAGAGTGTGTGTGTCTTTTGCCACCCCTTGCTATGTTCAATTATGGCCATTTATGAGGTTCTTCACTGTGCCTCTGTCTGTTCGTGACACAGTGGGGACCCCCAGTATACATGTACGGTCATCCATCCACTTGGCAATATTCCTTTTGAGGGGTGTCAGTGAGGGGCTCTGCCTACCATGGATTGGGATCCTGTTTCTGGGTGTGGGGAGCCTATGGGTTATGTATCTGTCCCTCCAGCACATCTTATTTAATTATGTGTTGAGGTTGACATCTGTGACTCTCACAGCTCCAATGGCTTTGATTTCCTGTGGTGTAGCATGTCCATTACTCCTGTGTTGGACATGGCCTTGTACAACAGACATACAATGCCTCTGTGTAGGCAGTGTGTGACTGCAGTCAGCTGGGGTGTCTACAGCCAGGCAGCATATGACATATATTTCACAACCTTTATCCTGTTGGTGGGGTAACTATGAGGTCTTCCGAACCGCTGCAGGTGTCACGTACCGTACATCCCATATGAGTCACTGTACTAGATTATGGGTCTGATAAGGGAAGAGTACAGTGGCACAGTGACCTCTGTTGATGTTGATGTGAATCCTTTCATGATACGGTGTCCAGTTTCAACAGTCTTCATAGCCACATTGGCATTGTGGCTGTCACATGACAGATTAATGTCGACCTGTGTCCCTAGGTCCCTGATTACTCCTTGCATACATAATGGTTTGACACCTATGTGGTACTTTGTGTGTACCTTGTCTGGTATTTGGTGGGACATTCATACTGTCCAGTGTCTACGGATGTCTGGGTGGAGTTCTTGTGTGTGAGAGTGTGGTCTGTCACATGCTACAGACTGTACAGCAGTTTTGACTACAGTTATGTGCACATGGGTGGTGTCCACTGCTTTGTGCATTGTCAGTTACCTGGCAATATGGATGTCTGTGCTGCATATGGATACTCCCCCTCCTTTGATGTTTTGGTGCAGGTGTTGGGGCCATAACACATGATATGTGTATAACCTAGTAGTGCTGGTGTGCTATCACTAGGCTTGCAGCAGGCATCTGTCACTGGACAGACATCAATGTTCTCCATAATGGGAAGTGCCTCAGGGGCATGCATATTGCAGTTTACACATCTGGCATTGGTCAGCATTACCCTTATGTTTCCTACCACTTATGTTTTCTAAGGTGGTGGGTAGTCTTTTTGTCCTTGCCTACATACGGCTCTATGGAGGCGGCAAAGGCCTTATCCAGTATCCAGACGCACACGGGTAACAGCTGACAGCCATCCCTGTAACAGCAGCATGGCTTGTCATGCTTGACATCTCAAGCAGACACACATTAGACCCTCTTGAACTGACAGCTGTAACTGTGCCAGCTGTTAAACATGAGCATTCTGTGTTTGTACTGTGGCATCATTCTTGGTGAGGGTTGGATGCTGCACACAGCCAGTGTCATCCCACCCTGGGGTACATACTCAGAGGGACCATCCATGTCTCATTTGATGTTGACCAGGGAGGTACATCTCAGGTAATTCACATCAGCATGGACATTGAGTGCATCATATTTCTGCTTGCTTTGGGGTGACCTGCGTACTTGTGTTATGTGGCATTTTGTGGCAGCCTACAAGCAGCTTACTCTACCCTTTCCCTTGTTCAGTCTGGTGAGTGGGACAGCTGTGTGTCTGCCTATACAGACAGCTATTACGACTGTATCAGCCATGTTGTTTCTCCTTCAGGCCTGTGACTGTCTGGCACACCAGCTTTGCGTACTATTCGTTGCATGTGCTATGTTTGAAGGTTGTGGTTGCTTGTGATCTACTTTGGAGGCTTCTGGTGGTGTGGTGTGTTTGTAATTAAGGCCTCCGGGAATATTTGTCTGTGTTTATGTGTTTGGTTTACAGTTGTGGTAGGTCTATGTGAGACTGGGTTTGTGGTGTATGTGGTTACCTTCTCCTCCTGACTAGTGTTGACAGTACTGAGTTGTTGGAGCTCAACCTCTGGTTTGGATACATGGATGCATCTATCACATATGTTTGTATTTATTGGGGGGTGTTGTGGTTGTCTGTGTACTTTGTACTGGCGTCACATTGCCTCTGGATTCACAGATTATACTTGTTGTGGCTGGACTTCGTGGATTGTATGTTGTGTGGACATATGTTGTTGCCATACTACTGGTCAGTGATTACTTCCCTTTTTATAAAATAAAACGATAAAGGTTCGTAGAGCAAAACAATGAAGGGTTACCAATAAATTCAAAGTACACGCTGGCAAAGGCTGCAAACGACACAATAATCCCAAAAACTTCTGTAGAATAAAAACCGGATTTATTTAGATAAAAATGGTGAGCGCTTTCACTAAAACAGCTTCATCAGACCAAATTACAATTCATATAATGATGCAAACAATTTATATACTAAAAAAGGCGCCAAATTAGACTCAAGTTAAAGGAGTATTCCCTAAAAACAACTAATAACAGACAACAATAAAATAAGATATATATAGGACATATATGTATATCTATACAAACATCTAAAACAACAAAATGAAAAACTGATCAGTTCTTAGTCTTAAGCCTCCTAGATTTTAATAATGGGCGTAATGGAACCTTGCCATTGATGCCAGGTGGTACATCTGCCCTAAATTTAATGATCCAGTTAATTTCTCGGATCTCTGTGTAATTCTCGACATCACCCCTCCTGTGTGTTCTGGAAATTTGCTCTAATACCCTGAACTTGAACTCATGGTCGGAACCACAGTCCTTGATGTGTTTAGCAAGTGCATTGTAAAGATGTTCCTTCCTGATATGATAGGCATGTTCACGCATCCTGTCTCTCAGCACACGGTTCGTTTGCCCACATAGTAGGCCGGGCATGCTGTGCAGGATGCCAAATAAATTACATCCTTGGACATGCAGTTACCCTTGACCTTGATGGTATAACTACCTGTTCCTAGGGGGTATCTGAACACCGGATCACTTAAAATATAGGAGCAGAAATTGCACCGATTGCAAGGTGTCATATATGGTCCATCTATATTTGGACTGTTGGTGTGAATCCTGGGATAACATAACAATTGTTTAATGTTCTTCTTATTGCGATAGATGAACCTAGGACTGTCACCAGTGAGTCTCCTAACAGTGGGGTCCACTGACAAAACATGCCAGTGTTTTATAAAAACATCTTTGATCATCCCTACATCCTTAGTATAAGAGATAGGAAAAAACACCTCTTCCCCATGTATGGGGTAGTCACAAGGTGGATGTGAAAAACTATCATCTGTATAAAACCTGGTGGCTCCTTCAGAAAAGTAAGGCATGGCCCTATTTCCCCTAAAGGTGGAAATAAGTTCCATCCCTTTATTAACATCAAGTTCACTATAACCACGTTGTCTAAATCTTTTATCTAAGTCCTTTAAACCTGGTGCAAACTCAAGGTCATTGGATGTGTATCTTGATAATCGCATAGACTGCCCACGGACGATGTTGCGATAAACATAGCCCGGGTGCATGCTAGTGCGATGTAGAAGGGTGTTCCTGTGGCTAGATTTACGAAATAAGCCAGTGTTAACTATCCCTCCTGGTAGCTTTTCCACATAAATATCCAAAAAAGAAATCTTACTACTGGACCATTCCATCGTGAATTTAAGAAACCATAAAGAGTCGTTGACCTGTTTAAAAAATTCATTCAATAGTGTGGGAGTGCCTCTCCAAACCAAAAACAGGTCGTCTACAAAACGCCTATAGAAGGGTACAGACGATTTAAACAACTCATTCTTAAAGAGGTATTGATGTTCCCATTCAGCCATTACTAGGTTGGCGTAGCTATTGGCACACGAGGTGCCCATAGCTACGCCATCCAGTTGTAAATACAAACGGTCTTGAAAACTGAAAAGATTGGATTCTAATACTATACCCAGGAGTGTCAATGTAAGCTCTATATTGACATCGGGACAAGGATCCGATCTCCTTAAATAGGAGCATATCATAGACAACCCCTCTGTATTGGGTATCACTGTAAACAAGGACTGTACATCCATAGTTACCCATAGCAGATCTTCCAAACCTATATCAGGACCAGCAAACGCATAAAGATCTAATAAAAATTGCTTAGTGTCCCTTAAAATAAAACCATTCGCTGCAACATAAGGTCTTAATTGTGCTTCCACATACAAGGACAGTGGTTCAGTGGCCCACCCCCTCCCAGCTACAATCGGTCTCATCGGGGGTGCCACTGGATCCTTGTGGATTTTCGGGAGGCCTTGAATAGTAGGTAAAAGTGGATGTGTGACATGAAGAAAATCAAAGAGCTCCTTATCTATATCTCATTGTTGAATAAAACTGAGAGTGCAGAATAAACTTTCTCAATAATTATGTCTACCATTTGCTCTGTAATATGTAAATAAAACCTCTCATCCATTAACATATGTATCATATCTCTGCTATACCTATCTGCATCAAAAATCACCAGTCCGCCGCCTTTGTCGGCGAGACGAACTACTATATCCTGGTTATTCCGTAGAGTTTTTAGGGCTTCCCTTTGTTTAAAATTTAAATTGTGACTATATCTGTTGGATTGACCCTGTCCAGTGGACATCTTATAAATGTCGTCCTCCACTAGTTTGCTGTAAGCAGCAACCAGTGGATGGACTGGTGGAATGAAAGTGCTTGGTCTCTTGAATGCTGCATTGTACTGCAATGTTCCTGAATCTTTAAAAAATATCTTAAGTGAAAGGTTCCTAATAAACAACTTGAAATCCCTCAATGTCTCTTCAAACCTACTGCTCCTACTGGGAATAAAAGTAAGACCCCTCGAAAGCACTTGTAATTCATATACACTCAACTCATAATTAGACAAATTAAATACAGACTCTATTTCTTCCTCTCCCACATTTTCTTGATACTCTGATTGGATGGAGTGTCCGGGGAGACTTTCCTCTTGTAACGCTCCCTGCTGTTTGGACGAGACCTATCCTCTCTGATATGAGTTTTTATGGGAAAAGGAAGTTTATTAGTAGAAGATGGTGAATAGTGCATAGATGAAGTTGCAGCAATGCCTACACTACCAGTCGCATTTACATTTACATTATCCCTCCCCATCACTGAACCAAAGTTCTTCCTTCGAACAACAGGTTCAGAGGAAGGGGGACAACTGCCCTTATCGCTCCCTGAACGCAACGCTACACTATCAGTCTCTGCTGTAACATTTTCATTAACTGAGACAAGCGGAACAGTATCCGTAATGTTTAAAGCATCAGAAATATTCACATTAACATTCTCGGTGTAAGTATCAGTATATTCATCAGTGGCTCGTGCTGCTTCAGCAGCATGACCTAAGTGTGTCTCATTGTTAACATTACTATTGGCATTCACATTAAATCTCGGCCAAGTAAAGATTTGACCGTTTCTAAAGTCAGAGCTGTCCCTCAGAAGTTTTGCTCTCTTTTGATTAAAGAGGCGTTGCTCATACTGTGTAACATTGTCCAACATATAACTAAAAACATTGTCAACAGCAGGGCTGGGATATTCAGCATAAACTTTAGTCTGGCAGTTCTTAATCTCAACCTTAAGTGCTTCTTCTACTGGCGAGAAAAAGTCATTCATTAACCTCATGTAATTGAGGCTTACCTCGATGTTTAATTGCTGCCAATCAAACAATAAGTCTGGATACAGAGTGCCCGTAGTTGGCATTTTGAGCACTCTGAGGCCCCTCGGTACAATCCGACGCAGAATGCAAATTACAAAATGCTGCCTTTGTGTTTGAAGACGCTTTAACTTATATAAGTCTTGCTCTAGTCTCTCCGTGGCTGCCCGCAAACCTTCACGGTCAAACACCAAGTTGCTGGCATTGTTCGAATTCTCCTCTACTTCACCAAACATCACTAACGGATTGTTCTCCGTTTTCAAACAGTCTGCTAAACGGTTGGAAACTGTCCGAGACGTCATAGGAAGTTCCTGTTGTTTGTGTAGCACATACGGTAGTTCTACTTGCACTTGTTCCCCTCCAATCATGCCTCCGGTTGGATTAAAAGCACAATGATAATCGAATAAAGAAAAAACCAAGCGGAGTAAATGCTCTACTATGAACCACAAGAAAGTCAATAAAATAAAACGATAAAGGTTCGTAGAGCAAAACAATGAAGGGTTACCAATAAATTCAAAGTACACGCTGGCAAAGGCTGCAAACGACACAATAATCCCAAAAACTTCTGTAGAATAAAAACCGGATTTATTTAGATAAAAATGGTGAGCGCTTTCACTAAAACAGCTTCATCAGACCAAATTACAATTCATATAATGATGCAAACAATTTATATACTAAAAAAGGCGCCAAATTAGACTCAAGTTAAAGGAGTATTCCCTAAAAACAACTAATAACAGACAACAATAAAATAAGATATATATATGACATATATGTATATCTATACAAACATCTAAAACAACAAAATGAAAAACTGATCAGTTGCGAGTCTTAAGCCTCCTAGATTTTAATAATGGGCGTAATGGAACCTTGCCATTGATGCCAGGTGGTACATCTGCCCTAAATTTAATGATCCAGTTAATTTCTCGGATCTCTGTGTAATTCTCGACATCACCCCTCCTGTGTGTTCTGGAAATTTGCTCTAATATCCTGAACTTGGACTCATGGTCGGAACCACAGTCCTTGATGTGTTTAGCAAGTGCATTGTAAAGATGTTCCTTCCTGATATGATAGGCATGTTCACGCATCCTGTCTCTCAGCACACGGTTCGTTTTGCCCACATAGTAGGCCGGGCATGCTGTGCAGGATGCCAAATAAATTACATCCTTGGACATGCAGTTACCCTTGACCTTGATGGTATAACTACCTGTTCCTAGGGGGTATCTGAACACCGGATCACTTAAAATATAGGAGCAGAAATTGCACCGATTGCAAGGTGTCATATATGGTCCATCTATATTTGGACTGTTGGTGTGAATCCTGGGATAACATAACAATTGTTTAATGTTCTTCTTATTGCGATAGATGAACCTAGGACTGTCACCAGTGAGTCTCCTAACAGTGGGGTCCACTGACAAAACATGCCAGTGTTTTATAAAAACATCTTTGATCATCCCTACATCCTTAGTATAAGAGATAGGAAAAAACACCTCTTCCCATGTATGGGGTAGTCACAAGGTGGATGTGAAAACTATCATCTGTATAAAACCTGGTGGCTCCTTCAGAAAGTAAGGCATGGCCCTATTTCCCCTAAAGGTGGAAATAAGTTCCATCCCTTTATTAACATCAAGTTCACTATAACCACGTTGTCTAAATCTTTTATCTAAGTCCTTTAAACCTGGTGCAAACTCAAGGTCATTGGATGTGTATCTTGATAATCGCATGGACTGCCCACGGACGATGTTGCGATAAACATAGCCCGGGTGCATGCTAGTGCGATGTAGAAGGGTGTTCCTGTGGCTAGATTTACGAAATAAGCCAGTGTTAACTATCCCTCCTGGTAGCTTTTCCACATAAATATCCAAAAAAGAAATCTTACTACTGGACCATTCCATCGTGAATTTAAGAAACCATAAAGAGTCGTTGACCTGTTTAAAAAATTCATTCAATAGTGTGGGAGTGCCTCTCCAAACCAAAAACAGGTCGTCTACAAAACGCCTATAGAAGGGTACAGACGATTTAAACAACTCATTCTTAAAGAGGTATTGATGTTCCCATTCAGCCATTACTAGGTTGGCGTAGCTATTGGCACACGAGGTGCCCATAGCTACGCCATCCAGTTGTAAATACAAACGGTCTTGAAAACTGAAAAGATTGGATTCTAATACTATACCCAGGAGTGTCAATGTAAGCTCTATATTGACATCGGGACGAGGATCCGATCTCATCTATGCACTATTCACCATCTTCTACTAATAAACTTCCTTTTCCCATAAAAACTCATATCAGAGAGGAGAGGTCTCGTCCAAACAGCAGGGAGCGTTACAAGAGGAAACTCTCCCCGGACACTCCGTCCAATCAGAGTATCAAGAAAATGTGGGAGAGGAAGAAATAGAGTCTGTATTTAATTTGTCTAATTATGAGTTGAGTGTATATGAATTACAAGTGCTTTCGAGGGGTCTTACTTTTATTCCCAGTAGGAGCAGTAGGTTTGAAGAGACATTGAGGGATTTCAAGTTGTTTATTAGGAACCTTTCACTTAAGATATTTTTTAAAGATTCAGGAACATTGCAGTACAATGCAGCATTCAAGAGACCAAGCACTTTCATTCCACCAGTCCATCCACTGGTTGCTGCTTACAGCAAACTAGTGGAGGACGACATTTATAAGATGTCCACTGGACAGGGTCAATCCAACAGATATAGTCACAATTTAAATTTTAAACAAAGGGAAGCCCTAAAAACTCTACGGAATAACCAGGATATAGTAGTTCGTCTCACGACAAAAGGCGGCGGACTGGTGATTTTTGATGCAGATAGGTATAGCAGAGATATGATACATATGTTAATGGATGAGAGGTTTTATTTACATATTACAGAGCAAATGGTAGACATAATTATTGAGAAAGTTTATTCTGCACTCTCAGTTTTATTCAACAATGGAGATATAGATAAGGAGCTCTTTGATTTTCTTCATGTCACACATCCACTTTTACCTACTATTCAAGGCCTCCCAAAATCCACAAGGATCCAGTGGCACCCCCGATGAGACCGATTGTAGCTGGGAGGGGGTGGGCCACTGAACCACTGTCCTTGTATGTGGAAGCACAATTAAGACCTTATGTTGCAGCGAATGGTTTTATTTTAAGGGACACTAAGCAATTTTTATTAGATCTTTATGCGTTTGCTGGTCCTGATATAGGTTTGGAAGATCTGCTATGGGTAACTATGGATGTACAGTCCTTGTTTACGGTGATACCCAATACAGAGGGGTTGTCTATGATATGCTCCTATTTAAGGAGATCGGATCCTCGTCCCGATGTCAATATAGAGCTTACATTGACACTCCTGGGTATAGTATTAGAATCCAATCTTTTCAGTTTTCAAGACCGTTTGTATTTACAACTGGATGGCGTAGCTATGGGCACCTCGTGTGCCAATAGCTACGCCAACCTAGTAATGGCTGAATGGGAACATCAATACCTCTTTAAGAATGAGTTGTTTAAATCGTCTGTACCCTTCTATAGGCGTTTTGTAGACGACCTGTTTTTGGTTTGGAGAGGCACTCCCACACTATTGAATGAATTTTTAAACAGGTCAACGACTCTTTATGGTTTCTTAAATTCACGATGGAATGGTCCAGTAGTAAGATTTCTTTTTGGATATTTATGTGGAAAAGCTACCAGGAGGGATAGTTAACACTGGCTTATTTCGTAAATCTAGCCACAGGAACACCCTTCTACATCGCACTAGCATGCACCCGGGCTATGTTTATCGCAACATCGTCCGTGGGCAGTCCATGCGATTATCAAGATACACATCCAATGACCTTGAGTTTGCACCAGGTTTAAAGGACTTAGATAAAAGATTTAGACAACGTGGTTATAGTGAACTTGATGTTAATAAAGGGATGGAACTTATTTCCACCTTTAGGGGAAATAGGGCCATGCCTTACTTTTCTGAAGGAGCCACCAGGTTTTATACAGATGATAGTTTTTCACATCCACCTTGTGACTACCCCATACATGGGGAAGAGGTGTTTTTTCCTATCTCTTATACTAAGGATGTAGGGATGATCAAAGATGTTTTTATAAAACACTGGCATGTTTTGTCAGTGGACCCCACTGTTAGGAGACTCACTGGTGACAGTCCTAGGTTCATCTATCGCAATAAGAAGAACATTAAACAATTGTTATGTTATCCCAGGATTCACACCAACAGTCCAAATATAGATGGACCATATATGACACCTTGCAATCGGTGCAATTTCTGCTCCTATATTTTAAGTGATCCGGTGTTCAGATACCCCCTAGGAACAGGTAGTTATACCATCAAGGTCAAGGGTAACTGCATGTCCAAGGATGTAATTTATTTGGCATCCTGCACAGCATGCCCGGCCTACTATGTGGGCAAAACGAACCGTGTGCTGAGAGACAGGATGCGTGAACATGCCTATCATATCAGGAAGGAACATCTTTACAATGCACTTGCTAAACACATCAAGGACTGTGGTTCCGACCATGAGTTCAAGTTCAGGGTATTAGAGCAAATTTCCAGAACACACAGGAGGGGTGATGTCGAGAATTACACAGAGATCCGAGAAATTAACTGGATCATTAAATTTAGGGCAGATGTACCACCTGGCATCAATGGCAAGGTTCCATTATGCCCATTATTAAAATCTAGGAGGCTTAAGACTCGCAACTGATCAGTTTTTCATTTTGTTGTTTTAGATGTTTGTATAGATATACATATATGTCATATATATATCTTATTTTATTGTTGTCTGTTATTAGTTGTTTTTAGGGAATACTCCTTTAACTTGAGTCTAATTTGGCGCCTTTTTTAGTATATAAATTGTTTGCATCATTATATGAATTGTAATTTGGTCTGATGAAGCTGTTTTAGTGAAAGCGCTCACCATTTTTATCTAAATAAATCCGGTTTTTATTCTACAGAAGTTTTTGGGATTATTGTGTCGTTTGCAGCCTTTGCCAGCGTGTACTTTGAATTTATTGGTAACCCTTCATTGTTTTGCTCTACGAACCTTTATCGTTTTATTTTATTGACTTTCTTGTGGTTCATAGTAGAGCATTTACTCCGCTTGGTTTTTTCTTTATTCGACTTCCTTTTTTATGTTTGCTCTATCATGTGGTAACTTTCTCATTCTCTTGCATGGTTTGGTAATGGCTGGAGGCCAGCATGCCAGATGCCTGCATGTGTATGGCATTGTGTGTTGTTGTTATTTGTGATTGCATACTCCAAGCATTCCTGGCTGTGTTCGTGGAATGCCTGTATAACATGTTCTGTGGTGTGTCCCATATTCTGCACTTGCACAGGGCCTTTTGTGGATTCAACATCCGTTTTGAGGGCTGCAACCTATACTTTACACATGTTTTTTACTGTGGTATTCTGGCCAGGGACTGGGGTCAGGGTGTGTATATCCAGTGTGATTACTCTATGGTCTGGTCTTACCAGTGAGGGGTACACTTCTCATCTTGCCATCTAGTACACATGTTGCTGATTATCACATCCAGTATGCTTACCCCTCTTGTGGGATTAGTACATTGTTCCTGGGCATTTTGGTTTATGGAATCTGGGTAATTTTCTCCTACGGTGTTGGTGCTAGTACAATGCTACCGGTGTATGTCTGGGTATTTTCAGTCAAGCAATATAATGTGGTTTGGGGGGCTTGATATATTCATGTATTCCGACATAGGCCAGGTGCTGTTCCTGGTATTAGGACAGTAGTCTGCAGCAGGCTATATACTGCGAAGCAGTTTTAGCCATTGGTATTTGACCATGGCTATTCCATGCTGCTTCTTGTTGTGGTACCAACATGGGGGTGTGGTTATCCTTGCCATTTCTTGCTAGTCACCCTCCTTTTGTAGCTTGTTCCATGTTTTGCGGCTGTACAGCACAGTATGAGGTGTGACCTGGTAGTGTTAGGGTGCTGATGTGAGCCTTGCCCAGTTCTGTATTACAGGACTGTTATCTACATTCTCCTTACTGTGTGCTTTTACACTGCATACATCTTGCTGTTTATACATCTGCCATGGGGTAGTATTACATCTAGGTTCCTATCCCTTGTAGAATCTATGAAGGTGGGTTTGTGTTTTGAGACTTACCTATTCAGGGCATGCTGTGGGTACTGATAGCCTTTGCCGGTATCCATGGGGCATGGCATGATAGGTGCACGCCACCCCTAGCAGGTGGTGTATCATGTCAAGCTCCGCATATCTTCCCAGCCTGTAACACATTGGCTCCCCTTTGACTGACTGCATTACTTCAGCCAATTATTGTACTTGATCTTCTTGTCTTCATAGTGTGGCATCATGCTTGGTGAGGGTGAGATGTTAGGCAGGGTCTTCATGTTTGCATATACTAGATGGTGTTACATTGCTTAACACATGGCAATCATGCCGCAGGTGGTGCTGCAGGGCTGCCTCTGTCGGATGCACATACTACACTCCCTGTACATGTTTGAGAGCAGGTTGTGTCATGTTAGGCATCCCTGTTACTATCTGAGTGAGTTAGAGAGGGGTATCATTCCCAGGGTTCCTACTGAGCCAGTGTATGCGCTATGCCTTGCCTCTTTGCCAAGGCCAGGGCATACTGGGCACGCCTCCTTCTGCCTACTGGGGCAGGCTCAGGTTGTTCCTCCTCCGAGTCACGCTCTGCCTGTGATGGCCTTGGCAAATGGTGGGGGGCTGTTTGGCCCGGCCCTATGCTGGTCCTGCTGCAGCTGTTTTCGCAAGATCATATTATGTAGCATAGCACATACCATGACAATTTGGGTACATGTAGTTGGTGTGTACTGTAAGGCTCCACCAGATGTGTCCAGACACCGGAACCGTGACTTGAGCAGCCCAAACACATGCTCTATTACATTACGTGTTTGTGCGTGTGCCTCATTATGGCGTTCCTGTTCAGGTGTGTGTGCATTTCTGATGGGTGTCATCAGCCACGGCTCCAGTGCATAACCTGCATCCCCCACTAGGTGTCCGTGTGGGATGTCCCCATTGGCAAATGTCTGGTACAGCTGCGTCAAATGCCAGATGTGGGAATCATGATAACTCCCAGGGCAGCCAGCACACACATTCATTATTATGCCCTGGGCATCACACATGACCTGGCAGTTGATGGAGGGGAAGCCCTTGCGGTTAATGTAGGCCCTACCCCGCTCACCGGCTGGTGCTTTGATGCATATGTGCGTGCAGTCTATTGCACCCAGTAACTCAGGGTATTCCGCTATTTTCTGGAAGAGACGCATATTGCTGGCCA
Source organism: Protopterus annectens (assembly GCF_019279795.1). Lineage (NCBI taxonomy): Eukaryota > Metazoa > Chordata > Ceratodontiformes > Protopteridae > Protopterus > Protopterus annectens. Next base: position 1,187,343,327 of record NC_056728.1, read on the forward strand.
ATACCTCACGGTCAATGCGGAAATATACATGATCACCGACATGTGCTGACATGGCATCCAGGAACTGGTGTAGTACCCTGGAGGCTGATGCCTGTGATATCCCCATCATATCGCCAGTTGGTCTCTGGAAGGTACCTGTTGCTAGTATTCTTAGGCCAACACATACCTTGGTTTCCACTGGGATGGGTTCCCCTCTGTTGGTTCTGTGTGTGAGGTGTGGCCTGCACAGCTCAACAATTTGCTGCAGGAGCTCTCTGTCCACTCTATAGTGCTCTACTATCTCCAGCTCATGTAACCCATGGTAGGTGACCCTGGGCCTGTACACTCTTCTCCGTCTCCTCACTGTGGGTTGTCTGGCACCATCTGCATTGTCACCACCCTCAGCAAGTCGCCTATGTCTCATTATGACAGCTATGGCTGCCCCTAACATTTCTGCTCTGAGTTCAGCTTTTTCAGTTTTCACTTCTATTAGCTTACTCCTGTCTTGCAGTGTCTCTTAATGGAAACATCCTGCACTACTGTTTGCAGAGTTTTAAGTGCTGGGCTGGGCTACTATTCTGCCTGTGTAATTGCCTGCTTCTAATTGTTTTCACCTGCTAGCTTCAGCAGTTATCCCTGCTAGCTTCCTATTAATTCTGTTGCTTCCTTTTTCCTCTCTGTTTCCTCAGGGGGGAGCAACGTGCATACTATCTGAAGCATGCTCACAGTGGCTTACACGCGCGCACATGTGCTTACATGGTTCAGAATCTACTTATTCGGGTTAAAACGCGCATACACCCACGCAAACACTGTTACACGTCTGCCAACAGCCTCCAACATACTCAGCCTGCCCTACACGTGTGCACACCTGTGCAAACAGTGTTAAACATCTCCCAACACGCTCCCACATGCTCAGACTGCCTTACACGCGTGCACACTGTCCTACTCGCGCTTCATGTGCACACGCGCATGCATGCCCAGCAAGAAACTTTGGTGTAAGTAACAGTGTACACCTTCCATTTCTTGACTTTCCATGACTTATCTAGTGGCACACCTCTTTCCATGATTTGTGCCTGTCATCTGTCATGTTACACTGGCCTCCAATGAACTGCATTTCTTTCTACCATTCCCTGTGATGTCACCTATCTCCTACTCTATTCCTCCCCCTTATGTATCTCTTACACTACTCAGACTGTGCTCATTTGCTATGTGACTGTGAGATTCAGTATCCTAACCCTCATTTACATGAGATTGCCTACTAATGCTTAGTTACATGTCTTAGACTCAGCTTCCCCCCTTAGCAACCACTACACGGTGGCCATGTTGGTTTTGGTCTGCTTGTCCCTGCATTGTCATTCCATGTATTGCATGAAACCCACATTTGTGGGTTTATAACCTTCTTTTTTATGTTTTTATACAGCGCAGCCCATTTGTGCGGGGCTGCGCTGGGTTTAAACAAAAAAAATATATATAATTTTATCATTTTTTGGCATCGGGTTATATTGCCAATGGCCATATATTTGGCCATTGGCATGCTGCCTGAGTGATATGCAACCTTTTTTTGGAGCTGACATCGCTCCGTTGTGGAATTTGCAGAAATGTACTCAGTTGTCAACTGAGTACATTTCTGCAGCTAAAACGTCTCCTACACGGACTGGTTTCTGCTTCGTGGATCGCTAATATACCTCATTTGCATACCTTTCAGATGCAAGTGAGGTATTTAGCATGTCCACGCCCAGTCCGTGTAAGAGACGTTTTAGCTGGTCTCTTACACTGAGCTTACGGCTATTCCTGGATCGTGAGGCTTGCATGGAGTGTTGCACGTCTCTTACACTCCGTGCAAGTCTTCGTGAATCCTGCCCATAATCTAGTTAAGTATTCTCTACATGGCAACAACAGAAAGGCTTTCAATGTTGGCAATTATTTATCAGTATGCTTATTAAAGCTTACTTGCATTTACGATCTCAGCCAAGCTTACCTGATGGTCATTAAAGTATTGCTACTTAAACACAGAGCAACAGGCACTTTGAGTAATAAGCATAAATCAACAGTACAAAAAATATGACAGATACCAGACCATTCTACAAAAATCAAGGACAGATGAAAAGCCACTCTAGTACTTGTGTCTACCTTGGATGGGGGGGGGGTACTCTGCACATTTACATTGCAGAATTACTCCTTGCCTTGCTTTGACACATCCAGAGTCACTACATGGGGGAGTGGGGTGCAACAGGTATATCACAATTTGAAATGTCTCTGGCTGACTGTGATGGCCCTGACACATGTGTCATACCTCTCAACCTCAGAGCAAGAAATCTGGACAAAGCCATACAAAGAAGTGGGACAAAGGCCCAAAAATAAGGACAATTTTTCAATATTGCTCTTATAAACTTAGAAAGATAATAGAACAGGTCTTGCATTAGTATGAATTTTCTGAATGGTATGAAATCTGAAACTCAAATGTCTGTCATTATTTTCTAACTTCAGTCTTTAATGATTTGTCACTAATTTGCCAAAAAACACAATTTTATGAAAAATGGACCAAAAATGTGATGTAAAAATATAAAATAGCCACACAATACAGCTGGGAACCTGTCAAAGAAGGGACACTTTAATATTAGTACTGCTAACTTGAGCAGCTGACAAAATAAAAGAATCTACATGCATTTCTGAAATAAAAGTAATCTATAACTCTGATTATTACAGTTATTTCTTAATTGTAAACCCTCCATGTTTTCTTCCAAAATTGCTATTTTGCGGAGGGATTATTAGGGGGAAGAGCAACATTTTGAGCCAAAATCAGGGACAGTTGAGAGGTTTGGCTATGCCTAATTCTATAAAGCAATTTATTTGCATGTACCTCTTAACCTTTTAATGCAATAAATCTGGACAAGGCCAAATATATTGGGGGAACATATAAACAGTACTAAAAATTGCTCTTGTATAAACTGAGACAGTTGATAGAACAACAGGTCTTACTTTAGCATGCATTTTTCTGAAGGTTATGAAGTCTGAAACTCAGTGTGTCATTATTTAGTGACTTAATTCCTAAATGATTTGCCAGAAAACCACAAATTTTATGAGGAACAAACCAAAAATTAGAAGCAAAAATCTATTAATTCTTTGAAAATCTGGACAGTTGGGAGGTATTGTTCAGCTGGGGCTGTCTTTAAGTTTGCCGCCCTTCCCCCTCACAAAATCATGGTCGAATGGAGCCTCCCCCTGCAGCCATTCCAATGATCCATTACTTGGCTATTTCACTCCATTTACCATAAACACTAATGTGCATACTGATTTACTTCTATGATGATTTGGACTTCATTTGAAAGTTTTATTTTGCATTTTACAGCACAAACACTAAGACATCTGCTAAACAAACTTAGCATTAAAATCTCTCTGCCCTTGTAACTCACATTCATTGAAACAGCATTGAAACCCACATAAAAAACATACATTTTACCAGTGGCAGATAAAGATTAATTCTGGGCTGTTTTCAAATCATAGGCCCCTTGCATATGAAACAGACATGAGCTCTTTGATACACCTTCCTATTGTTTTGAACATTTTTCCAGTAAACTATGAAACAAAATGCATGCACCAATAATGACAAAACTGCCCAATTCAGCGCATCTTTCCAGTAAACTATGAAACAAAATGCATGCACCCATAATGACAAAACTGCCCAGTTCAGAACATTTCCATCATAAAAGTCTACTCAAACTTCTACATTCCACCATTATCAGTAAATAAGCACAATTCTACAGTCCACCATTATCAGTAAATATGCACAATCTCTGAAGAAGTAAAAAAGTCATCTAAATAATTCCACATTAAATAAATCTGTAACTAATGAAGAGGTTGCTGCTAGCAAACACCTTTATATTTCATGGCTTCATCGAAAAATGAAGGGTCTGATGCCCCTGAGGAATAAATTGCCTATATTACATTAAAAATGATAAGCTAGTAATATTGTAATAGGAAATGGATGGCAAACTGATAACAGGCTCATAGTTAGTATCTTAACTTTTTCAGTACGGCAGCATTCACCCCTTGTGGGAGTAGAACCAACAACCTTCTGCATCAAACGTGAGTACACAACCTGTTGTGCTATTAACAATAAGAGCTGATTCAGCATAAGCAGCACTAAACTTCTCTTCCCCTGCAGCTCTCAGCTCCTTGTAAAATCTACTCAATACTCAACTGCATCTCGACTTCACAGCACAAGAAATCTGGAAAAAGCCAAATTTATTGGGGGGGGGGGATCAAAAGCCCAAAAACCAGGGACACATTAAACATTGCTTGTATAATCTTGGAAAGTTGCTAGAATAAAATGCTGTGTTACCACCATACATTTTACTGCCAAGGTCCCTGTGCAAAAGAGTCAGAGCAACATACCACTATACCAAATCAGCTGCTTTGTGAAAGAAAAATGCTGTGTTACCACCATACATTTTACTACCAATGTCCCTGTGCAAAACAGTCAGAGCAACATACCACTATGCCAAATCAGCTGCTTTGTGAAAGAAAAATGATGTGTTACCGCAACACAACTGCATGTGTTGCCACTGGTCCTTAACAAAAAAGTGCAAATGAGTTATTACAATTAAGAGACTGCAAAAGAAAAGATTGTTATGCTGCAATGCTTGCATACTATAAAACAGTGTTTTAAGATAAACTCAGATGGAATGTGAAAAGCAGATAGCACCTGCATTCATTTTGCATGGAATGCAGTGCTTTTCCTCAACAGGAATTCTAGAAATAATCCAAAGCCACAAAAATAACAACCAGTCAAAATGTTTTACTGATGCAAAAGAAAAAAAAACATATGGTTTCCATATTTAACATAACCATCATAATGTATACAGAGAACAAAACTACCAGCAAAAGTCTCCATTGAATTCCATTTAAAATATCAGCTCAGCATTTTCTCTGCCAGATGCTTTTTTTAGTTGCACAATATACCAAATTAATTTGCCAAGAATATGTTTTATATATACTTCAAATAATAATTATAATATCCACAAACAAAACTGCAAGTTATTCCTCTATACTTTACACATCATTGATCAACATATTGATTATTTATATTGATATTGTACTGTCATACTGTGTTACACATACCACCAAGAAGAAAAGAAACTCTGTACTTCTTTCTTCTTTTTCAGCTGCTGTGTCACATCCAGCAAATGAAATTAGGCCACCAAGCAATTTAAGCAAATAAAATCCACAACCGAAATGAAACTGGCTGCAACTGTTTGCTTCTCGCTCTTTACCCAGCACATAAAGCCTGGGAAGAGAGCGACAATCAATCAGCAGCCATTTAGCCCATCCATGTCATGTACGTGCCTGTGGACATGGCAGTCCAAACGCCTTCCAATTCTATGTGGTTCCAAACCACATAGACTGCTGGGCATCACACTGATTCCTTAATTCGCTATCCGGACTGCAGCACTGGAGTGGATCTCTTAAAGAAAGAGAAAAAAAAAACTTATTTTTTTAAAACCACAACCCGGAATTCGAAAGTGCACATGCTCGTACTCGCAGACGAGTCAGTCGGCGTAAAGCAGCCGGCTGATAAGAGAATGATAAATACTCACTAAAGACAGTAAAAATTAAATTATATAACTGAAGTACTTTTTTCTTTTTTCTTGCTGAGGGGGCTGCAGTCCGGCAGTCTGATGGCACGAGCCACCCCTGATATATTCACTATACAATCTCAAAATACTGAAATGTCGAATTTCAGTATTTTGAGACTGAATAGTCGAAAAACCACATACACGAAAACCCACAATCACAAACACTACAATCGCGACCATTCACACACACACACAAACCAGCACAGAATCTCACACACACACACACACACACACACACACACACACACACACACACACACACACACACACACACACACACACACACACACACACACATACACCTACCTAACTAAACAAACATAACAACACACACACAAACACACTTAACCTACCTATAAGCAGGGGGGCAAGCCCTCCCTGCACCCCCCTCACCCCCCTACTTATATATTCTAACTCCGAGGTCTCACTAAACACACAAACACACAAAAAACACCACCACACACACTCACACACACTAAAATTCCTACCCATTATCCTCAAACACACACCACTTACCTGAAACCCAGATAAATCCACAAACCGCACCACATGTCAATGTCATGAACGCGACACCACGATAGTGGCGGATTTGACATTTGCAGATTCGGCATAGTGTAGTTTCATTTAACTGCACTTTCCACTATTCGGTCTTGACGTACTGAATTTCAACATTGAGATTGTCTAGTGTATCCATATATATATATATATATATATATATATATATATATATATATATATATATAGGTTCATAGATGCATAGGTATATATATATATATATATATATATATATATATATATATATATATATATATATATATATGTGTGTGTGTGTGTGTGTGTGTGTGTGTGTGTGTGTACTAGAAGAACATCAGAAAAACATGCATCTCAATTGTTGCTGATTTTTGCAGAAAGACCCTTTTTGCCTCATTATTTAGTCTGCTTCTTGTACAATGTTTAGTTTTCTTTCAAATCCTTTAGGACTGCACATGTAAAATGATGGCAGCCACTTGAGTTTGTGGACTTAATATCCCTCACAAAACAGGAATGAAAAGTATCTTATCATATTATTTTACTTATCTATATATTTAAAATCTCTCTATGATTTTGGCTTTAGTGTCCCATTATTATTTGGGTTTGTGCCTAATTCTTGAGCTTAATAGTTGAGAACTATGAAGCACATGATCTACAGATAGTGGTACCAGTACACATTGCTCAAAAAAGTGATACATTCATTTTCTTAAATAAGGTATTTGTTAAAGTAATTGAGGCCAAGCTTTGGGCACTACTGTGAGCAACAACAACAACTGAAAATAAGTTATTCTCCCATTTCATTTTTTTTTGTGATCACATATTAACAATGGTCACAAAAAAGAGATGATAAGGTAATTTGTGAATAAAAAAAGTAGTCATATTGCTTGTTGTGGGTGGGTGAATTACATATATATTTAAAAAAAAAGTTGGGATGCATTATTGTGGCCAGTCTTTTAACTTCCTTATTTGTCATCTAATCATGAAGAAAGAGAAAGAGGAAGATAGTGATGACCATGGTAACAGCAGGCACCTCATATGTGTAAGAAACTGATAAGTTGGGGTCTCAGGAGCAAAGTGTGTGTGTGTGTGTGTGTGTGTGTGTGTGTGTGTGTGTGTGTGTGTGTGTGTGTGTGTGTGTGTCTGCAACCTTCATTAAAATCAGTGTTTCATTTAATATATCTTTGTCATACCACAGCACTCTAAACAAAGATTAAATATACTCCAAATTCATAATAATTTTCACATTTTATGAAAATGTGAAATCAGTCAGCTTTCAAAACTTTTTTAAAATCTCCAGCATGCAATTTTGATAGTTTTAAACATCTGGTTTATTTTGAATGTTGTAATGTACAACTGCAAAATGTATCGGATGTTGATGATCCTATATCTTTTATGCTTAATTCTTTGCTGTAAGTATTATCAATATCATTTGGGTATAATGATAAATAAAATCCAAACGTGTATTACTAAATTTAATATTTAATTCTAAAACTAATGTATACTATTCAGATAAAGCTGGTTTAATATCTATATTACTAATAATGAATGTAGAGAAATACGATAGTAATTATTGATATTCTCATTCTCTAATTCCATTGTCAAGTTTTCCTTTTCTTCATGTTTATTTCTTATATGAGATATTAACATCCAGTTTTAGGTTTCAATTCCAATTTTTGCATAGTTTATCAGGAAATAATACATTCACCCCACTTAGAATTAGACCAGTAAGGATAGCTATGAAGAGGCTGAAGAATGGAAAGGCTGTTAGACTAGATGACATAGCTGTGGAAGCATGGAGGTGTTGAGGTGAAATGGCAGTGGTGTTTTTAACCAGATTGTTTAATGAAATCTTGGAAAGTGAGAGGAAACCTGAGGAATGGAGAAAAAGTGTTTTGGTACCGATTTTTAAGAATAAGGGTGATGTGCAGAGCTGCAGCAACTACAGAGGGATTACATTTGATCTGTCACAGCATGAAGTTATGGGAAAGAGTAGTGGCAGCTAGGTTAAGAAGAGAGGCGATGATTAGTGATCAGCAGTAAGGTTTCATGCCAGGAAAGAGCACTATAGATATGATGTTTGCTCTGAGAGTTTTGATGGAGATGTACAGAGAAGGTCAGAAGGAGTTGCATTGTGTCTTTGTGGACTTAGAGAAAGCATATGACAGGGTGCCTAGAGAGGAGTTGTGGTATTGTATGAGGAAGCCAGGAGTGTCAGAAGTATCAAAGAGTGGTACAGGATCTGTACGAGGGTAGTGTGACAGCTGTGAGGTCTGCAGTGGGAGTGACGGATGCTTTTAAGGTGGAGGTGGGATTACATCAAGGATCAGCTCTGAGCCCTTTCTTATTTGCAATGATGATGGACAGGTTGACAGATGAGATCAGACATGAGTCCCCGTGGACTATGATGTTTGCAGATGACATTGTGATCTGTAGTGAGAGTAGGGAACAGGTGGAGGAGACCCTGGAGAGATGGAGATATGCTCTAGAGAGAAGAGGAATGAAGGTCAGCAAAACTAAGACAGAATATATGTGTGTGAATGAGAGGGAGAATAGAGGAATGGTGAGGATGCAGGGAGTACAGGTGGTGAAGGTGGATGAGTTTAAGTACTTGGGATCAACAGTTCAGAGTAATGGCGAGTGTGGAAGAGAGGTGAAGAAGAGAGTACAGGCAGGATGGAGTGGGTGGAGAAGAGTGTCAGGAGTGATTTGTGACAGACGAGTACCAGTAAGAGTGAAAGGGAAGGTCTACAAGAGGGTAGTGAGACCAGCTATGTTATATGGGTTGGAGACAATGGCACTGACAAAAAGCCAGGAGTCAGAGCTTGACGTGGCAGAGATGAAGATGTTAAGATTTGCACTGGGTGTGACGAGGGTGGACAGGATTAGGAACAAGTATATTAGAGGATCAGCCCAGGTTGGAAGGTTTGGAGACAAAGCCAGAGAGGCAAGATTACATTGGTTTGGACATGTGCTGAGGAGGGATGCAGAGTATATTGGGAAAAAGATGCTAAGGATGAAGCTGCCAGGTAACAGAAAAAGAGGAAGGCCTAAGATAAGGTTTATGGATGTGGTGAGAGAGGACATGCAAGTGGTTGGTATGACAGAACAAGATGTAGAGCACAGGAAGAAATGGAAACAGATGATCTGCTGTGGTGACCCCTAACGGGAGTAGCCGAAAGGAGAAGAAGAGAAATAGACCAATAAATAAGATTATTTTGCTTTAAGAATAACGTCTTACTATGAACATTATATTCAACATATCATATTGTATTTGCTTTTAGTTAGGAGAGTGAATAGCCATTTTTAATGAGAAAGTTTCTATATATGAAATATCTAAAAGACTTTAACAATTTAATATAATTTGATTTTGTTAATCTATTTGAATAACTATTAAAATAATATTTAATCACAACAAATCTTCATTATTTACAACATTTAATGAGGAAGAATTTGGTATAAGTATCAAAGAACTTAAATGGCAAATAGAGCTTAAGGCTGACACTTTCCCAGGCTGGAATGGAAGTGTGAATATAAAATGAATGCTGAAATGGATCAGATAACTAGCACTGCCACATTACAAGCATGCATGTCATCAGCTAGCACTTTGCATAACAATATATTAACCAAAGTTGGAATGCTCCTAACTAGATTTCTGACAAAGTTTGATGTATTAATAAATGTGCAAATTAAAGCGCTCAAATCTAACTCTGGCTCATGTGTGGAACTTCGTTATTGATCGCCCAGGATTTTTCTTTCAAAAGTTGTAACTACATGGTGATAGTGCACCTTTAATATATATACATATACATACATATATGGGCTACCATTCTTTTAATTAATGTCTGATGAAGTTGAGTGTAAGAATACTTGACGAAAGCGCTAACTATAAAAGTATATATATATATATATATATATATATATATATATATATATATATAGGCTGGGGTGCCTTCTGTGTGGAGTCTGCATGTCCTCCCTGTGGTCGGGTGGGTTTCCTCCAGGTGCTCCGGTTTCCTCCCACATCCCAAAGAAATGCTGTAGGTGGATTGGACACTCTAAATTGGCCCTAGATGTGTGTGTGTGTGCATGTGTGCCTTCTGTGGAAGGTTGGGTGCCGGGCTGGCAACTCAACACTGTAAAACTCCACTGGCAATCATGAGCGGAGAGGTGATCTGCAGTGGAGACCCCTAACCAGGAAAAAGCCGAAAGAAGAAGAAGATATTAGTATGAACTACTTTCTACTTTGCATCATTTTGCTTATCTAACCATAACAAAATAGTTTTAAAAATGGATGCAAGGGCATAATTTTCAATGTTTGGAAAATTAATACCTCTCCTGTTCCATAGTCTAACATGATTTATATGTGCAGTTCTGGGTTCAGGTAGGTTAATACAGTTTTATAGTATAGGGTGTTGAATACCTGTCAACTGTACAATTTTTTTGCATCATATTTTAAGTCTGTTCTTCATAAAATTTATAGTTTTCTGGATTTATGTGGCAAATCAATGAGGAATTAATTTACTATATAATGATAGTTATATGAGTTTCAGACTGCATATCCTTCAGAAAATGCATTGTAACACAAGTCCTTTTGTTCTAGCAACTTTCTAAGTTTATATAAGAGCGATATTTAAAATTTGTCCCTATTTTTGGGGCTTTGCCCGCCCATTATTTTTGGCTTTGGCCAGATTATGTGAGCTAAGAGGTTGAGAGCTATGGGGTATTGGGAAGGCTAAGAAACTATGGGATATTGCTTTATTAGGAGACTGAGTTAGAAAGGGGTAGGTTTGATATAATGCTTAAAGTCTTTACCTCATAAACACAAGATACATGGTTTGATTCTGATCGCAGGTTAATGGCAAGATTTACAATGGCCCTTCAGGGCAGTTACTCTATTATTCATCTATGAACACGACTTTTCAAACAAGTAACAGTGAACAAGTGAGTCATGAGCAAATAGCATGTAAGCTCTTGCATCTGATCTGTTGTTAATCTTTATGGAAAAATTAGTTTTGATGTGGGTTTCTTACTTACATTTTATAATCTTTTATTTCTTCACTTATTTGCTTTTCTTGGTGAAGTATTCAGTAGTTGAAAGTGAAGAAACACGCACAGTTATTTTTAATGATTTGTCATATAATTTAAAATCATAAAGCCTTGTTTAAGCATCTGCATTCCTTTGGGAAAATAAAACATCTGGAATCACCTTATAAAATGGTTGATGGTTTCTTTACTGATCCTAAGGATCTGTTTATATTTTTGTCAAAGGTCCCTTGATAGATTGTATGCCAGCAAATCTTTTAACCCATACCATTATCCCCAATAGTACTTGGCCAATAATATGGGATGTTAATATAAGAAGGACATTATTAAATATCAATTCTAACTCTGCAGCTGGCCTAGATGATCTAAACATATTTTTTTTTCCTGAAGTGAATAGCAGAGGCATTACTGCCATGCTTAGCCTACTTGTTTCAGAGGTCTCTAACAGAAGGCTATGTTCCATCCTTCTGGAAAGAGGCAGTTTTTAGCACTATACAGAAAAGTTATCCTCAAATATCTACTGTTAACTCCTGACTGATTAGCCCTACCTGTATACTTTGGAAATGTTTTGAATGTGCTATACATTTGTTGCTCAAATCCATGTTTGATTTTAGCTCTGATGTTTGCTAACATGTTTTTGTCTCTAATATAATTAGTTTTTATGAGAAGATCATAAATTCCATTGACCTGACTTTGACTGTTGAGACTGTATACTTGGCTTTAGCAAAAGTGCTTGACTCAGTCCCACATTCAGTTTCTATTGACATCATGTGTAAAACCAGTATGGACCCATGTGTGATTAGATGGGCTGTTAAATTTGGAAGTACAGATTAAAAATTAAAAATTGTTTGAATGACAAGTATGTTTGAAAAGGTATTCTTCAAGGATTTGTATGGATACCTTACATTTTTGGCTTGTTGATGTTGGACTTCCCAAAAGCAGAAAAAAATGGTGTTCAGCATATTTGCTAATTATATTAAATAGGTAATGTACATACCTGTCAACTGTATAGATTTTTGCAGAATGTCCAGATTTTTGGCTCATATTTTTGGCCTGTTCCTCATAAAATTGTGGTTTTCTGGAAAGTCACTAGGATGATCTTAGGAATGAAGTCACTAAATAACGACATACATTTCAGTTTCAGACTTCAAATCCTTCAGAAAATGTACATTAAAACAAATCCTGTCACTCTACCAACCTTATAAGTTTATAAGAGCAATATTTAAAATATGTACCTATTTTTGGGACTTTGTCCCCCCATTTTGTCAGGCTTTGTCCAGACTTCTTGTGCTAAGAGGTTGAGAGGTATGGCAACATAGTCACCTGCACTGAGCATTACTTTTTACAGCTTAACAATGTAGGTAAGAAACAAGGGCATGAGGTTTAACAACAGTAAGTATACAGTGATTTGACTATATATCTGACAATCTTATGTAGGCATAAGCACTGGATAACTACATCCACCAGTCAGATTAAGGCCTTGGGTATACTGGCAGACACTACAATGAAACTTGTTGAGCATATTAAACTGATAATTAAATACTGCAGGCTCATTAAAAGTATGTCTCAACATTTTTCAACTAGAAACAAAGCTATTTAGATTAGGCTTTGTACCTTTATCGTTCACCCAATAATAAGAGTATTTTGGCTCTTTTTTGGCATTGAGAGTCTCACATTTGAATAAGTTTGAGTACATTCAGAAGGCCATCGCATGACAGGGATCTTTATCCTTTATCCTAGTGTAAAAAACTCAAGCATCTTTGGCTCTTTTTGATTGGTTACAGATTACTTAGAGGTACTTTAGTATAGCTCCCCAAATGCCTATATAACACAGCTCAGGCAGCAGCAACAGCTATTGAGATTGTAATTCTCACTGCCAATGCAAGGATCAATAATTTTGTGATCAGATTACCCACTCTCAGCTCTATGTTGAAAAGCCTTTCTTGCATTTTAGAGCAGGGAAGCTATCCATTAGATCAGTGGTTTATGATTATGACATTTGCTTCAGGAAATACAATAAGGCAAACTAATAAATGACCTGCATAGGCCCCGAGTTTTTACATAGTACCATTAAATCACTGAATCGCTGGAATGGACAGTTTAAAAGAGCTGAGGTGGTAGGGTTAAATTTACTGTTGAGCTGCAATGAATTTCCTAAGGGAAGGGTCTATATAGTGTATCAAGATTCTGTTGTTGTATTAAAGTTTCATAATGAAACTAACTTTGAGTTAACATATGAATTAATTTGCTTTCACTGATATAGTATTGAATTTTGAACTGTATGTGTTTTCCAGACAGGGCTGTATCCAGCAGTTTCTCAGACTACAACATTGTATCAGAATATGTCCTTTACATGTTTCATAGCATCAGGACTCCAAGATTCCATCATGCCTCATTTATTTTCTCTTAGTAGTGTCTTATCAAGAAGTTTAGACCCAGTTCTTCTGTAGCTGTACCCGGCCACGGGTTGCTCTGGCTCAGTCTGGTTAAATGGAAAAGAAAGAAAAAAGAAAGTGCACGTTTTTAATATGTTTCATTTCACAATGCTTGTGGGTATACAATATTTTTTGTTGTTCCATTGTTCATGAGATATAGAGATTGTCTGGTTTGCTGACTCTAGAACATGCAACATATAATTGTCCATGTGAGAAGCAATCCGTGTGTAGATCTAAACCGCACAATTCTAAAGATTGGCCCTGAGCTTTGTTGATGGTGATTGCAAATGCCAATCGAATTGGGAATTGCAATCTCTTAAATTGAAATGGCATATCCGTTGGAATCATAGGAATGCGAGGAATGAGGACATCTTCACCTTTGAATGTTAGACTGAATAATATTGTTAAGTTCGTAGACGTCTTTGTTCTTGGCCGCAAGAATAGCTCATGTCGTGATTCTTATAATTGGTTTGAATATTGGGAAATACTTTTTCAACCAATTATTCTTTTGACGTCACTAAATTGCAGAAGTTATGAGGCAATGAAATTCATCCTGAGGTCAGATCAACCGGCACCTTTCCATTCCCAATTTCCAGCAATTGATGTGAGAATATCTCAGCTGATCGATCGTTTTGCAGCTGGACATGCATACTTGTAATTAATTTTAATGTCTTTATATGTCACCACAAAGTAGAGTATTTCAGGCAAGCATTTATTTTGTCCGCTGGTGTTGATCGAGGAGAAAGAAGCAGATCTGAAGCTGCAGAATGCAATCGCCATGCTCGCAACCATGCATTCTCAAGTCTGGCTGCACATCGCTCTGCTGCTTCCTCAGCACGTATTTGAGCCATTGTTTGTCTGTTTCACTCATTCGCTGATGCCCATTCTTCCACAGTTTGATTTGCAATTACTTGTCGCACTGCTCCCGCTCCGCGAGTATGATGACCTAAGTTTGATCTTCTGCGAGGTATTATTTGGATGAACTAAGGCAGATCGATTGCACTGAAAAAGAAGAAAGAAAGTTATAACAAAAACATATAAAATTGCATATTTGTATACAAATATATAGAATCCACAGTAGGTATATAAAAACACGCACATATTCAAATGCAACGTGTGACATCTATATAATAGTAGGTATATAAAACACGCAGAGATGCAACATTGTGTGAAAATTTCAAAGCAATTGGTGAAGAACTTTCAGAGATTTAAGATTTTGAACAAACAAACATTTACATTTTTATTTATATAGATATATATATATATATATATATATATATATATGGATCTACTTCACATACTCGATTACACCCAAATGTTCGACATTCATATGGCCGAGACCATATGATCGAACATGTGAATGTTCAAAAATGTGAAAAAAATAAACACAAAAAAAAAAATAAACATTCATAGCAGGGGGGACAAGCCCCCCTGCACCCCCCACACCACCCACTATTTAAATATACTAAGTCTGAGATCTCACTACATTGCGGTAAAGGGAAATCTTCCTGTATTGCCCTCTGTGGAGATCCCCGTTCAGACCGTTCGAACATTTTAAAGTTTTATCATATGGTCTCAGCCATATAAAAATCAAGCTTTTAAAAGTTCAACCATCTGAAGGGGACCCAAAGATATTTATATATGTTTTTATATATATATATATATATATATATATATATATATATATATATATATATATATATGTGTGTGTGTGTGTGTGTGTGTGTGTGTGTGTAGATATATATATATATATATATATATATATACATATATATACATGCTGACTCTAAGATAGTAACATCTTTGAATATTCCCTTTTCTCCAAGGTTTACCATTTTCAGCATTGATATCTATAAGTTCAGAAGGTGGGAGGCTTCTCCCCCACATCAGGAGGACAATGGGACTTTACAAGTGAAAATAAACCAAGTGTAAAGGAGAAGAGGAGCAGTGTTCAACATCTGTTCTACTTCTGCATTTTCAGTCTAATTTTTTATATCCCAGGACATGGTAATTTGAGTCCTGAGGTTCTCGAGATAGAGCAAGAAATTTTGTTATATGGAATGTTGCTAGCTATTTTATAAAAGTTTTTTCTGTTGCATATGCATTTTTCACTTATTCAAACTTGTCTTCATGCATTCTTTTTCATATAGTAGATGGAATGGTGGGTTTATCCACTATGAAATATCTATACAGCTCTTCACTAATTTTACTTTCACTGAACATAAAGTTCAAACTATCTACAGCATTCCCTATAATATTATTAACTTTACACATATTAATTTTACTGTAGAAGTTTTCCTCATTAAGCATGGTTTTCATACTACCAACATAATACTCCATATCCATTATGACCGTCGGTCCACCTTTGTTGGCCGGTCTGATCATAATGCTATGGTCACTTTTTAGGGTTGTGAGTGCTCTTCTCTGTGCTGGTCTGAGATTACCATGCCAATTTCTTCATTTATTTAAAAGTTCATTTTGGTAAAGTTCTTGCTCTACCAATTTGGAGAAAGCATCAATTAGGGGATGCTGGTTAGGAATAAATGTGCTGGGCTTCCTAAACCCATGTTCACTGGTCGCAGCATTACCAAAATCTAATTTTAATTGTAAATTCCATGTAAAAAGTTTTAAGTCAGTGATGTTATCTGTTATATTACTTTTATAGGAAGGGATAAATGTTAATCCCTTCTCTAAGATGCTACATGCTACATTCATCCTGAGTTAGGTTTCCTACTACTGCTCTGGACCTCTGGTTTTTCATTTTTGCAGTGATATGCTTATGGACTTGTATGTGGATACATTTTAGACATCTGTACATATACCCCCCCTACACCCCCCCCCCGTGGTACTCCTGCAGAATCCAGTATATGTTCATGTATATTATCTATATAATTCGTTGTGTTTGTTTAGGAACATGAGCTCTATGGGTAGCGGCACATTATCCTTGCTAGATTTGTTTAAGATTGCATTATTTATATAGGTACACTATCTGGTTATTATTTATTTATGGACAGTCTATTTAGTGTATGCAGCTTGAGTTGTAAATGACAGCTCCCCTAAAATTTCTTATGGTAAAATTTCTTATGGCAAAATTTTTATGGTTGACTTTATACATAACTAAACAAATGTGTTTTAGATGCATGAGTAAGATGGGATGCAGCATGTAATGCTTGTTGATAACATTTGAATAAGCATTCCATAAACTTTTTTACCATGGTATCATATTTTAAAAGTTTAATATACAGGATTTTCCTATTTTTATTTGTTTTTAGTACTTTTAATAGTTTTGCATGTACATATTTTGAACGCAACAGGCATTTAAAATTTCAGCGCTACCACTTTATTTTATTTAAACTATTCCTTAACAGGAAATGACATCATTTTTTTCAAATAGAAAGTGTATTTATGTACCTTGTTTGCATAGCATTTTTAATGGCCTGAGGAAGACTATTGTTGTTTATTGCTTGGTTGTCCTTGGTTTTGGAACTTTGTTACAAGCTATTGTTAGCAGCTGTTTTTACCTTTGCTGCTTTTTCTGTTTGAAACTGCTACTTCGGTCTGGTGGTGTTGAAAGAACTATTTCAGAGTGGTGAATCTCCAGGTTTGAAGGATTACGCACCTGCCATTTGGATTTTTTCCAGTTGGATTTATTTAGCTGGTTGTGACTGCCTGTTTGTGCCTTCCACTTTTTACTTTTATTCATTACTTTTTACAGCTTAACAATCTAGGTAAGAAACAAGGGCATGAAGTTTAACAACAGTAAGTATACAGTGATTTGACTATATATCTGACAATCTTATGTAGGCATAAGCACTGGATAACTACATCCACCAGTCAGATTAAGGCCTTGGGTATACTGGCAGACACTACAATGAAACTTGTTGAGCATATTAAACTGATAATTAAATACTACAGGCTCATTAAAAGTATGTCTCAACATTTTTCAACTAGAAACAAAGCTATTTAGATTTAGCTTTGTACCTTTATCGTTCACCCAATAATAAGAGTATTTTGGCTCTTTTTTGGCATTGAGAGTCTCACATTTGAATAAGTTTGAGCACATTCAGAAGGCCATCGCATGACAGGGATCTTTATCCTTTATCCTAGTGTAAAAAACTCAAGCATTTTTGGCTCTTTTTGATTGGTTACAGATTACTTAGAGGTACTTTAGTATTGCTCCCCAAATGCCTATATAACACAGCTCAGGCAGCAGCAACAGCTATTGAGATTGTAATTCTCACTGCCAATGCAAGGATCAATAATTTTGTGATCAGATCACCCACTCTCAGCTCTATGTTGAAAAGCCTTTCTTGCATTTTAGAGCAGGGCAGCTATCCATTAGATCAGTGGTTTATGATTATGACATTTGCTTCAGGAAATACAATAAGGCAAACTAATAAATGACCTGCATAGGCCCCGAGTTTTTACATAGTACCATTAAATCACTGAATCGCTGGAATAGACAGTTTAAAAGAGTTGAGATGGTAGGGTTAAATTCACAGTTGAACTGCAATGAATTTCCTAAGGGAAGGGTCTATATAGTGTATCAAGATTCTGTTGTTGTATTAAAGTTTCATAATGAAACTAACTTTGAGTTAACATATGAATTAATTTGCTTTCACTGATATAGTATTGCATTTTGAACTGTATGTGTTTTCCAGAGAGGGCTGTATCCAGCAGTTTCTCAGACTACAACATTGTATCAGAATATGTCCTTTACATGTTTCATAGCATCAGGACTCCAAGATTCCATCATGCCTCATTTATTTTCTCTTAGTAGTGTCTTTACAAGAAGTTTAGACCCAGTTCTTCTGTAGCTGTACCCGGCCACGGGTTGCTCTGGCTCAGTCTGGTTAAATGGAAAAGAAAGAAAAAAGAAAGTGCACGTTTCTAATATGTTTAATTTCACAATGCTTGTGGGTATACAATATTTTTTGTTGTTCCATTGTCTGCGCAGATATAGAGATTGTCTGGTTTGCTGACTCTAGAACATGCAACATATAATTGTCCATGTGAGAAGCAATCCGTGTGTAGATCTAAACCGCACAATTCTAAAGATTGGCCCTGAGCTTTGTTGATGGTGATTGCAAATGCCAATCGAATTGGGAATTGCAATCTCTTAAATTGAAATGGCATATCCGTTGGAATCATAGGAATGCGAGGAATGAGGACATTTTCACCTTTGAATGTTAGACTGAATAATATTGTTAAGTTCGTAGACGTCTTTGTTCATGGCCGCAAGAATAGCTCGTGTTGTGATTCTTATAAGTGGTTTGAATATTGGGAAATACTTTTTCAACCAATTCTTCTTTTGACGTCACTAAATTGCAGAAGTTATGAGGCAATGAAATTCATCCTGAGGTCAGATCAACCGGCACCTTTCCATTCCCAATTTCCAGCAATTGATGTGAGAATATCTCAGCTGATCGATTGTTTTGCAGCTGGACATGCATACTTATAATTCATTTTAATGTCTTTATATGTCACCACAAATTAGAGTATTTCAGGCAAGCATTTATTTTGTCCGCTGGTGTCGATCGAGGAGAACGAAGCAGATCTGAAGCTGCAGAATGCGATCGCCATGCTCACAACCGTGCATTCTCAAGTCTGGCTGCACGTCGCTCTGCTGCTTCCTCAGCACGTGTTTGAGCCATTGTTTGTTTGTTTCGCTCATTTGCTGATGCCCGTTCTTCCACAGTTTGATTTGCAAGTACTTGTCGCACTGCTTCCACTCAGCGAGTACGACGACCTAAGTTTGATCTTCTGCGAGGTATTATTTGGATGAACTAAAGCAGATCGATTGCACTGAAAAAGAAGAAAGAAAGTTATAACAAAAACATATAAAATTGCATATTTGTATACAAATATATAGAATCCATAGTAGGTATATAAAAACACGCGCATATTCAAATGCAACGTGTGACATCTATATAATAGTAGGTATATAAAAACACGCGTATTCGAATGCAACATTGTGTGAAAATTTCAAAGCAATTGGTGAAGAACTTTCAGAGATTTAAGATTTTGAACAAATGAACATTTACATTTTTATTTATATAGATATATATATATATATATATATATATATATATATATATATATATATGGATCTACTTCACATACTCGATTACACCCAAATGTTCGACATTCATATGGCCGAGACCATATGATCGAACATGTGAATGTTCAAAAATGTGTAAAAAATAAACACAAAAAAATAAATAAACATTCCTAGCAGGGGGGACAAGCCCCCCTGCACCCCCCACACCACCCACTATTTAAATATACTAAGTCTGAGATCTCACTACATTGCGGTAAAGGGAAATCTTCCTGTTTTGCCCTCTGTGGAGATCCCCGTTCAGACCGTTCGAACATTTTAAAGTTTGATCATATGGTCTCAGCCATATGAAAATCAAGCTTTTAAAAGTTTGACCATCTGAAGGGGACCCAAATATATTTATATATGTTTATATATATATATATATATATATATATATATATATATATATATATATATATATATATATATATATATAAATATATGTGTGTGTGTGTGTGTGTGTGTGTAGATATATATATATATATATATATATATATATATATATATATATATATATATATATATATATATATATACATGCTAACTCTAAGATAGTAACATCTTTGAATATTCCCTTTTCTCCAAGGTTTACCATTTTCAGCATTGATATCTATAAGTTCAGAAGGTGGGAGGCTTCTCCCCCACATCAGGAGGACAATGGGACTTTACAAGTGAAAATAAACCAAGTGTAAAGGAGAAGAGGAGCAGTGTTCAACATCTGTTCTACTTCTACATTTTTAGTCTAATTTTTTATATCCCAGGACATGGTAATTTGAGTCCTGAGGTTTCGATAGGGAGCAAGAAATTTTTGTTATATGGAATGTTGCTAGCTATTTTATAAAGTTTTTTTCTGTTGCATATGCATTAAGTACCAGTTGTGGTTAGGTTTTCACTTATTCAAACTTGTCTTCATGCATTCTTTTTCATATAGTAGACAACATTTTTACTTCTGAAACACTGACATGCAGACTTTCAGAATGCATTTTTAATTCAAAGCAGTAAGTATTAAGTATTTCTTTGCATACCAAGTACTGGCTATGATGCTTGGAACCAAATGTGCTTTCAATGCAGATATGAATTTATAAAGTCTCACACTATTTTAAACACTGAATACTGATTTGTATCGGGTAAAGTAACTAGAAATACAATAAATTATTTTCACATATTTGCATTATTAATTATGAAATAGTGCTTGGTTTGAGCTCTAAACAATTAATAATACATATTTTCACATCAAAAAAACTGAGTGTCCATTTCTGACCACAAACAGCATGAAATGCTTGCAACAAATATGTGTTCAGTAATAGTTAAAGATTACTCCTATCTACATTTTACTCAATAAATGAAGTCTGTTTCATACTGAAATATTGTTTGCCCTTTTTCATTTGACTATGCAGTCATTATTCACTTAAGTATTTGCAGAAAAACATGTACAATGACATGTGAAATGTATTTTGCTTGTTACCACAAAATTCAATAATTCACGCAAATTATTTCTCTTCTCTGCATATTACAATTAGTTTGCTTCCATTTACTGTTCACAAAATTGCCCCATCTTAGTCAATTTTTAGTGCATTTTACATTTAAGATCATGATATATTACTAGCAATATTTGGTCAAAAGTATCTTAATTTTTTGTCCGAGACTGGCTTTATCCTATTCCTAGTGGTGGTGGTGGAGAAATTGGATGCATCTCTATCAAAAACATGCATCTATACTTATATCAGCCCCTCATTACAAATTCACTAGGCTACCTAGGCAGTCTAAATGTTGAGTGCTGTAACCCCCCCCAAAAAATACTGAAAACGAGCAAATCCCGAAAGTCACGCTTCTCCTTAAAAAGTCTTTTTAAACAGGGGGCAAGCCTAACCTACACCAAACTAATATATCCTAACTCTGAGATCACCATACCTGTGAGAAAAAAGGAATATTATGAAAAGTTGCTTCTTGGGCTTAGTATATATAAGTCCAATCTTTTGACTATTCAGTCTCCATGTTAACGGACTCACTGTACCGGGTCCTGACATTTCAAATGATTACCAACTCACTAAATCCTTAACATATACATACATGTGTCTATATTAATTTCTAAAATATTTGCAGGCAATTCTTTTGCAAGCACACACTGCTTTCTGATATAGGTAATTTTACCAAATGTGTTAATATATATATATATATATATATATATATATATATATATATATATATATATATATATATGGGTCTACCTGACTTCATCGACAGCGGAAAACACCGAAGACCGGGGCGATGGATGAAAACACCTGTGTAAGTAGTGGATATTGATGATCTGTGGGGATAGGGGTGGGTTAAGTGAGTTAGGGTTAGTGATAGTCTTTGGGTTATTGGTAGTGATAGTGTTTGTGTATGTGGTTTTGGACAGGGATGTGTTTTGTTTGTTTATTGTTGTTATTGTGGTGTGTGCAGTGTATGAGGTGTTATGTGGTGTTGGTAATTTCGTTGTCGGTGTTCTGGGGTGTCGATTATGTCGGGTAGAACCATATATATATATATATATATATATATATATATATATATATATATATATATGGATCCCTTTCAGATGATCGAAATTCCAAAACTTTGAAAATCATATAGCTGAAGTTTTGAAACTTTGAACATAAAAAAAAAAAAAGTTTTCTTTTATGTTTTTGCAGGGATGCAAGGTCCCCTGCATTCACCACCCACTGCTAATTAAATAAACCAACACCAAGATCACACTACAGCAAGAAAAATAGTAAATTTCCCATTCCATGCTATATGGCGATCTCCATTCCAAACATTAGAAGTTTCAAAACTTCGATAATGTGGTCCTAGGCCATATGTTTGTTTGTGTCTTTTGGCTTTTCCCGGTTAGAGGTCGCCACAGCGGAACTCCAGTCCTCTAATGATTGGTAGTGGATTTTTACGTACCGGGTTACCAGCCCTGATGCACAACCTTCAACGAAGGCACGCCCCATTATTCACGTATGCCTCCACACAGAAGACGCTCTAGCTGAGAATCAAATGGGACAACGTCTTGCTATGAGGCATCTGATGGGGACCCACTTTTATCAAAAAAGCACTTTTGTTAAAGCATGTTAATAAAAAAAATAACAGTACATTAACGTTTTTGCAAGGGGGCTTTGCCCCCCCTGTACCACCCATGTGGGGGGCTGTGCCCCCCACACCCCCTACTTTAATATTGTCCCTCCGAGACCACACTACAGTGGGGAAAAGGGAATTTTTCCTTATCCGCACCATAGTACGGCCTCGGCAACAGGCATACTTACGCAAAATTGCTTCTTCGGAGAAAATCACTTTCACATAAGTATGCTCTCCCTTAATGGATTCATAGATCCATATATATATATATATATATATATATATATATATATATATATATATATATATATATATATATATTATACACTAACTCTGAGATGAAACAATATCGGGAAAAGGGCATATTCCTCAACACCAATAACTGTGCACTCTCGCACACCTGTTAATCATCTGCTTAGCTGACAATATGCAGTTGACCTAACAAATGTCAAAGATCTTTTGGACCAATGCAGTCTACCCATATATAAAAGTATCTATATCTCTTTGTGTATTTGTGTGTGTGTGTGTGTGTGTGTGTGTGTGTGTGTGTGTGTGTGTGTGTGTATGTGTCTATGCCTGTGCATGCAGGCATGACATTTCATCTAAGACTCATTTAATCTTAACTGAAAATGTCTAAAAAATGTGACCTAATACTAATTTACTTTAAATCACATTTATTCAATTCACATTTGATAGAAAAGTGTAGAAAGAAAGAATTACTGCTTGTGGAATTTAGTGTGTTAGGGTGGTAGGAATTACAAAGAAAAATTTCTGGTGCACCATTTTTACCTTGCTAATTCATCCATCTATCCATCCATCCACAATCTGTTTTCACATTTTTGCACATCGGGGGTCTCACTTCAGCAGAGGCAATCATATAGAGCCAAGGTTCACATGACCACTGTTGTGCGGTTTTCTTCCTTCCTTTTTATTTTTTCAGTTGTATGATAATGGAGTTAGTGTATAAGTAAGAGGGGTGAGGGGGTAAGACTCCTCACACTGGGTATGCAGTGTGGCTTGCCCTACTGCAGAAAATATGTTTTGGAGTAGTATTTGATGTATATGAAACTTTAGATATGAATTGTTTTGACTAAATGTGTTTTAGTTAAATTTTTTGAAGTTTTTTTATTAGATACAAACATTATATATAGACATTCAATGTGTACAGACTGTTATGCTATCTGACTATTTGCATCTTCTCTTTATGGATACATTCCATAATGAATGCCTTAGAGAAATTATTGACTGTCATCTAAAATTATGCTATTATGCCCCACTGAAGTCATTCTTTTGTGCTTCAATATCATAGTAACTTGTTTATTTCACAAAAGAAATAGTTGTGAAACCTTTTTGATTGCACAATTAACTTTTAACCCTAACTGTATATTTTATGTGTAGACACCTAGCCTCTCATCATGCTAAGACCTTTTTGTCTGCTGTATCATGATATTCTTCCTTTCTTTGTCACAGTTAGGTGCATAAATACACAGAGATGTCACAAGACCCAGCCTCTTTGTTATTTCTTATTTAGTTGACATATTCTTCATATATATGCATGCACATTTATATATACATGGCAATCACAGCTGTGCCATTACTCATGCAACTCTAAAACTAAAACACGTCTGATTCATCTCTTCACATGTCAGTCCTTCCCATGTGTTGATGCACATACATAAGAAAGTGAATTGTTTATTTGGATCATGTTCTCCGTCTGAAGCCATGATAGGAAAGTACTACGGAAATGTATGATCATCACTAAATTGTTTTGTTAATTCTGGTTTTCCTGTGCATCTACTTAATAAGTAATGAGAGGTCACATCACTGTCAGACTGGTAGAAATCTAAATATACACAACAGCTGTGATTCTACATGGCATTTAAGGAAGTGATTAATTCTTGTATTTCTACCAATAGGTTAATATAAATATGGCTATGTTTTATCATCACTGATCATTAATTTTGCAAATCTACTAGTTTTCTGTAAAAGTTAGACCCATCCTGGAATTTACAAACACGTCTTCCATAACCAAGTAGGGGCTACAAATGACAAAAGCTATAGTATTTGTATGAGGAAAACCAAATTGGGATACTATCCCTAACAAGAAGGGGGAAAATCAGAGTCACAGAGTGCAAATTGAAGAAAACTAGCAACAATTTTTCTATGACTTCTCATCTTTGTGCCTATAAAAAAAAAAACTGGCTGTTTTCTTTGATTTGTGGTTCCCATGACCAGATTTTCCAGTGATACACCGTGGATGTTTACATATATTTGTCATTCCAGTCAATATGTTCTGTTGGCAGTGTCTGCAGGTTTTGATAGTTGTATTACTGAGTGCATGCACAGTGATCTATTGCCCCGACTGAATTCCTTGAAACAATGCATTTGTTACGGAGATGCATAAAGGGTAGAATGCAAGCACTGTACATATAGACAGCCGGCAGTCTTCAAGGACATATCATCTTAGAGATAAAGATATGCAGGTTATTAATTTTTATTGTAGGTACCAAAAAGAGAAATATATAAAAAAAGCATTTTTACAGATATATGGTACAGTCTTCCTGAGCTGGAATTTAGGTGTGAAAGTATAAGGAAATGAAGATATAAGATTATTGTTAACAGTTTTTGTTGTAAACAAGATGCATGGTCTGTGATTTAAGAGTGTTTGCAATAATCAAGATGTTGGTTAAACGTGATTTGTAATTTATGTAATAGATGAATTAGTAGCCAGGCCCATAGTGGTATTTGCTGATGTCAATGTTTT
This sequence comes from Protopterus annectens, assembly GCF_019279795.1. Lineage (NCBI taxonomy): Eukaryota > Metazoa > Chordata > Ceratodontiformes > Protopteridae > Protopterus > Protopterus annectens. Next base: position 1,187,368,917 of record NC_056728.1, read on the forward strand.
ATGTTTTTAGGTTTCTAATAATTACATGCAGCTATGCTATGTGATGTTACACTTCTTTACTATAACTGTATGGTATGACAATAGGCTTGAGTTGAAGAGGTATGTATTTATATTTATGTCTGTAGCAATGAAAGCAGGCATTTTTGTGGGAGGGTGATTAATATTCCACAAGAACCTTTAATGTGTAGAACGTTAAGCATTCATCTTCAGTTTACTTTGGCATCTTTATGAAATACCTCTATGATTATTTTGTGTAAATATGCTGTTTTCTTGTAATTTAATCCCACCTGACAAGCCTAGTGAACTGGATACCACTTAAAGGTGAAACAGATGTTTTCCATCTCTTCACAAGTAAGTGAGTTTCATCTTTTCCTGTTGGAAGAAATTGGTTGACTAAAGCCTTTTTTTCCAATAATTAATACAGAATCATATCTCATCTTATAGCTCATTAGTAACATTCATTCTAAAGATATTTTTGGAGTACAGCAGGGTGCACATCTCTGTGCATTGCACCAATCTGGACAATTTTCAGAAAAGTGTATGAGGATGACATATTGTAGCACTCTAGTAGGCAAAAAAGATAAAATACTATGCTTCACTCAGTTGACTTGCACTAGCATTTCTGCATTTTTGTGATAAGCATACTGTGCTCACAGAACGTCACTGACCCATTACAAAAGGATGATCATAAGCAGGTGTTACCACAGGGGCTAAGACAACAGCTGGCAGGTCATCAACAAACAGTATTTTGCACACTGGTCAAATTATGAAGAGAAGTTTATTATAAACATGAGCAAATATATAAGAAATATGGGTTTTCTAGGTAGAAAAAAGGCATCTGTGTGTGTGTGTGTGTGTGTGTGTGTGTGTGTGTGTGTGTGTGTGTGTGTGTGTGTGTGTGTGTGTGTGTGTGTGCCCCTCTCTTTCTCTCTCACACTGTAGTATTTTGGAGAATTATTAGCTCAGTGAAAATGTAATTCCATTCACCATTTTAACTTAATGTCTCAAGTCACTTTGGCTCATTTTTCCCAATGAGTGAATCCCCTCCACCTTTAGTACATGGCATTGGCTTCCACAGAAAACATTTAGACTACATTTGTGAAATAAGACAATAAGTTGTACTCTTAAGTATTTTGGTACATGTGAGGTGATTATACTTCATTAATATATCTTAGATTTATAAAAAAAATCTTCAAGTGAAATTTATATCCAGCACAGTCCCTTTTCCAAATAAATTTTCCTGAACTTAAACTGACAACACTGCTTGTAATTTCATTTAAGTTTGTTCAGGACAATCCATGCCATGAAAAAAAAAAAAAAAGAAATAAAAAAACAGACTCAACATTGGCTAGCAGTTACTTCTATTTTTCAGTCTAAGTTTGGCTCAGGCCTTTGCACTCAGGCTCTTTCTTTCTCTTTCTGCTTCTGTTCCTCAGTATTTTTTTATGAAAATGTGTATATTAGTTCTTCCATTTAGGGCATATTCATGGAGTAACTCTCCCACAATGCTGAAATACCACAGGCCCACATTCCTCCCAGCCTGAACAATTTTGACTTGACATGCTAATGAATAGATAGACACCATCACTACATTTAAAGTAACAACACTGGGAAAATAAGGGCAGTCTCAAATATTTTATGATTGCTTATGTCTTGTGAGACAGGTAAAAAGTAACATGCACTCAGAGTTTGTGATATCAATCTTTCTCTATATAATCAAATAGCTAAGTTGATTTTAATCATTGCAGAAAAATTAAAATACTTTAATGTAATATCTGCTACATAATCATATTTGATATACAAAGTATACAGAGCAAAACATAGTATCACATATTTAGGCAGTAATTCATGATTTTGGATGGGTATATCAGGTTTTACTCATGGTTTGTATGGTTTGGACATGAGAGCGAACCCTGAATTATTAAACATAGCCAACAATAGGCAAATCGTGAAATATGCACAAACAGCAGTAATTATTTCTTTTATACAGTGATATTATTTAAGAAATAAATTGCTTGCCCTTCTTAATGTCTTTCTTCCATGTTCTTCCTTGTTTACTGATGTATTGTGCATACATGCATATCTTTCAACTTCTTAGTGCAAGAAATCTAAATGGGAAGACCAAGACCCATAAATAGGGACAGATTTTAAATATTGCACTTATAAACTTAGAACGTTGCTAGAACAACAAGATTTGTGTTAGCATGCATTTTCTGAAAGAATTGAAGTCTGAAACTCAAGTATGTGTCATTATACAGTGACTTAAATCATCAGTGACTTGCCAGAAAGCCACACATTTTATGAAGAACAGACTGAAAATATGATGCAAGAATGTGAACAGTTGAGTGTTATTCATATGTATGGGAGTTGCATTCCCACACTTGCACAGTACATCATTGCAGTTTAGGAGAACTAATGGAGAAAAGAGAATCTTCAATGCTGTTTTTTAAGTTTAAAATGTCAGGATGATATGAAGGACTGTGGAGAAATACAAAGAAAATCATCCATGTTTCTGTTTTTTCATTGTAACCCGCGGTGGTGGTGCTGCGGTGGCATTGTCGCCTCACAGTAAGACGCTATCCGGTTCAATTCTCAGCTAGAGCGTCTTCTGCGTGGAGACATGCGTGAATGGGCGTACCTTCGTTGAAGGTTGTGCATCAGGGCTGGTAACGCGGCACGTAAAAATCAACTACCAATCATTAGTGGACTGGAGTTCCGCTGTGGTGACCCCTAACCATGAAAAGCCGAAAGACTCAACAAGTTTACTAAAACTGATGTATTCGCTATCTGGTTTCCATATAACTATCATTTAATTTTGCATACCACTGTATTCTGCACTAGATGCTAAATCACTAAAAGTGCAATCATTTACATGTCAATTTACTTAACAGACTACAGACATTTAAATGCTAAAATATTTATTGCAGTTAAAATTAGCAATGGTAAAACAAAAGATATAGCACTCCAGAAAAAAGTAACTTTGAAAAAAGGAACAAGAATTGTTAGAACTTCTTTAATGACATTTAAGTTGCATATTACACTATATATTTTTGACATTAGATAATGTATCACCAATAATGATTTTGTTTATTTTGTCATGCTAAACATTTAAGTTTCTTGGAAAATTAATTCTAAATTGAATATTTAAAATTAGAATGATGTACATGAAACAAAGATCCTTTGTAAAGGTGAATTCTCTGGGAATTCCAGATTTTAAGATTTGTGCCCTTTGTTTGTTTGCTGAGGTATACAGCTTTAAGCAGTCAAGAACTGATACTTTAGTCTTTCAATCACACTTGATAATAGTGGTTAAATCCATCCCTCATTCTCCAATTATAGTCATATTGATCTTAAAATAATGTGCTAGTGTTCCACTCATTACTCTTTTGCACAAAAGGTGAACAAAATGTAATTTTCAAAGTCCCTGCTGACATTAAATCATTTAGTGAGTAAAAAGATAACAGACATTATAGTAGCTATGATTTCAACTTTTGCTACAACAGGAAGGAAAATTGATATCAAAGAAGAGGTATAATTTGTAAACCGGTATGATATAATGAAAACCATGCAAAGCATACTGCACCAGACATAGGTGAAGTGAGGACCATTCGAAGATTTTAAACTGCATGATTTGATATGAATATTCTAGCATCATGGAAACATGTTTCATATGAGAACTAAGCCATGATGAGTAAATGTTATGTTTATCTTATTGGTTACATTTTCAGCAAAATGCAAATTAAAATGTAAGTGTGGAAATGTATTAACCCCAGTATGCAATAAAATAGATTCTTGTAATTTCTGAACATCAGCAACCATGTCCAGAAAACAGCTACCTCAAGCTAAAGGTAAATAAAGCAGGAAAAATGAGCACAGACATATTAAATTTGGCAGCATGGTAAGCAGTATTTGATTAACAGATGGTAGAAATTTATGTAAGGAATGCCTGTTAGGTGACTGTCTAAGTTACACAGTACTAGTGTGCATTGGGCAAAATAGGAGCTCTGACAACACACTAGTATTCAGCACCACATAACTGTCATGGCAGCACAAAGATAATGAAGGGACACTGCTGCTGTAGTCTTTGTACAGGCATGTTATAGACAGATATTGCATACAAGAAATAACTTTTCCAACTCATTGCATGGTTATTCTTGCATCAGTATATGAACAAAATAGTGAGTCTGTGTAGTCTGGGACTGCAGGTCATAAAATCCATACAAAAATGGAATCCTTGGTGATAATCTTTTAAAATGCCAAAGACCCACTAGAGTGAGTCCCAAAATAAGAAAATTAAATGGGTGAAAGAATGAACTACAAGTCCAAGATGCCAGTTTTAACTCTTTATTTAATTTTAACAAATCCATTAACATTTAAAGCAGTGTATAACAAGATAAATGATAACTATTTACAAAAGTCCATAACCAGAATATGAATATATTCTTAACCATTAGTACTTTTCCTAGTAAATTATTGAGCTTTTGCCAAAATACATACTGATAAGTTATGTTTAAAGTTCTCATTCTCATTGTTGACAGCTCATTTTTATAGACAGTCTTAGCTAGGCACACAAATTCACCAAATGCTAATGCAGTTTTACATTTCCATTTTTTTTGTTATAACTTTTCTTGCAATGGCAGGTATTGTCCAAAGAAGAGGTATTTGAGGAAATAGGTATAGCTGCTGGAACTGGGGCATTAAATAGTATCAAGGAATCAGAAATAATGTAATTGTCTGACCACAAAGCCTGACTCAAAAGGAAATCACCAACTTACAATCTATTATCATATGTAACCAATCAGGTTTGTGTAATTTTATGAGGTATAATAAAGTATCTATGCAGAAATTTCCCGGTATATAGTTTCCAATAAAGTGAGTGATGTTTCTGCAGATTTTTAGAATAACTTTTGATTTAGTTCTGAAAATGTTTCATTGTTAATTTTTGCTGAGAAGTTTCAGATTTTCATATTTGGGTTAACAGATTCAGTTTGAAGAATCTTGTATATAACTGCTATATATGACTTCCATTTGGGTGGCCCACCATTAACATTACAGAATAGATCCAAGATTGTTGGAGCAGGTTTAGTTTAATGATCTAGTGATATTTTGATTTTATCCTGAATATATTCTTTACAGGTATGTGTATATAACCAGCCTCCTTGCTCTATGTTAGATCTTGCTATTAAATATTCAGCAGGATGTATTTTGTTTCCATTAAGAAGCGGATGCCAAAATATTAGGTTAATATTCTTGAGAGCTGCCATTGTGTTTGCAATAAAGGATACTAAGCATCCATTAGTGAAAACAATGGGGAATAATATGATTATTAATTCCTTGACTAATTAATTTGAATTCATAAACCTTTTAAAGATTGAAAGGATTTGGTTAATACAAGGCATAAAAGTTAATGTGTGCCTTTCATTCAGAACAAAATAATTTAGATCCCTGTATAATATAGTGATACCCAGTTTCATATAAGAATCTATGATAAGTTTGTTTTCGTCTATTAATATTTTCTCATGTAAAGATTTCCAAGAGACATATGAATAATCTAACTACAATAATATTATTTTAATATTGTAAATATTATTATTTAGTTTATATATTTATATTATTTTATTATTGCAATATGTAATAATAATTACAGCATTAGTATATAGCTCAATGTTTGGAAATCCAGTGCTACCATCCTCCCAGCTTTTGAAATGCCAGTATAAAGATATCCTTGTTTTTTTAGGGTACCTTAACAATTTATTCAAGGTAGAATTTATTTTTCTAATAATTTTTTAGAGGGGAGAATTAATGTTTGACTATAGTATAGGATGTTTGGTAAAATTATCATTTTAATCAGAGTGAGCCAATCTTCCATTGTAAAAAAATAACATTCCAATTATCTGTTAACTTTATGATATCATCTAAGTTTTTACAGTTTATAAATATGGAATTTTTGTTCTTAGATTCAATACTGATAAATAAATATTTCATTTGAGAATTTTCCCAGTTAAAATTTTTATGTGATTTTTAAAAAAGTGTTTTTATAAGCAATGTTTTAGTTTTTTTATGATTAAATTTCAAACATGAAACCTTTTCAAAGTAATCCCATGCTTTGAGTATATGATCTCACAAGGGTTCTATGTCACTACATGTCAACAGTATGTCATCTGCAAAAATCTGGGTTTTTGAGGAAAAGTCTTCATTTATTTTGAAGCCTTTGATATTTATGTTAAATCTTATATAGTTAACTAGTGGATCTACAGTTAGTGCAAAAATAAAGGGGAACAAGGGCATCATTGTTTCATACATTTTGCTATATTAAAGGATCTAGATAGAAAGGAACCTATCTTGACAAAAGATACTGAATTGTTATAAAGTGTTTTTATAGGTGTTGCAAAACTAGAGGAAAAGTTATATTCATTTAACATGTTAAACAAATAAGGCCAGTTCACTGAACCCAAAGCTTTATCAATATCTAAACTTATTGATAATTATTTTTATATTTTTATTTGCTATCTCAGTTAATAAAAAAACTCTTATAATATTGTCTTGTACTCTGTTTATTACAAAGCCAGCTTGATCTTCATTTATTAATCCTGGGAGTATATATTTTAGCCTTTTTGGTAATATAGACATGAAAGTTTGTAGTCAACATTCAAAAGCGAGATAGGGTGATAAGAAGCACATGATACAGGATCTTCATCTGATTTTAAAATAGGTGCAAGTATAGAATATCTCCAAGAGGAAGGAATATTAGCGGATCTTTTGACTTCTTCAAAGATGTTCAATAAGGTTTTTAAAATATTGCTAGGTAGTAGTTTATGCAATTCTTGGACGATACCTCTAATCCTTGAGCCTTGATGGTTTTGAGACTTTTAATTTGGTCTTTCAATTCTTTAAAAGAAAAATACATCACTTTTACTTTTCTATTAATTTGTTAATTTATGATGTATATTTTCCTTCAAAAATATCAATTAGTTCATTATTATATAAGTTTGTCTCTTTTTTATTATTTTTTTCATAATATTTACTAAAACATTGTAATATGTCATCCAGATTGATTATTTTGATGTTTTTTTCCCTCTTTATATACAATTGCTTTAATGTGATTTATTTTGTTCATATTTTTGATCTAATGTCTATTCTGTGTAGATTCCTCGGTTTTATTGAATAAGACTGTAGTTTATTTTTCCAGATTGATTGAGATCTTGTGTTAAAGTATTTCCTGATATTCCAGATTCATCTCTTTTACCTCCATTTTTACGGGTTTGTTATTGGTCTTTAACTTTAACTTATTTATATTAGATTGCAGATCAATTAAGCCATTGTCCTATTCTTTCCTTTTACATATATACCAGTGTTTAACTTTACCAAAAAATAGGCTTTTAGGGTGTCCCATAATATAACATATGTCACCTCCCCATTTTTATTAAATTCCATGAATTGATTCATTTCTCTCAAAAACAATAATTAAAACATTTTTTATGTTAATTATGTATGCAGGTAACCTTTGGCAATGAATTAAGATATTTGAGCTCAAGATTAGAGTGAATGTAATGACATTATGGGCAGACAAAGGGCACAAGACTATTAGTACATCCTCTGTTTTTTGGAAAAAAGCTCATTTGAGACAAAAACTTTATCAGTATTGGTTAATGTTCCATATCTAAAGGAATAGTATGTATACTTTAAAGAGCTGTGTAGTTTTAAGTCTTAAATAGTCTTTATATTCACTAAACCTATATAGTGATTTAAATGTTTTGCTGTAGAAGATATTTTCTTTTCTCATTAGTGGTGTATTTACTAGATAAAATGCAATTAAAGTCTCCTGCTACCACCACATTTCCTTTTGAATGTAGTGTCATAATGTGTAGATGCTTCTTGGTTGTTTTAGATCCTATTCTAGGAATCTAGTAAGTATTTATGAGAGTATAATGCATTTTATCTATTTCTATTACCACCAATCCCACCATACCATTCTTATCAGAATAAGTGCCAACTATTTAGGTAAGCCTAGTGTTTTCTTCCAAACAATAAGAATACCTCTTCTTTTCAAACTAAAATGAGAAGTTACTAGAATTAAACAGTCCTTTATTTGTAACCTGCCTAAATCTTCATTAAAAAGATGTGTTTCTTGCAAGAAGATTATCTGCTGTACCTAATGTTAAATACTTACTTAAACAGTTTCTATTTAAAGGGTTATTCAACCCATAAACATTTAGTGAAAGACATTTATATTTTGGCATCTTTGAGAATAAATGGTTTAAAAACTAAAGAACAATGGTTTATTACAATGAATACAGATCTAACATTTGTACATCTTGTTATGGACAAACATTCTAAAACTAGTATTAAAAAATCTAAGCTAAAAACAATTTTATACTCTAACATGGAATAAAAAAATCCTGGTCTGATGAGAATTTCATAGAAACACATACTTACAACCCAATAGCTTACCTAATCACAAATGTTTGTTATTGCTTATGTAGATATAATAAAACAACATGGATAAAATAGAATACACTGTAAACATACAAGTTTTGCTTCTAACAGACCTAACAGAGAACTAAACAATTAACTTTATCTTATAAAATCTCATTTGAGATAGGAAGCCACTTTACTTATAACAGTTGCCTTATTTCTTTGTAAGTGTCTTCATATTACTTGCTTACTAATGTGTTATTCATTACTTTCTTAAAACACAATTTCCTGTAATGCTATGACTTTAAAATATCCTATCTACAACATAACTAATAACTGTATACATAGTATACTACATTGTTTATTATAATTTATTGCTGAATGATTATTTAGGGTATATGTGGGATAACCTTTTACTTATGTAATCCTGAATATTGTGTATAAAAGTTTGCTGTTCATGTCAGTGTTATCAAGCATACCAATATAAAGTATCTGAAATAAGTGTTATTTTTATATTGGTATGCTTGATAACAATATAAAGTATCTGAAATAAGTGTTATCTTTATTACTGACAATGTTAGCCGGCTTTACCAGAATTAAACTCTTGGTGAGATAAACTACCTGCACTTACATTTAATCCAGTTATAGGCAGCCATATCACATATATATATATATATATATATATATATATATATATATATATGTTCTCAATAGGTTAAAATGTTATTTATTTTTGTACAAGTTATACTACCAAGGGATTTCAGGTTTATGTGCGCACTCTCCCTTCAGCTCCACACTATAATACAGATCTGTACATTTCTCTCCACAGAGCTACATGACCACATACATATATGCATCTGGGTCTACTTCATATGACTGAATTTCATTTGACTAAATTTAATTTGACAAAGACCATGATACAGAATTTTCAAAATACTGAAAACTCATTTGACTGAATCTCATTATACTGAATTGTAAGCCATAGACATGATGTGGGTTTCCCTTCTCCTGTGACTTGTTTGTGATAAAAAGAATTACTGTAACTTATAGTGGTGATTGACAGAATACTGAGATTCATGTAGAAAGTAGTGTTGCAGTGTTTCTAAATGTGGGTATGTCTGTTTACATTTTTATGGGAAGTATCTCAAGTAATATGGAGGTTTTTGTGTGTTCCCAGCAACAGTGGCAGCGTGTAGACTACTATAAGGTAAGTAAAAGGTATATGCCCTTTTCCCCACTGTAGTACAATCCTGGAGTTAGTATATATAGTTGGGGGGGTACACAGACCCCCACATTTTGGGCGTGTGGGGGGTGTAGCCCTCCACCTAGTTTGGTTTTATATCATCCGTTTTTTAAGAGGGTATGTAAGTAGTGTTCAAGTTCTGCAAAGCGTTAGTCATTGGTGATGTAAGTTTGCATGTCTCTGGTTTACAAGTTAGTATTTTGAAATTTAGCATTATAAGGTTTCAGTATTATGAGTATCAGTCAAGCGAGTTTGCAGTATTTTGAAAATTAGGTATTTTGGTCTCAGTCAAATGAAAGTCAATCAAATGAAATTTCAGTCATGTGAAGTAGACTTATACATCTATACCTCAGCTTCTCCATATAATTACAATCAAATGTGAGTATACAGGCATAAACATACACATCCATGACTAGTAGTCAAAATGATGTAATATAGGATACGCTTCTAAAGTGTCTGTTATAAAGCTGGAATGTTTACTTTATTCTTTTAAAACAAAACATGTTAAATGTATGTTATTTTCATTCAAACAATGTACTAACAGCTTGTACCTCGCCTAATATCTTATAAGAAAGAAGTCATACATTATTTTTTACAGCTATTTTAAAACTCAATAAAGTTGCTGTTTACAATGAGGGTGGGGAAGCTCTATGTTTTCAAAAAAATAAAAATTCTTAACTTAAAATGTATACTGCCCTTATTAATGCAGCTTTCACATAATCCCCTTACAGCAGCATTATATGTTTTATAAAGGTTGCTTTTGAGTAGCCCACCTTCAGAGAACTTTTTTATTGTGTACCATGCCCCCCAGTCTTGCTGTTCCTATCAAAAGTCACCTTAGAACAAAAGCTTCTTTTGTTTCATTATTGTAGTAATATTAAGTATAAAATTAAAAGCATGTTTTAACTTACAAAATCATTTCCAAACTCAAAAATTAATGTAAAAAAGTCTGCAAAACCTTCCAGTAATGTCTGTTTTAATGTTCCATTCAAAAGTTCCCTTTATTTCCTGTTTCTGGAGGGGTTTGATGTCTTGTAACACTTCCTTTCTCACAAACTGTTCAAAATTAAACCAGGCTGCTGTGGAAACAAGCTTATGCCATCAAGAAAAAACACTTCTGAAACACTTTGAGACTTTCAGGTGGGAAAATGAGGTAAAAGAAGGATGAAAAAAGTTAAAAGGGCTCACAATTGAGCTGATGTAGCCACAATTTATGTAAAAAAGTCACTTTAACAGTTTTAGTTAATAAAAAAGAAAAGTTCAGATAAGCCCTATTTAAAGTAAAGTTCATTAAGTACATATTATTTAAGCATTCCCCCAACACTTAGTAAGACTGCTGTTGATTATTTAAATGTTTAAATTTAACAGATAACCATGACAGAGCATATCTGTACATTTTCTTTGTTTTGGTGCATTGTTTTAAATACAATTTTTACTCTATCAAACCCAGACTAGTTATCATTACTTATATGTCTTCTTATGGGTCTACCTGAAAACACTGACATGCAAAAACACTGACAACAAAATCACCGACACCACAAAACCGAAAGTTCAAAAAACACGAAACTTCACACGCCCGACAAAAGCACACACACAACACAAGCACACCAAAAACCTTACAAACCTACACTAAACCTTACAAACACAACTATCTATGCACTAACCTTAACCCAAACCCTAACCCTAAAGTCTGTCACTATCGCACACTCACCTGATCCGTGCCCTAACCCTAACTCACTTAATCTGCTCCTAACCCTAAAGTCCGTCACTATTGCACACTTACCTTACTTGCACCCAAACCCTAAAGTCCGTCACTATCGCACACTAACCTTACCCGCACCCTAATCCCGCCATCCATCACTACTGCATACTTAAACACTAGTGCTTGTTTGACATGTCAGTGTTGTCAGCGTCAGGATTTTCAACTGTCGGTCATCTCCGTTGTCGATCTTCTGGTGTCGGTGTTCTCATCGTCGGCGTTTCCAGCTTTCGGCATTATCAGGTAGACCCCTTCTTATTGATGTTTAAAGACAACTATAAATTTTAATCAGATGTTTGAACTCAGATTATATATTTCAGATCACTAACTATTAATATAAGTAGTAAGCTGCTGTGGTCCGGCGGTACCATTGTCGCCTCACAGCAAGCGGTTCTCCCATTTGATTCTCAGCTGGAGCACCTTCTGTGTGGAGTCTGCATGTCCTCCCCGCAGTTGAGTGGCATTCGAAAGACATGCGTGAATAGGTGTGCCTTCGTTGAAGGTTGGGCTTCGGGCTGGAATATACCATTGTGAAAAATTGGGATATTTTGATGAGAGACAGCCAGCTTAGACTGTTACTCCCCACAGTACCCGGAATAACTTTTAGGCGAGGTGTTAACCTGAAGAACATTTTAGAGGCTAACCCTAGACCATTTGTTAACAGGAAGGGTATGCATAAGTGTAATATGTGTCGGATGTGTAAATATATTGACACTGGAAGTAACTTTATGATACGTAGTAACAAATACACTACCAAGGAGAAATTTAACTGTAACAGCAAACAAGTTGTTTACCTGGCTAAATGTACATCATGCCCAGCTTTCTATATAGGTAAAACTGACAGAAAGCTGGGCGAGAGGATCTATGAGCATACATATTGTATAAGTAAGAAAAAAATGGAAAATGCACTTGCAAGACATGCAAGTGACTTTGAGGGGCATGAATTCAAATTTAGAATCATTGACCAATTATTTAATGATGGAAGAGGTGGTCCTGAGTCATTAAAATTGGAGAGAATAGAATTACTTTGGCAACTTAGAGTGAATGCCTGCCAATACCCTGGTCTTAACGAAATGTGTTCAGTTATGTGTATTCTTAGACTGAAAATTCTAAACAGATAAGAAAAGCAATGAGAATAGATGTCTTGTATATTAGGGAATATTATGAATAATAATAATATTAATTTTTTGGTAATAATTTTCTGGCACTATTTTAAGTTCACCAGAATTTGTTTATATTAGTTGTGCTGTTAGAAGAGGGTGTCTATATATCCATATATATTTTTATCATCACTATATTGTTATATTATTGTTATATTAATATTTTTTGAATAACAGTTGGATGTATGCATATATATATATGTATATATATATATATATATATATATATATATATATATATATACATATATGCATATGTATATGTATTTTTTCCCTGTAGAGTTTATTATTAGTTTATTATTATTATTATTATTATTACCACATGTACTACTTGAGCAGTGATTCGATACGAGCTGAATTATATAGACAAATAGACAAATAAATAAATGTATACAGTTATTCACAACTGAACTACTATTAATATTAGATTTACTAATATCTATTCATATTCATACCTATATACATTTTTTATAAATAATAACATATACCTGTTTACATATATACATTTTTCTATTTTATATATTTTATAATTAATTTTTAGTATATACGAAATTATAGTTGGTAGGTTGTTAGTAGGTTTATTTTCTTACTTACTTACTTATTTATTTATTTATTCATCTATTCATTTATTTATTTATTTATTTGCTGTTTACATTGTCAGTTGATGAATTAGTATCTAATAAATGGATGGGAAAATGTTATGAATAGTTGTTAACAGCTGTTTAACCAAGCTAAATAATACATATTTTTCAATATTTTTCATTATACTTAAAGTACGAAGCTGGGATTTAATCATTCAGTTATTTATTTATTTATTAGCAGTTTATTTTTAGTGTTTATTGTATGGTTCAGTGTTTATGCTTGTATTATTTTATTTTATTTTATTTTACTTTAATTTCATGGATCAATTAACTTGTGCATCACATGCTTAATTAATTAATTAGTTAACTATATAAGACACATGTTGTTACTATGCCCATGTTTATGCTGAGGAAGTTGGGAGATTGCTCCTGACGAAAAGTGGATTTTATTTTTTCGTACACTTTAATAAATCATTTTACGTACTCCGATTTGTGTTATTGGCCGACTTGTTGTGGTACCAGGATCCGTGTTTGTTGCAGAGAGTCAGTTTATTTTTCACCAGTTTGTTTCAGCGTTTATTTTTTTATTTATTTTAAAGTATTTTTCAGGCACTATCTGTGCTACTGCCAGGATATGAGACGACGGTAAGTACTTAAAGTGTATGCAGGAGTGAACGAGTATAGTCATGTGAGTCTGCATGCAATGACAAACTGCTAAAAGGGTTATTGGAAGAATGTTTCATTTTTATCTAAGTGAAGTGCTTGTGCGTACATGGACAAGCTACTGAAGAGGTCATTGGGGAAAATTTGAAAATGTTTAATTGTGATGTGAGTGAACTGCTGGTGTATATATTGGCAAGAAGAAGTCATTAGGGAAATGTTTCAATCTGATGTCAATGAACTGCTTGCGCACACATGGACAAACTACTGAAGGGGTCATTGGAGGAAATGCTTCATTTTGATGTCAGAGAAGCGCTTGTGCATATATAGACAAGCTACTGAAGAGGTTGTTGGAGGAATTGCTTCATTTTGATGTTAGTAAACTGCCTGTGCATATATGGACAAACCAGGGAAGGGATTATTGGGGGAAATGTTTCATTTAAGTACTTGTGCACACATGGTTAAACTACTGAAGAGAATTATGGTCATGTGTGTGTGTGTGTGTGTGTGTGTGTGTGTGTGTGTGTGTGTGTGTGTGTGTGTGTGTGTGTGTGTGTGTGTTTGTGGGGTGAATTAAATTACTTTATACAATCGTTACTACATTTGTTTTATTACATTCTGATATCTAAGGTATATTCAGTCAATAAAGTAGGCTTTAATTGGATGCAGTGGTTGTTTGTGGATAAAAGTGACTAACACAGTTGTAATTTGTTTAAAATAATCATCTATTATTCTGGATTTGCAGAAGTAGTGTGAATATATATTTTTTCACTTTCTGTAATAGTCAAGAATCAGCATTGCACTCTGTAAGTAGCTGTCTGCAGTGGTCTGGGCATGATGTATGTGATAACAACTGATCTTACCCAAACTAATGACTAGTGCCAGAAGCATGACCTCAAACTGAATGCCAAGAAATGCATCATTATCCCCTTTGGGGAAAATATCATCCCCACTTATTATCACATTAATAACAACTTACTAAGCATGCAATCAGTCATGAGGGACTTGGGCACTCAGGTTGATAGCAACCTGACTTTTGACCACCATGTTGCCTCCATTGTATGGAAGGCTTTCTACATGACCCACCTCATAAATAAGGGTATGTCATCCAGGAACAAGGAAGTCCTAACATTCCTGTACTCCACCCTTATCAGACCCATTTTCAAGTACAATGCCCCCTTCAGCATGTACCTTGCCAAGCACATGGAGAGACCACAGAGGTTCCTGACCTTGAAAATCCAGGGTCTCAAACACTTATCCTATACAGATAGGCTAAACACCCTGTCCCTCTACTCAGTCTCATACAGACTGCTCAGAGGTGACTTGTGTCTGGCATACAAGACCATTTCAGACCAAACCTTGATGGAGTTGCTGCATATACATAAGACAAACTCCACTCGTGCAACCCACATGCAAGGCCTTAACCTAGTCTATGACATTAATAGAACTTGTATCCCAAAGACTCCCCATCTGTGGAATAGACTCCTTCTCCATGTCAAGCAGAGTACCACTCTAGTCCTCTTTAAGAAGAACCTGGACGGCTGAATGGGAAACAGAAAATATATCCCTGTGATCCCAACTGTGTCCCTGCTGGACAGGGGAAACAGGTGTTGACTTTGAGGGAACATGGGCGAAATTCTTTGCTAGGCTTATAAGGGCCTCCAGGCCAATAGCCTAGTATCATTCTATGAACCTGTCATTGGCAGAGTGTTTCAATGAGTTGTGATGCCGTATAACAGCACTTGGTTCTCCTGTTAAGTTTTGGGGTATCCATTCCTTTTATGTGAAGTCCTTTTCTCTTGGTAGATTTTATCCAAGTGCTTTGGTTTCTTCTCCTAGACACTAAAAGGTGTACTATATTGCACTGACCATTTGCCCTTTCACATTTCATCCCAATCTAACACCAAAGAGGTACACAAAAGATAGCTGCATTTTGGGAGTGGCAAGATGGCAGACCTAGAAAGACTGAATGTATTTCCTTACTGATGATTTTTCCTTCAAGCAATCATTCAGTGAAAAGCTAGTTAAAAAAATGAAGATACACTTCACTGCATCTACAACTTTCTAAGTTCTGGGGTTCTACCAGATCTCCATCTTAATTCAGTTGCTTCCTCCAGGCTTAAATTATAATTGAGTCTTGGGCATTTGCAGAGTGTTAAAAACATGGGTGAGGGTTAAAAGTAAGTTGAAGTATGAAAAAGCAAGAAAGAAGCAATCTGTCTGGATGGTGTGGATCCAGGATGAGGGAAAAAGAGATGAGGGCAGTGGATATTGCAGGAGAGACTAGTGGGTGACAGGGTAACCCATGTAGTGTTGATTACAGCTGGACATCTAAGGTGTATATAGTCAGTAAAGTGGTTATAATGGGAGGGTATGTAGTGAAGCAGTGTATGGATGAAAATGAATGACCACATCAATTTGATCATAGGTAATGGTTATTGATCTGCTGTAATACAGCCCCGTCCCACTGTATTTGGCTACACCCATTCAATTCCTTCCTGCACCCTCCCCTTGCTTTGAAATCACCAGCCAACACTGCTGCCGAATCATTAACATGAAGTCCATTTCTAATAATCATATACATAATAGAATGGCTAGCACTGACCTCAGCAACATACTCATTGCACTGTTTGTGCAACAAGTTGAAGGAAGAGATTCTCACTATGAAACATGTTGTTTCTGTACCCTACTGAATAATGTATAGTCAAGCAGAGTACTTTTAGAACAGTATGGCATGCCATCTAACCAGAGGCATCCGCAATGTTGATCTTAGTCTTCTGAAAATCTAGCCTTTTATTTTAAGTAATTCATAATAGTTTTAGAAATGTTGAAATGTGGAAAAAATCATAAGCAAAAACTCTGAATATTGTTACATGTAAAGAGCCTAAAATGATTTTCAATAAAGAGATGGTTGATATATAAAATTTAGAAAAGATATGTGAATTTGTAATTGTTCTTTCAGTAAAGCTTCAGAAACTGTAGCTGTTTTCAGACACAGACATATGCACACAAACAAAAAAATACTTCCCATCTAAAGCTGAACTGCCTTATTAGAAAGGAACTTTCTGTGTTTTGAATGTTTGTCATAAAAGAGAAAAACAGTATCCCCGGGATTCACAAAGCTTGTGCCAGGTGCAGGCGTAGCATCGAAGTTCCAACACCAAATATGGCCACCAGGTACGAGCTGTTCCCACGTGCACTACCTGCGTACGCTTTGCCCGCACAGCTCCTGGGCCCTGTATGCTAATTGCCCCATGTGCAGCAGTGTAGCAGGCAAATGAAGGTATGTAGCAATCAAGGAAGTGGTATAGGTGTAGTGTAAGCATGCAGAAATGTAAACCGTAGAAAACGGTTTACATTTTTGCAAACATAAAATCAGAGCCATGACAGCCGACCAAACACATGTATTATATTTATATATGCCAATGTACAAAATATAAAATTAACATTTAATATATATAGTCGCACTATCACGACATGGAAGCGCAGGGCAGCAGTGCGCAAAGGAGATCACAAGGAAAATATAAAAATATAGAATAAAACTGCAATGTAACACATATTATGATTTCCCCATAATAGTCAATGGCAGGCATGCTACACCATACTATGGCGCAAGGGTTGCTAAGGAGCTGTGACAGTGTTATGTGTGGTAGCTAGGAATTAGTAGGCAATGCCAGGCAAAGGAGAAGAGTAATAGTGAATCACAGATTCCCTGCTGGTGTAAGGATGCACCTCACAGCGTAAGAGAGGGGTGTGTCGCCATTGCTGTAAGCACATTGGAGCATTGGTAAACTGGTTTGGCCCTAGCTAGGCAAAGCTGCAGGATAGGGGTGTGTTGAACTGGCCATAGCTTTGCTTAGCTGAGATTACACAAGGTAACCAAGTATGCATGTGAACGGAGATGAAAACACACATAAACCTGGTAAATGGGTATGCATGGCGCACACTGCAGCTGAAACAGGAAGGATATAGGAAAGAAATAAGGAAATACTGCAGCAGGGAAATTGGAGTACAAATGACTAATTAACACCTAGGACCCTACAGTGGGCCACTGACAACAGCTGACAAGGCTGCAAGCTGCTACCTGCAGAACAGGAAAGGGGAGGGGCTGTACTGCAAAGAAAACAGTAAAGTGTCAAAGCATAACAAAGTTGATTTGCAGTATATCAGCTACAAGAAACATATTTCCATGACTGGGTAGGGAAAGTACAAAACAATTAAAATGGCAGGTGGATGCATGCCTGATAATGGAAGGGGATCCAGGTTTAAAAGTGAATTAAAGGGCAACAGATTAATCAAGGCAGGCAAGCGTAACTCCACAGTAAAGGCCTAACATTTGCAGTACTCATTGTAAAACCCATAATTAAGATACTTTGCAGCTGGAATAGCTCATACACTCCCAATAACATCAGCAGCATCCATAGCACAATAGTATAAAGTGTGAAAGCACCTCACACACATTTGTGTATTCCCATACACTCTGCACCAGTGGTGTATACAGATGGGGAACTTTTAGTATGTACATGTTAGGAGCTGCCATAGCTTTGATCCACCAGCATGTGTTGGAGACTGAAGGTGGTGTGGAGGATGATGCACACAACCACCTCAGGCACCAGAGGAGGAGGAGAGTGTTCAGACCCAGGGTAACCTACCAGGGGCTACATGATCTGGAAATAGTAGAGTGTTACAGGGTGGACAGGGACATCCTACAGGAACATGTGGAGCTGTGCCGGCCATGCCTCAGTTCCAGAACAAACAGAAGGGAACCCATCCCAGTGGATACAAAGGTATGTGTAAGCCTGAGAATACTAGCTACAGGTACCTTTCAAAGACCAACTGGGGATATCATGGGTATCTCACAGGCATCAGCATCCAGGGTACTACACCAGTTCCTGGATGCCATGTTAACACATGCCAATGAGCACATATATTTCCCTTGAATGCAGGACGAATTGGTCAGCAATATGCATCTCTTCCACTGTGTGGCAGAATACCCGGAGGTACTGGGTGCAATAGACTGCATGCACATACACATCAAGTCACCACTCAGTAAGCAGGGTAGGCACTACATAAACCGCAAGGGATACCCCTCCATCAACTGCCAGGTCATGTGCAATGCCCAGGGCATTATCATGGATGTGTGTGCTGGCAGTCCTGGAAGCTATCACAACTCCAACATCTGGCATGCCTCACAGCTGTATCAGGTATTTGCCAGGGAGACATCCCAAATGGCCACCTGGTGGGGGATGCTGGCTATGCACTGGAACCGTGGATAATGACTCCCATCAGAAATGCACACACACCCATGCAGGAACACCATAATGAGGCACACGCACAAACCAGAATCATCATAGAACATGTGTTTGGGATGCTGAAATCATGGTTCCATTGCTTGGTCATATCTGGTGGAGCCCTGCAGTACTCTCCAGGCACGTGTGCCCACATCTTCATAGTATGTGCCATGCTACACAATATGATCTTGCGGAAACAGCTGCAGCAGGGACAGAATGGTGAAGGCTGTCACAGCCCATCACCATTGCCAAGGGCCCCACAGGCACAGAGGTACTCAGACCATGAACACCCTGAGCCAGCCCCAGTAGGTAGACAGAGGTGTGCCCAGTATGCCCATGTCTTGGCAAGGAGGGAACGTATAGCACACACACTGACAGTGTAGGCACCTAGAGACTGGCACCTTTCTCCACCTGCACACACAGTAAAAATGGATGGCACACACACAAGACTACCTGTAAATTGTCATGTATAGGCAGTCTATTGTGTGCATCCAACTTAGGCAGCCCTCAACTATTCCACACACAACTGCCATTGGCACAAAGTAAGTCAACACCTGAACAGTAAATTAAGCTATCAGCATGTGCTGATACTGTATGTATAAGTTCATAGGTAGGTACTTGGCCAACTGCCAGAGGCCATTCATAAGCCTAACCAAAATGTGTCAGCTTTTGCCACTCTGTTGATTCATTAACTGTTCCTCTGTGGAGCAGAGCCAATGACGGGATCGCTGGGGTGTATCTACTGTTCCCCATCCACTCTTCAAGGTTTCTCTTGAAGAGTGTTAGTGAGGGGCTCTGTATAATGTAGTTAGGAATGTTGTTCCAAAGTATGGGGAGTGTCTGTGACAGGAATCTGTCCCTCCAGCATCTTCCAGTTATTGTTGTGGCAAGGTTCAGCTCACTACAGTGTGTGGCTCACTGTGACATGGATTCCCATAGGTGGAGCATATCCATTAAGCCTGAGTTTGACATGGCTGTGTTGGCCAGCAGAGATCATCTCTGGGTAAATGAGATGCCACTGAGTAAAGCAGGAGTTTATTCAGTCTGGCTGCATATGGCATATGTTTGAGGCCAGTAATCCCCTTGGTGAGTTACATGGTGTTGGAGCTGTTGGAAGTGTCTTCTGAAGTAGATCCCAAATGGGTTATTATATCCTATGATGGGACTGATGAATGATGAGTAAAGGGGCACTATAACCTCAGTATGTCTAGATGGGAACCCTTTAGTAATCAGATGGCCTACATAGAAGGATGTCCTAACTACTTTGGAGATGTGATTGTCAAAGGAGAGATCACTATCTACCTTAATCCCCAGATACCCCATTACCTTGTCCATATTAAAGTGGCTACCACTTATGTGTTAATATGTGGGTGCTTAATATTCCACAATGGAATGACCATGCAGATAGTGGCACTTAGCTGGAGGCCATGACTTTGACATCCTGTGTCGATCTCTGTGAGGCCCCTTGAGGGATGTCTGTGTCAGCTGGACTATCAATCATGGCTCCCAGTTCACAGTCATTGCCAAACATGGTCTGCCGTAGACCACCTGTGTTTGCCTGAACCTGTGAGAAGTATATGCCAAACAGTAGGGCTCCCAGGACTGAGTCCTGTGGGACACTAGTCGTGACTGGTCAAGAGTTGGACCTGGAGACTGCTAGCCATACAATGTGGGTTCTGTGTGTAAGCCCATTGGCAACCCAACCTGTGATGTATGGGTGTATGTACAGACTGGTGTGTTTATCAATAATACCTGAGTGGGGCATGGTGTCAAAAGCCTTGGCAAGGTCCAGGCAGTATGTGTGAACCACCTCTCTCCTCATCTAATGTTTTGGTGACTGTATGTAAGACATCAAACAGGTTCAGTAGGCATGTACTGCACTCAACCAAGCTGACCGGGGTTGGGTCACATGTTTGGAGGTTACCAATGTCTTTGTTAATGAGTGCCACGAGGATGTGCTCCATACCATTGCAGACCAGGCTAGTCAGGCTTATGGGGTGCTAGTTACCATGGTCAGTTGTGATTGCACCTTGGTGGAGTGGAATAACCGTTGACACACACCAATGTATGGGCATGTAGCCTGTGGAGAGGTTGAGGTTAAAAAGCTTAATTAGGTGGGGGGAGTCAGGTTGTCCTGTACTCTTTGCAAGATGCAGTCTGGGACAACATCTGCCTCCATTGACGCTGTGTTCTGCTGTTAGAGAGGACCATTTCCACCTGTGAGTCTCTGATGTGTGGGATACTGTACCTTTCGAGTAGTGTTGTGAGCTCTTTAGGGGTGAAGTATGCACTGAATGTATCTGCCAGGATGTTGGTGATATCAGTAGGGTCAGCATATTTTGTGCTATATTTCACCGGCACAGTGCAAATCTATGTGTCACCACTTAGATCCTTGACATAGCCAAAGAAGACTTTGTGGTTATCTTTCGAATCCTTGCATACTTTCCTGTTGATGTTAGCCTTGGATGATTTCATGAGGGACCTACGTATCATACTAATAGTGGTCATGGATGTCTGCCCTTTGTGGGATTTGCTGTATGTCTGGAACACTGTCCTACTTCTGTAGTATAGCCTGTTTATTGCAGGGGTCCACCAGACTGGTGTCCTTGTCTAGGAGGAGTAAGTCTTGGTTTACCAGTGATGGCACGTTCCATACATCCATGTAGGTGCTTATAGATTGCATTTGTAAATCTGTCTGTATCTTGAGCAGTGTTTCCTCTTAGCATGGGGGCTGTGAAACCCCCACGCCTGTCACTAGTAGTGTAAATTTAGCTGTAGGAAAGGTATACACTGTGGTTTCCATGGGTGGGGGAGATTTTTGTGTGTGGAAACAGTGAATAGTTCATGGTCAGATCTAACCAGTGACCAGATGACCTCTGCTGTGGTACACCTTGTGCCCATGTTGGTGATGACCACTTCTAGTATGTTTCCACCTCTCGTTAGGGAGGTTACCACCTGATGCAGGGCATATGAGGTGATAAATTCCAGGAAGCGCTGGCCCTGGAAGTAAGTACTTGAGTAAGTTTCCCAGTTAATGGTGGGGTAGTTGACATCAACCAATGACAGGGTGTGCATTAGGACTGTCATGTTCTCCACTGTCTCCAGGTAGGTGGTGTGGTGGTCCTGGGTCATGGAGGGTGATCTGTAGCAGGTCATTGTTTACATTGCAGTTGTGGCTGATGTTAGCTGCACATGGATGATCTCAGAGGTATCATGCTGCCCCACTAACCTGGAGGTGTAGGTATCCCTGATGAATATGGATACACCCCCTTCATGTCTGTGTCAGTCCATGTTCTGTGGCCAAAATATGTGGTATGGGTTGTAGTCTGGTAGTGCTGGTGTGCTCTCAGGAGCCTTAAGACAGGTCTCAGTTACTGCACAGATGTTGACATTGTCCATCCTGAGGAGTGCTGTGAGTCCATGCATGTTGTAATCACAGCCCCTGGTGTTGAGTAACATAACCCTCATTGATTCTGCTATTGTGCTGTTTATGGAGCTGGTATTCACCTTTGAGACTCTCCTAAAAAAGGCACCATGTGCGCGTCAATAGCCTTGGCCAGTATTCTAAAGCCTAAGGCTGACACAAAAGCCGATATGGTATTGTTGCATGGATGTTTCCCATCTGTGCTTGTTTCTCATCTCTCTTGTAGGTAGCCTACTGGTAAGTAATAGAAAGCCTTAAACTTATACAAGTCTTATAGCTTCTAAGATAGGCTTTTGGAGTGGCTAAGTATCAGTGTTCTGTATGTTTGTGCTGTACTTAACTGTTTCCTGACTACATGGTGATTTCTCACTGTATATTGTGATCTGAAAGTCTGTTTATTCACATATTATGGCTGTGATGGCCTGCACTTTAGATGTTCACAGATAGCCTACTACCTATCTGCCCATGGGCAATTAGAACCTTAGCTACAGTGTGTTGGCTTTCTCCGCACCATTGATGAAGTAACTGAGCCTTTGTCAAGCATAGCCAATGAAGCAATCCCAGGCAGAGTTGCTGGAAGCTGTTGAAGACTGGGGTGGTGGAGGGTGATAGGGGCACTTAGTGATCTAAAGAGGGCATGTTAATGTGACAATTCACCACCATTCAATTTCCCCAACAGGTCTTGCAGCTATCAAACTGGATGGGCTCCCCCACCCCCTGGCTGTATGGTTCTGGGACACATGATCTTGGGGGTGTGTATTCTGTTACTCATTTACACAACAAGGTTTCCCTTGAATTGTGTTAGTGAGGTGCTATGCCTAATGTAGTTAGGAATGTAATTTACTGTCTCACATTACATTTGTTATATGTTGTTATTTCAAGAGTAAGTGAAGCTCAGTGGGTTTGGGGTTCTCCGCCCTTTGTTTAGCCTAGCATACACATAGAAATCATCTAAATAGGAAATAGGCGGAAGCAACGTTAATGTCAATAGTGTAATGGTTACAGCATCTGCATAGTATCTGTGCATTCAAGGTCCCAATCCCAATAACGTCAGGGATGTGTATCATGTTAAAAAGTTTTCCTTAACCACAGCTTGCATATATAGGTAGTAATTATCTGTATAATAAACATTCAAAACACCCATATAAACCCATGTGTGCTGAGAGTAAAGTAAATAGAGAATGCAATGTTATGTCAGCACATAGTGAGATGTTACTTCACTGAAATGTATATATCCTGAGTAGTTAGCGGATGTGGCCGTGTTTGTGCGCACAGGTTATACGTTACAAAGTTGGTTTAACTGTGTTTAACCACTGCTATAATGTCACACAAACACTTTTAAACATGTTTACAACTGCTTAAATGAGCCTTATTCTGGAGTAAAAAACCTTTTTAAAGCATCGCAGGTGTTGAACCCGGGACCATGCACACTATTGTCATGGGACTTAGCACTAAGCCATTTGAGGTGTATACATGTTTCACAGTCTTTGGACTGCACCTTATACCATAAGCATTCCATTGTAATGACCACAAATGGGACAGTCACTTTGTGTACATATGTGCAGTACATTGTAATGTACTGCAGTTTGTGAACCAAAGCATTCAAGTCTACATCAATAGCCATATATATAAACATCTATGAACACACTTCGTGACACAGAAGCAATCCAAAGGAATTGAAGTGTACACAAAACACATGCATCTCTGGTATTATAACTTTTAATATTAAACTAATTCACCATAGAAGGGATGGTTGTTGTGCATGTGAAGATTGGGGTGGGGGAGGAATGATGGGTAATGAAATCATGCATCAAGGAGAGCCTGGGTCGGATATTCAATAAGTGAACTGGAGGGGTATACATGGAGTATAGGGACAATATAAAAAGGACACAAAACAAGAACCTTTGTCATTCATAATACACCCTGTCATGTCACATTGCAACACCTAATTTCACAAACATATGAACATTAACATGTATCAGACATGTGCACACCAACTGAATGTCACATTTGTTTTCAGTATTGAGGAATGCCTGTAGTAAAATGTATATTCTAAACACCATAACATTTGTACATATCTCAGATGCCTTCATGCTAAAGTCAGTGACTGTGGTGTTCATGGTCCCGGGTTCAAGACCTGCAAGGGCTGTTAAGCTATTCTGAGGGCCAGAATAAGGGCTGTTGGATGTATGTAGATTAAAGCACTGTTAAGCAGTTGTAAGTGGGTTTGTATGGGTTTGCGCGATGGTAAGTGGTGCTTAAACACAGTTAAACGAAGAAGAGCTTCATTGGTTTAACCTTTGATTAACGTCTCGCAGACAACGGGCAAACCTGCTTACAATCGCTTAAATGTGCATTATTCACACTTTCCCTACCAGTGCCTACTCTGAGATGTAAAATAATAACAGCTTCCAGGATTAGAAGCCTCAGTTATGTATGCCATCCTCAGAGTATCCTACCACTAAGCTACCTGAGATGTACCTATGCCAGTTGTGTATGCAGACAGGTTAAAACACAAAAAAGGGGAATGTTTTGAAATAGGACAACCCACCATGTACCTAATAAAAGGTGTATGCTCATATCTATATATATATATATATATATATATATATATATATATATGTATATATATATTTGTATATATATATATATATATATATATATATATATATATATAGATATACAGAGAGAGAGAGAGAGAGAGAGAGATACATAGAGACATGTCGATATATACAGATCTACATATATATATCTAGATATATGGATAGGTTAAAAACATCTACACATCTATGGAGGTACAGATAGACATATGCCATAATATATATTATATATTATATCTATATACATATACACATATATATATAAAAAAGAGGAATGTTTTGAAATAGGACAACCCGCCATGTACCTAATAAAAGGTGTATGCTTATATATACATATATATATATATATATATATATTTGTATATATATATATATATATATATATATATATATATATATATATATATATATATGGATCTACCTGACTACATCGACAGTTCACAACACCGAAAACGACTCAGAAGATCGACAAGTCAGAAGACCGACGGAGGAAAACACCGACGCTGAGAACACTGAGATGGGGAAAGGATGTAAGTATGCGGAGTGATGGCGTTAGGGTGCGAAAGTAAGGTAAGTGTGCGATGTTGATGGTCTGTAGGGATAGGGTGGGATAAGTGAGTTAGGGTTAGGGCGCGGGTTAGGTAAGGGTGCAGTAAGGTAATTGTGCGATGTTGACGGTCTGTAGGGATAGGGGTGGGATAAGTGAGTAAGGGTTAGGGCGCGGGTTAGGTAAGGGTGCAGTAGTGATATTTTTTGGGTTAGGGGCGGGTTAAGTGAGTTAGGGTTAGGGCGCAGGTTAGGTGAGTGTGCGATAGTGACGGACCTTAGGGTTAGGGTTTCGGTTAGGGTTGTAGATAGTTGTGTATGTAAGGGTTAGTGTTGGTTTGTAAGGATTTTGGTGTGCTTGTGTTGTGTGTGTGGATTTTGGACAGGGGATTTGTTTTGTTTGTTGTTATGATGTGTCGAGTGTATGAGGTGTCATGTTTGTGAACTGTCGATTATGTGGTGTCGGTGAAGTCATTGTCAATGTTGTGAACTGTCGATGTAGTCAGGTAGATCCATATAGATATATATACATATATATATATATATATATATATATATATATATATATATATATATATACAGAGAGAGAGAGAGAGAGAGATACATAGAGACATGTCGATATATACATTTCTACATATATATGTAGATATATAGATAGGTTAAAAACATCTACACATCTATGGATGTACAGATAGACATATGCCATAATATATATTATATATTATATCTATATACATATACACATATATATATAACTCATGGAATATATATATATATATATATATATATATATATATATATATATATATATATATATATATATATATATACACACATGTGTGTAGACAGCATCCAAAGTGTTCATATGTGAGTATAACATGGACCATAGCAATCACACATTCCAACCCCCCAAACAATATGAACATAACATATGAAGAGTATATGCCAATACATTATTACAAATATGTTCTATGGACACAGTTACCAACACAACTGCAATGACTACAAATATCCATGACAGAAATACACAGACAGCTTTCATTTAGCAAAACTTTATTACATTTCGTTGTATTGCCAAAAGGATTCAAGGACTAACAGTACCTGCATGCTATACAGGAAGCATTTAACTGTGCCTTAATGAATCAGCCTGCAATTACCATAGTATTAGTCCACTAAGGGATAGGGGTTCCTTTTGGGAAAGAACACCCACACACATATAGTAGTTGTATAAAAGGGGTTTGTACACACCTACATCTGCTATGTACACTCACCAACATCTTCCTCACACCCAAAATAATTACATCAATACATACTGTCATATCATAACCAATTATTCAACTACTGTACAACATCTACTGAAACCTTCACATACCTGGACACAGACACACTAACATGGCCCTATATGAAATAGTTGCTGTTATACAATTGAACAGCTGCTGATGTTACAAGGTTTGTATGAACTAATCCTGTTTCAGAGGGTTGAATGGTTCGTACACCAGGAAGTGTTATCGGGTACTGATTATCAGCACAGTATGATACACATTAACACCAAACTAAATATGTCTGGTAAGCACACTGTAAACCCCCTAACATTATATGCATAGTTATGCAGCCTTGAGCTGGTCAAACATCCTGGCCAGACTGAAACATATGCAGAAGTATTAGGTACAGACAAACCCTGCACAAGTAGCAATGTTCAGAAATATAACAGCAGTACTCACATTTAAACCGAATCCTCTAGGCATTACACACAATATATTACTGTTCATCTCCATACAGCTATTGCAATAAATTTCAAAAATAGATTTTGATAGACTTCTTTGAAGTAGTCACCAAAGCCACAGATGAGGGTAAGGTGGTTCACACAGTCTGTCTAGATCTCGCCAAGGCATTCAACACCATCCCCTACTCTGGAATTATAGATAAACTCACTAAACTAGGTATAATTCCCTGTGTCACAAGATGAGTTGCCAACTGACTTACTGACAGAACCCACACTGTGAAAGTAGCAGACTCCAAATCAGACTTCAGACCAGTGACAAGTGGAGTACCACAGGGTTCAGTCCTGGGTCCTCTCCTGTTTGGTATCTACTTCTCTGAAGTACAGGCTAACACAGAAGGTCTTTGGCTAACTAAATTCACAGATGACTCCAAACTAGGAGCCATAATTGAAATTCCTAATGATGTGGACATCCTACAAAAGTGCCTCACTGAGACAAATGCCTGGTGTCAAAACCATGGTCTCAAGCTCAATGCCAAAAAGTGCATTGTCATCCCCTTTGGTAAAAACTTTGTACCCATGAACTACCACATAGGTGGTAGTCTACTTAACACTGAAAATGTGATAAGAGACCTTGGAAGACAGGTGGACAGTAGTCTCTACTTTGATAATCACATCACCACAGTGGACAGGAAATCCTTCTACATGGTACACCTCATCACAAAAGGTTTCTCATCCAGAAAAAAAGAGGTCATTGTTCCCCTCTACTCATCACTCATTTGACCCATTATAGAGTACAATGCCCCTTTTGGTATGTACCTCACAAGACATCTACAACAACTGGAAAGGCCTCAAAAATACCTCACAAAGAGGATTACTGGCCTCAAACAGATGCCTTATGCAGACCGACTCAAAAAACTCCAGCTTTACTCCATCGCATATCGCATACTCAGAGGTGATCTCTGCCTAACATACAAAGCTATGTCAAACCCAGAGCTGTTGGACATGCTTCACTTAAAGAAATCCCAATCCCTCCAAGCTACATGCTCTAGAGACCTAAGCCTTGTCACCACAATAAACAGAACATGCTGGAGGGATAGATTCCTGTCCCAGAGACTTCCCATACTCTGGAACAGACTACCTATCTATGTCAGAGCTCCTCATTAGCACTCTTCAAGAAAAATCTTGATGATTGGATGGGTAATAGGAAATTCACCCTGGGGATAACTTCTGTGGTTCTGCTTGACAGGGGCACAGGGAAATAATTTTCTTGGGTGGTGAAAGCCAGGGTACCTTTTTGGCTAGGCTTGTATAGGCTCTAGGGCCAATAGCCTTGTACCTACCTATAAACCTATGAACCTATTTCAAACAACACTTCCAGGATGTATTCCTCACAAGTAAGGCAAAGGGACAACGCCCAAGTGGAGTACTTAATTATACTCCACTGTTGCCATGGTATTGTCTAAAGTAGTGGTAGCGCAGCTGATGTGCATGTAATTAGCTACTTAGGAACACCAATTGGTTATCGTGATAGCACGTTACTGATCTGTAACTATAAAAGGTTGCCTTGTCACACATTCAAACCATCTGTATCTACCTGTAGAAAAGTACAAAACACTGAAAGACAAACTGAAAACGAACATTATACTAGTCAATAACACCTGCAATTGCTAAGAAGGTATGTATAACATGTAGTATGTCTGTGTATGTAGTACCTGTTCTGTAAGAATTACAGTGTAATCAATGCATATAGTGGAAATAGCTATCTTGTAGCAATGTATTGTTGAGCAGTAGTAATGCTTGTAGTATTCTATGTGTGTACTGCTGTAGGTCACAATGCAAACTCCTCATACACCACAAGGGGTGATATGGGCTTAGAACTCACCAATTCGCTTCCAGCCACTGTCAGTGTCAGGGTTGGTCCAACAAGTATGTGCTATAACAGGGGATAGTATATGTCAATATATTGTAATAGACATATTTATGGGTGTATAAGTAAAATGAACATGCCAAAGGTAGGCTTACTGTGCAAATATGGTTTGCGTTGTGGGATATTGTGCCAATAACTGTGTAATGTACAGTATTTTTAGGAAGATCTGTATTCCATTCTTCATAGCATATCTGTTATGTTATTCAAACAGTAGTTATGTCTATAGGCAATTACAATACTCAATAACAGGATACTTATCACTTGTATTCATCTGACAGTTTAACAGCATGATAGCAAAGATAATTAAAAGAGCTAGGAAACTATCCATGCACATAACACATGTAATATCCACCTCTCTAGTATCGTTTGCAAGCAATAACAGCTGTGCATGTTTACATGTTATGCAAATGTGTAATGACCCTTGTTACAGGGCTGGTCCTCTCTAGTATCATTTGCAAGCAATAACAGCTGTGCATGTGGACATGTTATGCAAATGTATAGTGAGCCATGTTACATGGCTGGGCCAAATGGCTATGTGCACACCTACATAGAGTGGATATTGTGAGTAGAGACACACTGGTTGAACTACCAGGTTTGTGTAGCCTAACCTCTCATTGTCAACCTAACTGCCTCTTGCACATACTGTATGTTAGGTAGTGCACAGTACTGGTAATGAAACAGGTTGCATATCATCTTTAGCTCCAGTGTAACATCTGCAGTAGGAGTGTAAGATGTAGGAAACTGCTGCCCATGTGCAATAGCTGCTTCATAGGTGATGGCTTACACTATATGATTATATCCTGATTATGCTGATAGTGGCATCAGAGTCTATTGATAAATGACTCTGTTTGGGGAATGGGTGTCTGTGCCCAACAGAGCTCATGGTCCTGGTGGATATGTGAGCATATACCCAGAAAAGTAAACAGAGCTGTAGACACTTACATCATCTGTAATCAACGATCAGGATGTGATGTACTCCTCAGAGGAAGATTGCTGCTAAAGGTAGCTACAATGTTTCCGTAATAGCCAGTGTTATCACGTCCATAACACAAATATTTACATGTGAGCATCACTGTCTAAAACATCTTCATAAGCAATAAGTAAACTAAATACAGTACTTGGAACTGTAGTACTGAATACTCATACAGGCATGTCCACTAGTCAGCTACTGGTGTTTACTAATGTCAGCTTTGTGTATGTGGCCATCCTGGGGAATGTAATCTCTATGCCATGTACACTGCCAAACCCACCTAACACCACACCCCACACATTGTCTGGGATGCACCTACAAGGGTAAGCTGGAAGGCCATCCAGTCTACAGCCATGACTGGACTGGACAGTCATGAGATGTAGGTTAACACATGCATCTCATCATCACAACCAAAACATACCCTTACCATAACACAGTAAGGAAACCAACCCACACTACCAGACATCACACACATTCACAGACACTTCTAAGTATCTGGCCAAACAAGTGACCTACCAAGATGGAATTGACAGACAACAAAATACACAAACTGTATGACATAGTTTGCATAAGTGTGCCACACCTCAGAACACGTGGCAGGAAACATGCCCAACAGTACTCATTTTTGAATGCAAACTCTAGCACTATGTTACACACCAACTTATAAGAGGGCATACATACTGTCAGCTGCCTGTCTGCCATGATTAGCCACATACCCATACACTCAGACCACCTTTTGAACTATACACATGGCTCTGGCATATTCCATGTTGTTGTGCAGGACCTGTGATGCAGTAGCCTGGATTGCATGTAAACACATGTAGGAACTGTCAGGTCTTGTAGCCCATGCAGGTATGTCCCAAGGCCTGGGTAGCATTCTGCCATTGGCCAGAATGATACTGCAGTACAGGGACAAAAGAATTGTATTCCACAATTGTCTAATGTAGTGGTGCAAGTCAAAGGGTATCCAGTATCTGTCTGCCTGGGATAACAGGGTTGACAGACCATGATGCTTTGCCAGACAGGGCCTGCACCTGTCACCCCTGGGAATCTGGATACTGGCTAGGCTCATGCTTCCCCTATAGTGCCTTCATCATTCACAGTTCAAGAGAAGGTCCACTGCTGTTACAGGGACAGCCAAGCAATAAACTTCAGGTCTCACTACTCAATGATACATGTCAGAAACACTATATGGACTATCATATGTCAATCCCTAACATGGATAACATATCTGTGCAGTGGCTGAGAAATGTTTAAATGCTCTGGAGACCACACCTGCATGACCATGTTATAACACATACATCTCCTCTTGCCCATTATCCTTTATTGGAACATACAGGCTGCAGGTGTGTCCATATTCCTGAAGGATATGTACACCCCCATGCTAGTTGCACTTGCATAACTTCAGATGCATTATGCTGAGTAACTACCTTTGTGCCAAAGTGGAATTCAAATTGCACCTTGTGACAGATCACTCACCATGCCACAGATTTCACAACTGTCATAATGTGCAGTAACGGGGAAGATTATGTTTGAGACAGAAAACCATAATAATGACTACTCTCTTTTTTTCTGTAAAATCTTTTTATTGAAATATCCAATAATATGACAAAACTTCAGCAACAATAAACAGTAACAACATCATTGTATTAAAGTACATTTAGGAGTTAGAACGATTAACATAGCTGAAAAAACTTGAATGACACACTCAGAGCGACAGACTTATAACACTATATACAATATTTACAAATGGTAACCTGTAGAAACTCAAGCAAATGATATTATAGTTGTAGAAAATATAATAATGATTAAGAACATTGAAAAGAAAAACAGAACATCCTACCCCATCAATGACCAAACCCTTAGTCCATATTAATAATAAACAAAACCTTTTCAATAGCTTTATCCATGAAAATCCGTTTTTTGGGACTCTTCACCAGAGTCTTTTGCACGGAGATATATGAGTATGCCAAGGATCTAAAGCCAATCCAGTTCAAATTAGTACGATCAAGCCAATTTTTAGAAATGTAAAATTTTATGAGTGAGCAAATGTATATAATCACATGCGTGTCCAATTTAGAAAGGAATAATAATGGTATATGAAGGATTGCTATCTCCCAAGATAAGGTGGATTTGTGGTATCCCATTCTCTGTAAACGTATTTTCAAAGAAGTCCAAAGCTTGTGTGAATGAGGGCAATACCAAAAAATATGCAAAAGATCAGCCTTGGGACAGTAACAACACGGACATGAAGGGGACTTATTTTGATTGAATTTGTTATGTTTAGAGGGAGTGAAATAAACATTATTATTTATCATCAGTTGAGTATAGTATAATTTCTTGAAAGGGGAGTACTCCAAAATTATCTTAATAGCATATAATTTCTGATCTACTGACAAATTAGGATTGTGTTTATTCCAAAAGTTGGAAAAAAGGCATGATGAGTCTTGTAATAATTTGGTAAATAGGTTGTATGACTTAGATACCATTTTCTCAGAGGATAGTAAGGCATTAATAATCATGTCCAAATTAATGAAATCCTGTTTACTGGGTTTTAAATGAGCATATTTAGACAGAACTAACTCTTTTAACTGGTGCAAAATTGTAGTATAAGTCCTATTCACATTTAGAATATTTCGCATCTCCGGTACCGACATATCCTTATATTTCAATAAATCCCATACTTTAAAGTTTTTAATTTGTGGAAATTTAGATAGATTAAATTGAAATCCATCTATCTTAAAATTAGGATTTAAATGGAGTGGCTGAAATAACTGAGAAATAGTGTCAAGATTGGAAATTTTTAGTAACTCATGGAATAATTTAACCTTCTGTTTCAAAGATATAGAAATTTTTAGAGTTTTTATGATATCCAAAGGAAGAAAAGGAAGGACAGCCGGATTAATATTATTATTGATAATGTGCTGATACCACATCTTCATCCAACTAGGGTATTGGTATTCATCATAGAAATGGATAAGAGTTTGTTGGCTGAAATAATTAAATAGTATAAGTACAGATTAGGGACTCCCAATCCCCCTCTATTTTTTGGAATAGATAGATTCGCATAATAAATTCTAAGAGATTTAGGGTACCACAGAAATTTAGCTAATTCTTTATTAACTCTATTAAAGAATGATTTAGGTATAACTTGATCTGAGGAGTTAAATTGAAAGAGAAATTTAGGAAGGATATTCATCTTAACTATTGCAGCTTTGGATAATACGGATAAATTTAATAATTCCCATCTGCTTAAGTCCATAACTATTGATGACCAAAGCTTATTTAAATTATTTTGAAACATAGATAGACTATTATGTTCTGTATTAATTCCTAAATATTTAACCTCATAGGTAATTTTAAAGGATACGTTAGAAAAAAGATACGGTTTATGCACCAAGGGATTTAGGGGAAGAATATGTGTTTTACTCAAATTAATATGATAACCAGAGGCAGATGAGAACTTCTCTATAGAATATATTATCTTATTCAAATCAGTATTGGGAGTTTGAAAATAAATGACTAAGTCATCTGCGAAAGCAGATAATAGTATATTAGTATTTAATAACCTAGGTACTTTACAGGTAGAGTTTTGCACTAAGTATAATAACAATGGTTCTAAATATAAGTTAAAGAGAAAGGGGGAAAGAGGACATCCCTGTCTGGTACCATTTGTTATTTTAATAGGATTAGACAAAGTTCCATTAATATTCATTATAGTGGATGAATTCTTGTATAAAGTTTTAACTAGGTTTATAAACATAGAGGGAAAGTTGAAACAAGTCATGGTTTGAAACAGCAAATCCCAATTCACTCTGTCGAAAGCCTTTGACGCATCAAGAATCAAAGCATATATCGGATTGTTCATAGATTTAGAAAAATGTATAATTGATTCTAGAGATAAAGTGTTATCCCATGAATGTTTATGAGACATAAATCCTGTTTGGTCAGGGGAAATAATTGAAGGCAGCACTTTTTTCAATCTGTTAGCAAGGATGGAAGCTAGAATTTTAATGTCTATATTGATTAACAAAATGGGTCTATAATTATGAGGATCTATATTGACTTTATTATTTTTCAAGATTAATATAGTTTTAGATATGTTCCAATGAAGGTCTGATATATCATTTATTTTTATAAAATTATAAACTTTGAGAAGAAAGGGGGCAAGTGTTAATTTAAATGTTTTGAAAAATTCAGCCGTAAAACCATCAGGGCCAGGAGATTTACTAGGTTTTAGTCTGTCTATGGAATCAGAGATTTCCTGGATAGTTAAAGGAGCTGCAAGGGCATTCTGCTGAACAGTATTTAACTTAAGAAATGTAATAGAATTTAGAAAGTTATTTATATGATCTTTGGTTATGAGATTAGAAGATTTAGAATATAAGTCAGTATATAGAGAAGTAAAGATTTGCATAACTTCTCTATCTGTGTTAAAGATATGATTCTTATAATGTAACTGTGATATTCTAGGTCTATTAAAATTATTTTTAATTATTCGTGCTAAAGGTTTGGATGGTACTTGAGCCCATTCGGAATAGGTGGCTAGAAGTCTTTGCTCTAAAATAGACAGATTATCTTGATGCAAAAGAAGGAATTTTTTTTTGAGAATTTAAGATTTGGTTGTAGCTAACAGAGCTAGGGTTAGTTCTATAATTATTTTCTTGGGATTTAATCTTTTGTTTAAGGAATTGTTCTTTCTTTTTATATTGTTTTTTTTTAAAATACGAAGCTTTATTTATTAACATGCCTCTTAATCTTGCTTTACAGGCAGCCCATTGAATATCGTAAGGTATAGAAGTTGTATCCAGACTATTTTCCATTTCCTGTATTATTTCAGAACTTAGTAATTGGATTTCTTTATTAGAGAGCAGATTATTGTTTAACATCCATAGGCTATGTTTGGACATTTGCATAGAATTTGAAGTAAGATTTAGTCTTAGGGAAATTCTCGAATGGTCAGACATAAATCTAGGTTCAATATAAAAATATGTAACCAAATGTGTCATGGTGTCTGATAATAGGAAGAAATCCAGTCTAGACCAGGTGTTATGACATTTAAAAAAATATGTATAAATATCTTTTTTAGATGAGTAATTTGTGAGTTGTAAGGGGTCTATGATATTAAAATCTAGTGTCAATTCATCAAGGGCTATGGATGCTTGGTAATTATATGAGGCCGAGTTACTAGTTTGATCCATAACTGGGTTGATAATAGCATTCCAATCTCCACCTACAATGATATAATGATCTGTGAAAACAGAAAGAATGTTATAAATTTGAAGAATAAAAATATGCTGATTATTGCAAGGGCCATAAAGATTTAGTATTAAAACAGGTTTATCAAGATTGTGTATATTAGTAGTAAAGTAACACCATCTACCATTAGTATCAAAATCCTCCTTAATAATGGTCCCCTGAAAGTTTTATTTAATTATAATAGCTACTCCCGTGAATTAGAAGTATCACCAGACACTGTTATATTTTTAATCCACTTTTTGTTTCTTACACTATACCAATCCTCCCTAGACACATGAGTCTCTTGTAAAAAGCAAATACTAGCTTGTGATTTATAAATTAAATGGAATATTAATGATTTCTTGGCTCTGTCATTCATCCCTCGCATGTTCCATGAGTCAATATTTAAAAAACTAGCCATATATAAATAAGGAACAAAGAGAAATTAAACCGATGAATTGTAATAATAATGTAATAAAGGATTTGGGAAGTTTATACATATTAAGGCTATTGTAAAGGTCACCGATGTGGGAAAAGTTATCTAATATCTTTGTGCTAATGAGTTCCCTCATCCCCCCCCCCCCAGGTGCCTAACCACCTAAAACTAACTAAAGAAGAAACATACCGACACAAAAATGAAAGGTTTAAAACCCAGGCTACCAGCATTACTAAATTAGAAGAAAAAATCTTGTAATTAGTCCTAAAATGGACTAAAAGTGCACTTATTATACTATACATATATACATAACTACAGAAAACAAGATAGCCGTCAAAGTCTAACCCCATAAAATCCAAATTCACAAAGCTCCTATATAATAAGTTAAAATCTTAGCTAATGATAGGCTAATTATATAAATACATCTAACTAATTAAATCAAACTAAAGTATAATATTTAAGTCCCGATAAAGTTCAACAAAGACTTAATGCATATGATATTTTAAATAACATTCCGTGAGTATGAAGTAAAGAAAAAAAAAAAAAAAGTAGATAAAAATAACTCACGCTTAATCACAAAAGTTTTAGAGTCTTTCAAATATATAAATGATACTAAGGAATAAACAATTCTATTTGTTTTTATCAAGTGCAGCTATGTTACAGAATTTGATTCACATTAAAAAAAACTGTAACAGCATAAAACAGAATGTTCATAATTTCTATATATCTATTATCAGAAGGGACTATAACTATTTTCAATTTGGTTTGTGAGTTTTTAAATATTCTCCAACAGAAATATAATCAAAATACATCTCTAACTAGGCAATAAATAAAGAACAAGGAATCTCAATGAAACATCATCCCTAAAAATATATAAATCACGTGAGAGCCTAGATAGGAGAGTAAATAGTATAACAAATATATATAGATTGTATTGTATAGCAAACATAAACTAAAAGTACCATATTATAAACTATATAATGTAATTAGAACTTGCATCAATTCGAGCATCAGAGGTTCTAAGCTATACAACTATGCAATGTGAGAAATATTAGGTAAAGGATTTAAATAAGTTGTACCATCGTTCAGTAATGACAAAGTAAATGTCAGAAGTTAATAAGCATACTAACTCAACAAACCCCTTCAACCTCCTTCCAGATACCATTATGAACCATCGAGAGGGAATGCAAGTATGAGAAAGGTTATGTACATCCAATCAAGACATAACAATGTATATACTATATAATCCTAATAGTATATATGATATAACATTACTAAACTACAAGTAAAACATAAACATTGCGATATACTGCCAAATCTTAACTTAATGTAGGAAAAAACAAAATATCAACACAGCATGTCAAATATAAAATTTCAAGTAGAACAACATAAAAACTATGTAGTATAAATACACGTTAAAACTGTTACCTGACGAGACACTATACTAACATATAATTCCACCTTACATTTTGAAAGTCCAGCATCAAGAGTTAGCACACATCTAGCTGAGAAATATGGCTTTATAGCAACAGGCTTGTCCACGCACACAACACCGAGTTTGTCAAGCAAACCAAAGGACTCATCTAAAAAAAAAAATGGGTATTCTTCATGTGTTCTCACTGAAAAGAAAATTGCTTACATGTTTAAATTTGGCGCTACTTCCAGACACCAAATGACTCTAGAGGCGTATCAACCATCATAAGTGTTGATGAACAAGTAAATGTTATCTGGCCTCAGTTTGAAAGAAAGAAAAAACGTAAAAGGCAGAAGTCAGCAAGAGGAGCGAAAATTGAAAGCATCAACTGCATCTCGCTGCTCTTATGGATCTTGATCAAAAACTTCCGACTGCCAAATGACTATATTACAGAGATACAGGTATGACAC
Organism: Protopterus annectens; assembly: GCF_019279795.1. Taxonomy (NCBI): domain Eukaryota; kingdom Metazoa; phylum Chordata; order Ceratodontiformes; family Protopteridae; genus Protopterus; species Protopterus annectens. The sequence continues at coordinate 1,187,406,774 of NC_056728.1, forward strand.
ACCCTAAAATATGACATTAGCACTAGCTTTAAGGAGTTTTATTATCGCTGCCAGTAACTCTCTAGAAGAGCTGCTAGCGACACTAAGCAGGCTATGCCACTATTGTTGACAAGCTTCTGCCATTGTTATTTAATAATACATAAACTATTAAAGATTACCTTTAACCATGAATCCTGACATGTTTTAACAGTTGCCGACACTATTTTAGATAAGCCCATAGCATGTAGCAGATATTAAAACAGCTGCTAATAATAATTTTGCAAAGCTCTAAAAAAAAATGAAAAGTCATTCTAATACATTAGAATAACTGCAATCGTGTGAGATTAAGAGTCAATGGATGGGAATTTCTTAAAAGCACTTGTAAAGATGATCTTCGCTTCCTGGGTATCTTTGGCAGAGTATCTTTTATCTTTGTAGGTGAAAGACAGGATGTTGGGATATCGCATTTGAAACTTAATTCCACGCTCTATCAGATCAGCGCAGAAAGGAGACAGTTTCTGTCTATTTAGTTTTATTTGGTGAGGCAGATCCTGCGAAAAAGTAAGTCTGTGTTGGTTCCAAATAAACTGCTTTTTGATTCTGGCTACAGACAAAATTTTTTGAGTGTCTTGAAAGTTAAGCAATTTTGTGTATATAATTCTTGGTATATTTGATTCGTGACGGACATGCAGAGCTCTGTGCGCCCTTTCAACAATTAAAGTATCAGCATTGATTTCTTTAACTAGTAAAGCCACAAAGATTTGTTTGGTTATTGACAGAAGATTTTGATTCTCATATGACTCAGGCAGACCTCTAATTATAATGTTATTACAACGACTTCTCGCCTCTAAGTCAAGTACTTTAGCCTGAATCTCAGCAATATGGGTATCTTTTGCTTTTAAATCAATGTCTATATTTTCCATCTTTATTTCCATGGCTTGGTTATTACTTTCAAGTAAATCCAGTCTATCAGTGATTTGTTTAAGCGTTTTTCCGAAGTCTGTGAATTGTTCTGAAAAGCCTTGTATGGCAGAGTGAATTGGTTGTAGTCCCTGTTTAAGTTCTTCAAGGTGAAAATTAGTGTCAGATTTTTCTTTGGTATTAGCTTTAATAATATCAGTACCTTGTTTAGATGTCCTTAATCTCTAGGACCCGGTGTCCTTTTCAGGTGAAAGCATGGAGGAAAATTTGGCCTTAGTTGTTTGTGTTTCCATGGTGTCTGAGTTACCTGCCATGCCCGGGAAAACAGCAGTGGTGACAGTTACACAGACTAGGATAGAAGACTCCTGTATGCACGTGTTGAAAAAACACTCGAGGCCAAGAGAAGTTTGAGGTAAAATAGTGAATATAGTTAAAATTTTACCACAAAAAATGGAAACAAAATACAAAGTAGATATCCTTCAAGCTTCCTAAATAAAATTCTGTGGAGAAAGTCAACTACACGCTGGTTGAAAAAGCTGGTAATTGCCAAGATATGAGGAGCTCTGTGAAAAGGGGGCAGTCTAGCTGGCGACCATCTTGGAATCCAATAATGACTACTCTCAACTATTCCATTATGAACTGGGAAGACTCCTCATGTACCAACACCTGCGCTCAATGCATGTTGGATTCCATCAACCCCAATGACCTGGATCACAATAGTCACACAAACAGGGCTAACAGCATGCTACACATAGTCAGTCTCCAAAGCCAATGTTATGCTTCCTAAGAGCAAAGTGGTGACTGTCATGGCACTCATGCAGATGGACAATGCATGTGCAAATGCTGAATCCTATACAAATGAACCTTAAGCAGTCACATATGTGCAGTGATTGTGCCATTGAAACAGAACCAAGATTCAACCAAACACAAATAAAAAGGCAAACTGGTGGTACCATGCTTTAAACTGTACCACAGATGGTAGTAACTGTTGCAAGAGTGAACGCACATGAGTGTAGGTGATCCTGGTCAGCCTCAGTCAGATGTAGATACACCATATAAAACCACACAGAGCTACTGTGAAACTAATCAGCCGCATATTATGAGGCCAAGCACAGAGCATTCTATAGCTGTGTCATTAATCGTAATGGCAACGACAAGACCTGCTGTGCTGCACAGCACTATGGCATGGGAAGTACTGCACCTACAGAAATAGCACCTGTTCATCCAGATAGGGTCTTGGAGAACCTAACCCACTCCCACCTCCCCCCCAACAGGTACACTTAGTAATATATCCATGTACACTACAGGGCCCCTGTAATAACAACTATGCAGGTACAAGCTGCACTCTCTAAAGCCATACATACAGCTTTCATGGGATCTGTCAACATCCCAGGGTGTATCCTACACAAATGTAAGAACAATCATCTCTCCACATACACATCATGTTCAATCATAGCTCCATGTCAGGCTGTGTACACACTGAATGGTGCACAGCAACAGTTATCACACCCCACAAAGGGGGAGACACCATTGATAATGGGAAATAGTGCACAACTACCCTGCTGAGTCTGGTCTTTAAGGCCATGAACCATGATCAACTTATTTGATATACTCAGTACAGATGTAGATGACAGTAAGGTTGATTTACACATCATATCATGACCTTGCCAGGACTTAGGACACCATCACCCATGTCAGTGGTGTTAGTGTCATGTAGATTTGCAAAGACTTACTTGTAATCTTAATAAATGTGATACACATGTCTGTTCAGCTGTACTTCTGTACTTCTCTGTGAGTTACTGTGACCTGTCTCCATCATTATGTCTTCCAGGTATGCCACATGGCAGGCTACCAGCATACACCAGTTTGGAGGATGAGGTCCTCATCCCATACCTCCTTGACAACTATTCAACACTCTTCTGCCATGTGCCACAGGATGCACAGCAGCGGGATGCCCTGTGGGAGGAACTCTGCAGGAGGGTAAATGATGTTGGTGGTCACAATCGCACCTAGCAGCAGGTGCACCGACACTGCATATGACATCTATGAGTGTATGTCATATGGGATAACACTGACATGTGAAATAGAAGGCCATCACAACCATTGGACAGAACTTGTGTACACATGGGCATGGAGGATGACCAGAGACATGAAGCAACACACACAGAAGAAGTGATGTACATGTGTGTACACCCTGTTGTACATTGGCTTGACACAATACAACTATGGCCTTTGTGTAATGGTAATATTGCAAATGTGAAACACTAAGCATCATACAGGCCTGTGCACAGCTTGTGTAGGCATAACATGAAACCACCACATAACATGTCTTGAACATCTTGAGTGTGTCACGACATGAAAGCATTCACCTATACAGTATCCAAATACATACATGTGTTGCACAACATACACATACAACCACATCAGGCCACAGATAAAGTACATTCACCTTACTGATGTCAGACATCACTGTCATGCCTGCTCCTCATGTGTGTAAGGTACACAGATGGCATGTGGAACATAGAGTACTACTACGTTAGCCATGTGTGGGTATAGTTGCCAGACATCAGTAATATGGTTGCAGATTTGCAGGGGTGTCATCTGTATATCCTTCTATGACCTGTGTCACACATTTCACATTAGGGTATAGTGTGTATACACCTCAGTGACATGGGTCACATTCCACATTAGATATGTATTGTATGTGAACACTGTCAGGGCTATGAACTGTGTCAGCGACTCACACTGTATAGCAATAGTGAAGCCACATGATGCCCTGCAATGACTATGCACATCAGCTCAATGTGCAGTATGTCACTGCATATTTTTAGGGTGGAAAGACAACATTGCGTCAGCTGAAGGCCTATGTTAGTATAACACATCCGTGGATCGGGACACCATTACCATACTGTACATTGGAAAGGACACCATTGTGTTACAAATGTATGCATGTCATTCAACATGTCAGCAGAAGACATGTTATACTGCATGTGATTGACAAGGTCATATGCCAAATATCAGGCCGGTGTACTGTAAACCTGTGCTGGTCTGTGGCACCATTGCAAAGTAGGGACAGCCATGGCAAACATGTGTGTACAGCCACATGCACAATGTCTGTTGACTCAGCTCAGGGGTAGGTGGAATAATGTTGAACAGACATGCACTGTGTTAGGGGAGATATGCAAGCTAGGGCTCAGGCAAACATAGTATTCAGTTGACACACTCTTCTGCTCATATCCTCACACATAGGGGAAGTGGCCAACACAAAGCATCAGTGGCAGATGTACAAAGGTCAGCGATGGTCTGTTAACATGTGGTGTATGTTGCACACACCATGGCAGTGTGGTGCAACTGTGCATAGTGCATGCATTGTGTTGCAGGTATGCGGCATAAGCTACTAACACAAATGGTGCAATACAGGCATGTATGCTAACCACTACTATAATTGTGTAAGGTGCATGTCATCTGCTATATTACATGCATGTTGTTGTGTGCAACTTAGGGATGTATGATAACTACCACTATAAATGTCTAAGCTGAATGCCATCTGCCATATCACCTGCATGTTGCACGCTGTTGGGTGGCATATCATGTGTCTGTGTGTCTGTGTGTCCGTGTTGTATAACTTGTAATGTACAGTTCTTGTCTACCCCTCATAGGTGTTGGTGTAGGTGTGTTGCCTTTCTGCGGTCCACCTGATGTTAGTGTCCCCACAGACTCTAGCAATGATGATGAAAGTATGATTGAGGCACAGGCAGGGTTGTCAGGGGCTGAATCTATGCCATTGGTTGAGATTCCACCTGTATCCCCCTCATCGTCGCACACAGTTCCCCTGCCTACACATACCCTATCACCACTGGCCATAGAGGAAGGACAGTTGGTGGGTGGTAGCATGGAACAGGGAAGTGTGGAGACTATGGAAGTTGTGCCTGCACACCATGATCCCTGTCAACTGACTGGTGATGTCCCAAACAGGCATGTGCCCAGTGCTGCTCATAGGAGGACCACTGGCCAACATGACCCTGCGAGACAAAGCACATCTGCTGGAGTCACCAGATGTATGTTTTGGGCTGTAATGGAGGCACAGGCACATGCTGAATGGCACAACAGAGAAGGTCTGAGGATTCAGAGGTCTGCTATCCGTTCATTAACTGACAACATCCAGGCAATTGCAAATGCTCACTATAATCTTGCAGATGTTTTTGATAGATGATTGGGTGACATGGTGGGAGTCCTTGACCGTGGCATGTCAATCCTCGAGTGTGGAATGTCTGTGCTGGAGCATCTGGTGGGAGTGAGGCATCGAGCACGTGGATGTAGGTCAGCTACATCACCTGTTGAAGGTCTACGTGAACATGCTACTGCACATGCCCACCCCCATAGTGGCAGTAGCAGAAGAAGTGCAGCTGGTGCTGTGCAGTCCACACCAGGACACAGCAGGCCACATGCACGTGGTCCTGGACTGTCCCAACAGGGACATGATTCCAGTGGACATGTATCATCAGACAGTACCCAATCTGGACATCTGCCTGGTAGTACCCGTGCAACCCCTGGTAGGCGCAGGTCACGTGGCCGTGGCCAGACACCGTGAACTGTGAAACCTGCCTTGTACAGTCTGCAGCTGTCAATAATACCTCTGTGTAGGCCAGCCACATGCCAGATATGTGTGCATGCATACACACACACAAACCAGAAACAAATGTAGGACACCTCGACACACACATGCATAACATCCACACATGCCCAATGATATCACAGGCCCTAACACACACACATGATGTCATCCAATGGCACAGCCTAGGCCTCTGGCAAACATTATGACCCTGTACATATGATGATGCCTGTGCCGCATCCCTGTCATCCACACCATCCATGCAGGGTCATGCTCATATGGTCTGATGCACAGGGTGAACATACTAGGTAGACAATTATAGATTAATATTGTTGAGTAGTGTTGACAGGCAGCAGTCATACCATGTATTACAGTTTTAGAATGCATTTTGTATCTTTGACAGTATGTATCATGTGTAACAACATTAACAGCATGCTGATCTTGATGTTCTGCCTTCCTCTTTCAGGTGTAATTGCATGTGCCGGGGGATATCACTGTTTGTGGTTAGTGCCCCATACATACATGTTGACTACTCACAGGTCTGTATGACAATACCTGCATGCACTTTGTAGCTTCCACATCACAGTTATAATCTCCCATGTTTCAATTATGTGTATTGTTCTAATGATCCAAGAGCATAATAGCTGTGTAGTAAGCTACTGTGTTCAGAGCCGTCACATCCATAGTGGGTGACATCACAGGTATAGTTACCTGGAGCGTGGAGGAGGTAAAACAGTGGTATAGAGGATGACAAGGGTAAAGGCCAGTGGAAATAGTGGCTTCTCAGTGGGAAGCAGTAATACCTGCTGCCATGACAGGATGCAAACAGACACACCCACACACTCAGGAATTTACAGACACAGTAACACACACTCTGACAGACACACACAGTTGCCAGTGTTGGGAAGAGAACCCTTGCCTATGTGCAAATCATCATTATAGTACTATGCAATTACAAGACGTGCCACGGAAATTACACATGTACAGGTAGTCAGAATGGCATAAGATCGAGGACAACAACAGGGATACTACAGTGCAGTGAGTGTATGTGGGGAGGGGGGGGTCATCAGTAGGCTATGTAACAACAAGCCACACCCCAGGGTGTACATGTTAAAAGGTGGTTGGATTGGCTGTCTAAGATTGATGATATCAACAGGGATACTAGATTGCTTTGAGTGGATGGGGGGGTATTAACATTTCACAATGGTAATATACAGCCTCACTCTAGGGACTGGACAGCCATACACATGGACAGCCATACACACACACACACACACATGCACACACACACACACACACACACACACACACACACACACACACACACACACACACACACACTGTGGCATTCACAAAGATATACACCTATTTCACACACATACAGACACTTGGACATGTGTGAGGTTCAACCACCTGTCTTTTCCTTTCTTTCTACACTTCACTCTGTACTGATGTCAACAACAGTGTTCAGGAGAGTGAAAAACATGTAGGATGCATTCCCAACCATACGTGACATATATTGACACACACACCCACACGTGCCAGTACTGTGAGTCAAACACCTGCCTATCTCATGATAGGTATTACAGAGGTACAGCACTATCGCATTCGCTACAAAGCCTACTGACTCTTATCTTTGCCAGATGTGCTGATATATGCACAATATATGCACAGGGGAGGTATTACTGTTACAGGTGTCAAGAGGTTTGCCTTCAGTGTCACCCTTACTGCATTCTACATTGTCTGTCTTCCACTTCAGTTAACAAAACCAGACCTTAGCAGTTACACAGGTTATTGTAGGAATGGTTGTAACACACCAGTGAGCTGTCCTCAGTAATCATTCACCTGCAAAGTAGCCCCACCACTTAGCAGTTATGTCCAAACATCTGTCCATACCTCATGTACAGCTTACTGTACTTTGAGCATATCACCATATACAGTTGACAATGTTGAAGCTGTATTGCAACAGCATGATGTGTTAAGACAACAGTCACCTTCAAACATCAGACACTGCACACGCATGGAATCTAAACAAACATCAATACATGTACACATATGTGGTCTACATCAGTAAGTGGACTCTCTGGTCAAGAGGATACATTCCACACCTTTCCCACGCCATGTGTGAAACATAGCCGAGCATTACACCATAATGAATGTTGTATTCATGTACTGGTAGGACACAACCACCTTCACTGAATAGCCAAGTGTACATATATGACAACAGCACATATCAGCAAGACACACACAGCATTCTTCCATGTCATGCTCCTACAAACTGTTACTTGACAGTTCCATGGTGAAGCCAGGACAATGTAATGGTCAACAGTGAGCACATCATATTTGCCACATACACCTCATGTTTACTGTAAGAGTGCCAGCAATGTGCTCTGTTAGAGCTAGGCAGTAAACTCATTCAAGCATGTGTGAGGTCTGTGGCTTGTAAACAACTCACCCCACTATGTACTAGCTATTGTGGTACTAAGGCTAATGGCCAGGCAGCATACAGCATGCATGACTTGCAATTGTTGACATGGGTTTATGTAGGAGCTGTGGGCACACATGGCTGTACATGTCATGGACATATCACCTGTGACTACTCAGGAACATACAGAGCAGAGCTGGATTTCCCTGAGTCTGTCAATACAGGCCTTGTGTAGGTCCTATGATCCTGTTATTTGGGTATGTTTGTAGGCATTGTATTAGGTGGACATGTCTAATGACATGCATGCCACATGGGTTGCTGTATGATATGACAGGTGTCATGGGTGACCAGTAAAGAAGGAATATTACCTCTGTTAACATAGATATCAAACCTTTTATAATGTTAGCATGCTATCTGCCATGTGCATGTGTGTAATGAATTTAGCCACCTGTCTGGAGAAAGGATAACGAAAGTTATATTAATGTCATTTATGTTGTATGAGTATGGGATGTACATATCCAGGGCAGGTACAGTTAGGTCATATACAACCACGAGGGTGTTGCTTACTGGTGTACAGCATCAGTTGACTGTGTTAATGCTGACAACATCCGAGGGACCCTGGTATGTGTACAACTGAGCTGGTTACAAACAGTGGTATTATTGCATTGCATAACACATTATGCAGCTGTGTCTGTACATGGGTACTTTGCACAGTTGATGTAGGCCTAGGTACAGTCCACCAATCAAAGGTTATCTGGTGGTTTACCATACTATGTCATACCACATATGGATACGTGTTGGTAGTCTGGGGACAAGGTGGTGGATGTATATGAGGATACAACTTAGAATGCAGTGTTTGCCACTGTCACCTGTACCTGACTCATCTGTGATGAGTTATGTCAGAGTAGTGGTCTTTACATGTGAGTAGCCTTTATGAATATGTGGACACCACCACCCGGAATGGTGCATACCAGTGTTATGGCCCGCATGTCTGGATCTGAGTTATGTGGTGGCAGTGCAATTGTGCACTACAGAGCCTTCAGCCAAGTGTTCCTCACTCCACAGATGTCAGTATTCCCCATTATAGTGAAGTAAATAAACAGCACCGCTGGAAAATAAATGGCACTGAGCACCAATAAAATAGAAAATGTCAATGAACAATAAAATAGGCTCAGTGACAACCTCTGGCAGTCAATAGCAGTTACCATATAGATGTCTATTCAGACCAAGTAATATCCACTCTATAATTCAAAAAGGAATCGCAAAAACTTCAAGTAAAAACTCTTTATTCGAAAACGAAAAACAAGTAAGCGCTTTCACCAAAGTGGCTTTTTCAGACCTCAAAGATACAATTTGAGTGAATGTACTTCACTATTTGTAGGTGGATAACTTATTCAGACATGACATCACAATTGGTAAATAGGCAAATAAGATTAATTAGTTAATAAATGAATCCACATACTCCTCAACCTTAAACCATCTGTACCACAAGTATCCCATCAGGAAACATAAAAGATATAAATATGCCAGCAAAAGTACATTGTTTAACTACAAAATACAATTAAATATATAAATCACATATATCAGAGAAACTTAATCAATAAATGACATATATATAAGACTTTTGCCTTGGAATGCGACTATATGGGTAAATGTGACTTAGGTACTATCCACACTCACTTGAAACATGGATGCATGTGCTCTGTGTCGAAGGCTTGTCATTCAGTCATGACAGCCCAGAATGACAGACACTGGACAACCTCATAATAACAGCAGGACATTGGCTCATTGTTTTGGTCTAGCAGTTGCCACTCGTACCATGACATCACTGTGGGTGACTGTAATGTGCTTGGTAGCGAATGCTACATTTAAGGTGACGGACAGCAGCAGATGTTGTGTATATTACCAATGTGAGATATACTTAGTGTAGCAGTCCTGCTAATAATGACAACTACAAACACAGCCGGGTGAGGTCATCTTGACACCTGCACCTCAGTACCATTACACAATGGAGATCACACATTATACTTGCACAAGCCACTGTTCCAAGTATAATGCCACTGTCCACAACCTGCTCTCAATGTATGCCTTTCAGGGCAGCAAGGTGTGTGACACATGCTGTAGGTAGCATCCACCTGTGTGTCCCAGTTAACCTATTGTCTGTCATGTCCACACATGCATGATCGTGTATACTTAACATATATATGTCAGTACATCATGTACATGTATGCATGTGTATCACACAGCACAAAAGCAGATATATCATTTATGGGCCACATACAGGTATCTGGTAGTAAACCTGTATGATGTGCATATATACTGACAGTTAAGATGTACATAGCTGTAAACCTGTGTATTTACAATAGGAGTCCATTACAATGTGTTCTGTGCATCTAAGTGTATGAGCATGCACACTGTGATCTTCTGTGGTTAGAATCGGAGTGCATCCCAAACAGCCCTGTGCTACTAAGTGTATGAGCGTACCCACTGCCACCCTGTGTAATTTGAGTCAGTGCATCCAAACAAGCCCTTTGTTTCTAAGTGTATGAGCATACCCAGTATAACCTTGTGTAGTTGTAGCTATAGTTCATCCCAAACGGCCCTGTGCTACTAAGTGTATGAGCATGCTCACTGTCACCTTGTGTGATTGGAGTCAACGCATCCAAACAAGTTCTGTGATTCTATGTGTATGCGCATGTCCACTGAAACACTGTATAGTGATAGTAGTTGTCCATTCCACAGATGGGCATACTCCAGTTCAGGGCTTGTTGTTCTACATCTATACCTCTCAGGCCTACCTATGTCTTATCTGCAGATGATGTGTCTTGTTTGTGCATACAGGTTGTAATGGACTCCTATTTTAAACACACAGGTTTACAGCTTTGTACATCTTGACTGACATGTATCCCTGTTGTTGTCCTCAATCTTAGAAGGGCATTCTGACTGCCTTGGAATGTATAATCTCTGTGGTGCATTTTGTATCTGCGTAGTACTGTAATAGTGATCTGTAAATAGGCAGAAGTTCTAATCCAACCACTAGCAACTGTGTGCATGTGTTTGTGTGTGTGTGTGTGTGTGTGTCAGCACGTGTGTATTTGTGTGTGCATCGTGTCATGAGAGTGGGTTTTGCTGCATTCCAAAGAGATACCACCTTTTGCACTGGCCTTTATCCTTGTCAACTGCTAAACCTCTCTTTTCCCCCTCCCCCCCTGCACACTGCAAGTAATCGGTCCTGTGATGTCACTCAGCTCAGAAGTGGAATCAGAGTAAGTGTAATCATATGTGTTCTGTGGCACATACCCCAACTGCATACCACTGTACTAGTTATCTTTACATAGGCAAGACATGTATGCACAATACTGGCAAGTGTGTGTGTGTGTTTGTGTGTGTGACTACCCTGTAGCCAGGCATACACATGTGTAATGTCTTTTAACATGCTGCAAATCATGATAGCCATCTGTGGTGACTGGAGTCTACAAAGTATTACATAGTTAGGAATTGAAAATAATACACAGTCAAGAACGACTACAGTTGGGTATGTTATTTTCTTCTGCCACTGTCGAGCAGTGACACAGAAGCGGTCGCCGGGATGTAAGCCCATAACCATCATTCCCCCACCCAAACTCCACAATCCCTGGGGTAGATTACATTAGTCATCATTCCCTACCCCAAGCTCCACATACACAACAACCATCCTTTCTCTGGTGAACTGATTAAGATTTAAATGTTATAAAACAAGAGATGCCTCTGTTTTGTGTACACATCAGTTCCTTTCGAACCCTTCTGTGTCACAAAGGGTGTTCAGACATTTGTATATTTATATATATATATATATATATATATATATATATATATATATATATATACATATATATATATATAGCTATAGCTGTGTCTGTGTATATGTGTATATATATATATATATATATATATATATATATATATTTATATATGTGTTTGTGTGTGTGTGTGTGTGTGTGTGTGTGTGTGTGTGTGTGTACACATCCCATAGGTGTATATATATATATATATATATATATATATATATATATATATATATATATACACACACACACACCTACACACACACACACACACACACACACACACACACACACACACACACACACACACACACACACACACACACACACACACACACACACACACATATATATATATATATTTAGTTATGACAGTTGTACAGATGTAGACTTGTCTTTGTTGTTTCACAGAGTACAGTACATTCAAGGGTACTGTACATATGTACACAAAGTGACTGTCCGATTTGCTTTCAGTACTGTGTAATACCTATAGTAAGATGTGCATTATAAAATCAATGAAACATGTACACATCCCAGCTGGCTAAGTGGTAAGTCCAGTGACCTCAGTGTGTATGGTCCAGGGTTTAAGACCTGTAAGCCTTGTTGATGCTGTCAATTAGGACTGAATAAGATACTTTTAAGTAGTTGTAAGTGGGTGTAAATGTGTATTTGTGACAGTAAGCAACGGCTACACACAGGTAACAGACATGTACAACTCGCAGTACACTTGAAATTCCCTTCTTTGGCAATTCTGCTGATGTCACCCACCTACTAATACACCTCTGTGACTGCTGTAATCCAACAATCTCCATAGTGTGTTCTGTAACTGTGCAATGCTGTAGTGTGATAAACTAGTTTGGTAGGTGTTTTAATCCCAGACAAGCCAAGTGTGTGTGTGTGTGTGTCTGCCTGAGAAAGGAGCAATGTATTTTAGAGTATGCACATCCTTTACAATTCACATACGCACCTTTGGCAAGTCTGCTGATGACACCCACCTAGAAATACACCTCTGGGATTACTGTAACCCAGTAATCTCCATAGCGTGTGCTGTAACTGCGTAATGCTGTAGTGTGATAAACTAGTTTGGTCGGTGTTCTAATCCCAGACTGGCCAAGTGTGCCTAAGAAAGGAACAGTGCTTTTTAGAGTATGCACACTCTTTACAATTCGCATACACACCTTTGGCAATCCTGCTGATATCACCCACCTAGAAATGCACCTCTGGGACTGCTGTAACCTAGTAATATTTGTAGCACATGCTGAAACTGTGTAATACTTTAATTTGATAAAATAACCTAAAAGGTGTTCTAATCCCAGCCAGGCCAACTGTGTGTCTGTCTGCCTGAGAAAGAAACAATGCTTTTTAGAGTATGCACACTCTTTACAATTTCCATACTCACCTTTGGCAGTCCTGCTGATGTCACCCACCTAGGAATACACCTCTGGGAGTGCTGTAATCCAAGAATCTCCATAGTGCTTGCTGTAACTGTCTAATGCTATAGTGTGATAAACTAGTTAGGTAGGGGTTCTACTCGTAGACATGACAGGTGTGTGTATGTGTTTGGCAGTCAGTGCCTGTGTGGAGGTGGCTGTGAGTGTCTAAACACTGGACATGTTGAGGAGTGTTTTTTGTAGTTTTCCTATATGGTGTCCATATTATGTCACAATGTCCATCTCACGAGGAGTACAGATGTTGATCAGCCAAGGGATTGTGTTGGCAAGCCATACCCCTACATCTGGAAAAAGGTGTGGTGAACAAAATATGTAACCCTACTATTACCTGGAATACGTTCTGAACCCACGTGTCATACACAAATACACTTGCCTAGAATATCTTGCTACGTTGTTAGTACCCTGCACATTGATGACAGATAGTAGGCATGGTGTGATTGTAGTGAGCTGTAGAGGGCATGGCACCCTGTCCAGCAGTACAATAGGCACATAATTGCAGACAATGTGCCTTCACTATGTCCCCCACTGGATGCCTGCAACATATGTGGTGCCATCAAATGTGATCCACAAAGGACATACAATGCTGTACACATATGCCCTGTATGGACAGATGCCACTGACACCAGGGAATACCTGTATCATGCTATCAATGCAGGTGCAGGGTCAACCTGCTGTCGATTAGCAGGTCCTGCCACACCAGGCCAGTATTGGCATATCTGATGATAACATTCTGTGTACACAACATTTGCCAGCCAAACCAGGTAAACTTGTGCATGTCACTGTATATTATTGTGGGATGTGCACATCCCAGACAATGTCCACATCAAGGACTATCAAACACCGGCATGGCATGCATTGCAAAGCAATGGCCATACACAATGGTAACAAGGATGAAAGGACAGCATACAATACCTATCTGTGTGGGACATTGCAGACACTACACCCCTAATCCACACTGCACACCATTGTCAGGTGGTGTGATGCCACAGATTACCCCTCACCCAGCCTTGTACAGCCATCTTGCACAGCCAACCACTACACACCCATGAAGCAATGCATACATGCATGTCAGTACTGGCACCTTATGTCTGCGTGTGGGATAGAATGCTCCCAATCACAGTCACACCCAGCATAACTCCCACTGGCATATCGACTGATGTCAGACATGTTCACATGCTCTAGCCCATAGAACTTCAGGATATCCCCTGTAATGCATGTAGTACCTGTGCATTACTGCAGTGTGGCAAACTAAGCAGTTAGGAAGTGTATTTGTGAGCCTGGCAAAGTGTGGCAATGTGTCTGAGTCCCTTAGAGAGTGTGGTTGTGTTGACAATGACATCTGTTCATGTGGACAGCCATGTGTGCTACACCTAATGTATGTCTACTATATCTCTGTTGCAGATGTTACTCACCAACACACATGTATGTTTTTACAGCACACCAGCATGTCAGCTATGTGGCACATGGAGTAACTGCATGCACTTGAAATAGTAATGGCTAGTCAGTCAGGGATTTGAATCCCTGTACTGGTAGGTGTGTGACAGATGATACTTAGGCTTTAGTCTCCAAGCCCTTCTCTGATGTACTTTACCTCTGTCTGTCCCTCCCTCACACTCTCTGGTGAATATGGAGTACACCTGCTCAGCAGCAGCTTGTGTTTTGTGAGTGATGGTCATGATCAGGTGATGGCCTCTGCACCTATTGCAGTCCTCCTCTAGCTGATTGCATGTGGAACAGCTGAGGTAATGTTCCCATAGCCAATCACATGGAAACACAGTACGATATCTAGGAACATCATGTTGGTGTTTACCCATGACAGTCACTGTGAGTGGAACCTGGATCTGGTGTTTGGTAAACAGCATCACAGATGATATCTGGATAGTCCTCAAACAACATACACAGTGGAAAATAACCTAAAGACAGGAGGGTGATGTTCCAGACATGACTACAGCATGTAAGTGTAGCTATACTTCATTGAGACTACTGCCAGTTTAACACGTTTTGTGTGGTAATGGCTATTCTGCATGTTTTAAAACTGACAAGACAGTGCTCTGTTTGTGAGGGAATCCCCATCTGTAGGGCCATCTGTGGACTGGTCAGTGGGTGGAGCCATTTGTTGCTTGTGATACTCACTGAACACACATCTATGAACTGCAGTAGCATAGTGTGAGGATTGCAGTCAATGCATGGTGATAGTGATGAGAGTTACTGCCATCGCATCCCTGATTGGATATATGTCACATGAAACAGTGGCATGATAGTCACTGTCTGAGGTTCTCACAGTGACATGCCAATAATGGGCCACTGTTGATAGCTGCAGTCACAAGTCTTCTACACTTTTTACAGATGTCATGCAGTATATATGCATGTGTTGTGCTCCCTCTGCAAATGTATGCCATCTGTTGTGTTGGGTTTATGGTCATAACTATGCATGCTGTTATAAGTAATCCTGAATGATGTTGACTATTACTAAGCCATATCTGTGTTAAAACTGCAACACCATAGGCTGTATGGGATTGCAGGTCCTGGCAGAACCTCCTGTCCCACATCAGCTGGCCATGGCACCAGGCACCAGCATGTCTGGGTCCCATCCTTGGACCTCCAGCTCTGTTGGCTCTGCACCACCTTCTGGTGGAACCGCCACTGAGGATGGGGCTTGTCCCTCCTGGCAGTAGGTCCAGACAGGAACTTGTCTGCTGTCATACAGTCCCAGACATGGTGTGTAGGGGGCTCAATAAGGGATTATGAGGCCAGATATGCCAGCTCGAGGGCAGAGTGTCACATTTAGAGGGTGAGTCTGCCCCTCCTAGACAGCCCCTAGCACAGCCACCTTTGCAGCTGTTATGGTACAGTGGTGGCTCCCCATGGGTGGGGACAGTTTCCATCTGGGGGCTCATGGGCTTGTGACTGCCAAACAACCCTCCCCGTCCAAGGTGTATCCACCCACATGTGTCATATACCGACCCTGTATGCTGTCTTGCTGTCATCCTACCCAACCTATCCTCCATGAGCATACCTACTCTCCTTCCCCCACTTCCCACTCTCACCTTAAAGAAACAAAAGGCCAATCTGTTCCTAGAGCAACATTTGCCCCATACATAGCTGTCCATTTCACACACATGTCCACTGGACACATGTAACCTTTTTTCCTCACCCCTGTCTCTCAGGCACATGATCCTGGTATGTACATGACTCCTAAAGGTTCCAAATACACATGATGTAGATGACCCCATTGTACACACAACACTACCCGTCCCTCTATGGTTACCCCATTTACCTTTTTCATGAAGATGATGTCGCACACAGCACCTTGCAAGAATACTGTTCTCACATAATGATTGGACAGGAACTGTTGTGTTAATGTAAATAAAATGCACAGAGTAATGTATTTGGCCAATGTACAAATGTGTGCATGTTTTAATGACACATGTCTGTCTGAGGGAGTCTTGATATTACATAGGATAACACCACTACATAATACAGGCGTTGGTGGTGTTTTTCCCTTTTCATTCCTTTTTAATGCTTTGTTGTCACATGGGATGTTCTTGATATATCTATATATATGTATGTAACTATATCTGGACATAAACACACACACATATATCTACATGATGGAATACATTTCCTATACTGTTGAATGACTGTGCTGGATGATATGTTTGTGATAACATCTGATGTCTGTATATCTGCCATGGCTTAGTGGTTAAGCACATTGGCTGTGGTGTGCAGGGTCCTGGTTTCGAGCCTTGCAGAGGCCATTTATTTTGTTGCTGGGCAGAACAAGGATGTTGGATACGGAGTGATTAAGGCACTTTTAAGCAGTTGTGAGCGGGTGTGCGCGGCTTTGCGCAACGGTAAGCTGTGGTTACTTTTCGCTACTTTTCCTTTAACTCGGTTACCTTCTTGATTGCTTAACCTGTGTAGGCAGTGCTTACCCCCATGCAAACAGGCTGAAACCTGCTCACTGCTGCTTAAAAGTGCTTACTCCTGCTTACCCGCATGCTAATTTCTTTAAAAGAAAAGAAAAAAGGGTTGATAAGAAAGTGGTGAAAAAGGGGCACAAAGAGAGAAAGACAGTAGGGAAAATATCTAGGGATGTACAAGAAGGGTGTAGGGAAGGTCCATTGCTGTCCATTTCTTCTACAGTAATGGCTGTCCATATGCAAAAAATTTGGCGGGACATTTGGTCACTCACAACTCTGAGAGAGAAATGAGGACAACAATAGTATGTTGTGATGCCAATTAGAAACAATGTGTCCAGTGGACACATGTGTGAAATGGACAGCTATGTATGGGGAGAGCTTTTTTTGTGGGAACAGATTGCCCTTCTTTTCTTTTATGTTTAGGTGAGAGTGGGATGTTGGGGAAGGAGAGTAGGTATGATCAGGGAGGATAGGTTGGGTAGGATGACAGACAAAACAAACAAGATGTATACAGGGCCAGTATATGACACATGTGGGGGGGAACACCTTGGATGGGGAAGGGCATTTAGAAGTCGCAAGACCATAAGCCCACCAATGGATACAGTGGGAATGAGGTCCCCACCCATGGGATGTCATCATTGCACTTTCACAGCCCAAAAGTTGGCTGTGCTGGGGGCTGTGAAAGAGGGGCAGGCTCAGCCTCTAGTTGCACCACTCGGCCCTCAAGCTGGCATAGGCAATCTCAAATCTCCATGTCAAGCTCCCTACACACCATGGCCTGGACCATACCACTGGTGACAGGTTCCTATCCACTCCCTCTCCCAGGGGGGGAGGAGCCCCATCCCCCATGGTGGTTCCACCCAAAGGGCCAACAGATGAGGAGGACCCAGGCTGTGCCTCGGATGTGCTGGTGCCCGGTGCCATGGCCAGCTGAGGTGGGACAGGTGGGTCTGCTGGGACCAGCCTTCCCATACAAGCTATGTTGTAGTATGTTTAAGGCAGATATGGGTTAGTAATAGTCAACAGCATTCATGACTAGTTATAACAGCATGCATAGGTATTCCAATTACCCACAGCACCAGATCTAACATAGTTGCAGAGCAGGCAGAACAACATGCATATATGGGTAAACAGTTGCCATTACAACAACATGCAGGTTTCATTGATGGCAATAGGCCACCAATATGGGTGTATGTTAACATGGCACATGCATAGCAACAGATGTGAATTTATAAACCAATATGACACATGTCTCAACAAAGGGTAAGAGTGTAGACATACCAAATGAGTTGTATAAAACGGTTATGTTTGCACATATGGTAGGGGTGAGAGAGAGAGAGACTTCAATTAACAACTAATACATCCTTGTAGTTTTCACAACATTCATAGTCACTGCAGTGGTCTGTCCCTTACATGTATTATTACACTACCCAATGGTGTTATATTATACAATGGTATGTTTATAGATTGGTATGTACGGGACCTGTGTCTTATGTACAGGCTTGACAAGATACAGGTGTTAATGCAACATGTTTTGAGACTGCTCTCATACACTTTGGGTGAGATGCTGGGATCAAAGGTATGTTTGCATGTACATTCTCTGACTATGTACATGTCCTGACTATCAGTTATATGTCATTAACAGCTGCCTACATTTCTTGGATCTTCACACTAATTTGTCAGGGGAACAGGGCAAAAGGCAGGTGATGTGGGCCATTTATCGGGACATACTGGGCAGATTGGAACAGTTGAGGGGTATGAATATGCATACCACTCTCTATTTAAGCATTCTAGCACAATCTGTACAGTTGTTAAGTGTAAATATGCATACAGCTTTCTCTCTGAACATTCTAACAGACTGTGTGCAGTTGTGTGGAATGATTATGCATACAACTTACTAGCACTCCTGGGATCCAAAGCCCTGCTGTGTGTGACAAAAGTATTACAGTTAGGTTCACTGTTCACTATGCTATCAGCCAATTGTTGTGAGGCTTTGCAATGTATTTTGTGTAATATGACTGACCTGTTTGCACTTCTGACATTGTTATACAGCACTTCATACACATTGGATCTGCATACCAGAGTGTGGGTAACATTGCTTACTGCAACAGTACTATTTAATAACTGCAACAGTACAACAACATATGACTGCAGAGTAAACAGAAGCAATGCAGGGGTTACACCTTTATTCAGAGCATATTACACTATTCTGTATACTGGTACAACACTTTCTCAGGCTCTTACATTTATTTTTTTGACAGTATGTGCAGGCTATTTACTAACCTGCCTCGTGACACTTCCTTTGCAGCCTAGCATCATAGGCTTGCTGGTTCGCAGCACTCTCATCTGCAGCTGTTAGGGAAGTACAGTGATATTTAGCCATACCTATCCATAGTATACACAAGCTAGGAAATTATTAACTCTGTAGTGGAAGGAGTACTTCCTCGGTTCTGGGGCATTCTGCATCTGTCTTGCCTCCTGGATCCACTGTTCCAGGACATCCCCCCTCTGCCACTTCAGGTCTGCATGGTGGTGCCTGACCTGCTCACCAGTCCAGGGATACCTGTGGCACTAGTGAGGTCATGGGTGTGACTGTCCCAGGCCTCCATTTTGTACTGTGAGCCCTGGTACTGGCTCTGCAGTAGTCTCCTGTCATGGTGCTTTACCAGGAGCCATACCATGAATTTGGACTCCTGGATGCCCCAGCGCTGTGGTCTAAAGCAAGTGCCTTCTCCCACTCCAGCCATTCTGCCTGCAGGGGGATGCTGCAACCAGTTATGATCCATATACCTGCCTCTTCGGTTTAAGTAGGGCCAGATTCCCTCACTTTTCAGTAATTGGCCGGTTTCGAAAAGGCTAAGCTATGGGCACACATGCTTACTTCAGGTTGGCACTGTTTAAAGAGGTATACCTGTGGGAATATTGTATTGGCTTACCTACACATTGCTTACAATTACTTAGTTGGGCTGTGCAGCGGTTAGCATTGCTTATTGGTTATCTATCATTATATTTGACTTTTGTCAATGATGTCTTACTCATGACAGGCTATATATGTGTCTGGTATCCATCATTCATATGTACATACACTGTATGGGGTCCTGGAGACTTCTGAACCTTATTACAGTGACAACTCAACTCTATGTTTACTGCAGTACTCCAATTCACATATATATTGTCTGTGGCAGGTTATAGAACATTGCACTGTAAATAGATTTAGTTCACATATTTGATTTGTTTCCCTGTTGTAAGGATTAGGTTGCTGATACCTCCTTTATAAGTATTGCTATCATGGCATAGTGGTTTTCTACTATGACTGTGTTTTACATGGTCCTGCTTTCTAGCCTTGCAGAGACTGGTTCTTTTTTTACTGGCCAGAACACGAGCTGTTGGGTATAGAGTGATTAAGGCACTTTAAAGCAGTTGTGGGTGGGTGTGCGCAGGTTTGTGTGGAGTTAAGCAATGCTAACCTCCAGTTACAGTTTATTACACTCAGTTAGCCTCTACATTGCTTCACCAGTGTGATACTCGCATACCGGTGGCCAAACAGGCTTACACCTGCTTGCTCCTGCACTTGCAAATGCACTGCATTAGGAGTAAGCATGCCGTTTGACTGGACGGAATCCGCGGCCTGTCCAGAGTTTGATTCATACTATTGGTGTGTTCCTCTTACAATCTGCACCTGTCTGGCTAATACATGGGAATTGACACCATTCAATACAAACAGGTAATAGGGTTTTGGAACCCACATCTTTTAGCCGAGTCATGCTACTGCATACCTATTATTCTATTTTCTAAGGTTGTAAGTGGAATATGTGCTTTCTGTCCTTATCAGACCTTTCAAA